>NC_056060.1:87721130-88021130 GCF_016772045.2 Ovis aries
ATAACTCATCGATGTTGTCACCGAGTGGAAGATAGACAAGGGAGGCTGCGTGTCACTGAGGTTGAGGCAGGGACAGTCCCCCTGGAAGGAAGTGTGCCTCCAGCCTTGTTCAGGGAAGGGGCTTATAAATCAGTGTCTAGGCTGAAATCACAGGTGTCAGGGTTACCCTGAAAGAAAGGTAATACAGCCTACTCATCCCACCACTCCCCACTAGCCAGAGGAATTTCCTGACCCCCCACTGAAGAAGGGACCCATCCTATCTGGTTTCTTATCCTCTGGGGGGCAGGGGAGTTACCAGTTTGTTACCACCCCAGCTGGAGCTTTGGCTCAGATTGGCTTTGGAGTCTGAAAGAGTTAAGTTCAAACATCACACCCTCTACTTAGGAGTTTCCTTGTCTGTATGGGCCCTCAATCTCTTACGGTGCTAAAAGTATGGGGTGCTAGCTCTTAGAGGGGGTTTTTTAGAGGATGAAATGAGATAACAGTTAAAAAAAACACACAGAAAAAACACAGTTGAGCTTTAAGAACAATTTTGGCCATTTGTGATTAGTCACTCTGTCGTGTCTGATTCTTTCTGACCCCATGGACTGTAGCCCTCACAGGCTCCTCTGTCCATGGGATTCTCCAGGCAAGAATACTGGAGTGGGTTGCCATTTCCTACTCGAGGGGATCTTCCCGACTCAGGGATTAAACTCATGTCTCTTGCCTTGCAGGCAGATTTTTAAACCACTGTGCCACCTGGGAAAGCCCATTATTGCCCACATAATTATCATCAGGCAAGTAAGAGACTCGGGAATGACACTTGGTACTTGATAGTCACTTGATAATCCGTTTCTGATCTCTTTTCAAGGTCATATTGGCAATAATAACATTAGGAAAATATGTTCTCCCTCATCAATTTCTGTTCCCCAAACAATCCTACTCCACAGCCTAGGCCAATGCCAACCCCAGCCCTCTTCCCAGATTTACCTCCAATCCTAACTAGAATCCCACTCTAACCCTATACCAAACTATAACCCCAACTCTATGCCCTACCCTATTCCGACTGCATTAGTCAGCATCTTCCAAAGGAACAGAACCAACAGGATGGATGAAAGAGCAACAGACACGTGTTTTAAGGACACTTTTTTTACCTTTTATCTCATTTCATCCTCTAAAAAACCCCCTGTAAGAGCTATCACCCCATACTTTTAGCACCATAAGAGACACTTGTATGATTATGGACACTGGCAGGTCCCAAGGTCTGCAGGGTGAGGGCGAGCTGGGGACCCAGGAGGACTGGTGGTGAGGTTCCAGCCTGAATGCTTGAAACCCAGGAGACTGGTGGTATAGTTCTGGTCTGAAGGCCCACACTCTTGATACCTGATGAAAAGCTGATACTTCACTGAAGAGTCTGAAGATAGACAAAGAGCTGGTGCCCTAGTTCTGTGACTGCAGGCAGGAAGGATTCTCTTTTACTTAGAGGAGGGTCTACCTTTTCATTCTATTCAGGTCTTCAGCTGATGGGGTGAGGCCCACCTACATGAGGGAGGGCAGTTGGCTTCACTTAGTCCAGTGATTTAATTGTTAATCTCATCCAAAGTTACCCTCACAGAAGTACCCTGAATAATGTTTGAGCAGTTGTCTGGATAGGATATGACTCAGTTAAGTTGTCACATAAAATTATCTATGATATTACCCTCCTCCCTAATCCTGTCCCAAACCCTGGCTCCAGGCTCAAGACCAAACCCAACTCCACTCTGATTAACTACTGCTAAAGTGTGCTCCATGTAGCTAGAGCCTTAGTTTTCTTCCTTGTGGCGGGGATACAAATCCTATCTTGACTACCACAATTTGCCAATCAGTGTGATGAGTTCAAAGCTATGTTTTTCCCAGTAGTCATGTGTGGATGTGAGAGCTGGATCATATAGAAAGCTGAGCATCAGAGAATTGATGCTTTTGAACTGTGGTGTTGGAGAAGACTCTTGAGAGTCCCTTGGACTGCAAGGGGTTCTAACCAGCCCATCCTAAAGGAGATCAGTCCTAGGTGTTCATTGAAAGGACTGATGTTGAGGCTGAAATTCCAGTACTTTGGCCACCAGATGTGAAGAACTGACTCATCGGAAAAGACCCTGATGCTGGGAAAGATTGAAGGTGGGAGAAGAAGGGGATGACAGAGGATGAGATGGTTGGATGGCATCACTGACTCGATGGATTTGAGTTTGGATAAACTCTTGGAGTTGGTGATGGACAGGGAAGCCTGGCGTGTTGCATTCCATGGGGTCACAAAGATTTGGATATGCCTGAGTGACTGAACTGAACTGTGATGAGTTCACACCACAAAGAAGTTCGACTGGATATTGTATCTCTGGAATATGAAATTGTAGGGAAAGAACATTGAAGAATAGATTCTCATTCAGATGGCCATCCAATACGGTTAGCATCTGCCTTCGGCCTGAGGCAGACACTCAGAGTGATTTCCATTCATTGGTGCCAATTCCTACCCCATTCTCTTGGCTAAACCCTGTTTTAAACTTTAAAAAAAGTATTTATTTGTTTATGAATGTGCTGGGTCTTCATTGCTGTGCGGGCTTTCTCTAGGTGCAGCCAGTGGAGGCTTCTCTCCAGTTGTGTAGGGGCTTCTCATTGCAGGGGCTTGTCTTGTTGGGGAGCAGGCTTCTAGGGCACACAGGCTTCAGTGCTTGGGGCCCATGGGCTCAGTGGTTGTGGCTTCCGGGCTCTTCTGGGCTCACAGTCCTAGTTGCTCTATGGCATGTGGGATCTTCCTGGATTAGGGATCGAACGCA
Source organism: Ovis aries (assembly GCF_016772045.2). Lineage (NCBI taxonomy): Eukaryota > Metazoa > Chordata > Mammalia > Artiodactyla > Bovidae > Ovis > Ovis aries. The sequence goes on from NC_056060.1 coordinate 87,723,917, forward strand.
GGTCTTCCGCTTTGGCAGGCAGGCTCTTTATCACTGAGCCACCGGGGAAGCCCCTTAAACCCTATTTTAGTACGGTCTCTGTGTGGTTGGTATGACCAGGGACAGAGGCATGGAACCAACCCCCAAAGATGCCTTAATGCAAAGATTATAGGTTTAGAGACCACGGTGAGATGAAAAATACATTGGTAGTCTTTTCACTCAAAGAGATCACTTAGGTCTCTGCCAGATTCTTCTCTCAGATTGATCCCATATGATGAAAAAGGAAGCTTACTGGTTTCTAGAAAGATTCCTATAGAATCAAAGAGTGTTACAACTGAAATGGATAGTGCTGTAGCCCAGTGGTTCTCAACTTTAAAATCACGGGTGCCTGGGTCTCATCCTGTACAGACTGGTCCCTCTCTGGGAATGAGCCTGGGTATTGGTGTTTTTAGAAGTATGCTGTGGCATACCATTGCCAAGTGGTTCCACCAACCTAGTCCAAACCCTCTGTTTTACAGGTGGAAAAAAGAGATTCAGAGAAGTCCAGTAATTTTCATAAAATCAGATACCTAGGTGCAGAGCCATCACCCACAGTCTCAGGACTCCTAGTCCAGTGCTCTTCTCAGAGCATCATACCTTTTCTCATTTTATTTGTTCAGATCTGCAGCCAAAAACAGCAGGGCCATGTAGGACCCATCCTCGTGATGAGTGGTCCTCCAACTCAGCAAATGTGCAGTTTTCCCACCACACCAGAGGGAAGGCTTTCATTCCTCTGCCCTGAATAGCTCTTGTTCTGAGGCATACTGGCACCATGATGGAGACAATTCTCTACTAAACCATGTGGGACCCTTAACAAATAAATCTGACTCCCTCAACCTTGACCAGACAGCCGAAGGTTGTACTCACTTGGTACTGACCTTGTAAAGACAGATTGCAACTTTAGGGAGTGGATTTTGCTGTTATTGTTTTCCTTCTGGGCACTCAGAGTTTGTGTTCAACGACAAGAATTTTGGGAATTGTAGGTTCAGTTATCAAGATCTGCTTCATCCCTGGCCGTTGTGGCCAACTCCTTTCTTTACTGAATTTTTTAAAAAGTTTTAAAATTTTTAGTGAACTCACACTAAATAAATTGTTATTTTTAAGTGGGTGACGGAAATCTACCATAAGTCCAGACTTGATGTATTGCGAAGACACAGAAGCCTCTGAAGCAGACCTGCAAGGCAGCGTGTACATTTCCCCCAGGAACCCAGAGGGTCCAGAGGAGATGCACTCATTTGGTTAGTCATTCATTCAAATGGTGTGTGTAGGTTCCTCCTGGGTCCAGGGAATTTGACCTTAAGGGAAAATTAAGGTGAATTGGACTCAGTACTTGACCTCAGTTCAGTTCAGTCGCTCAGTCGACCCCATGAACCGCAGCATGCCAGGCCTCCCTGTCCACCACCAACTCCCAGAGTTTACCCAAACTCATGTCCATTGAGTCAGTGATGCCATCCAACCATCTCATCCTCTGTCATCCCCTTCTCCTCCCACCTTCAATCTTCCCCAGCATCAAGATCTTTTCCAATGAGCCAGCTCTTTGTATCAGGTGGCCAAAGTGTTGGAGTTTGAGCTTCAACATCAGTCCTTCCAGTGAACACCCAGGACTGATTTCCTTTAGGATGGACTGGTTGAATCTCCTTGCAGTCCAAGGGACTCTGAAGAGCCTTCTCCCACACCACAGTTCAAAAGCATCGATTCTTCAGCACTCAGCTTTCTTTATAGTCCAGCTCTCACATACATACATGACCACTGGAAAACCATAGCCTTGACTAGACGGACCTTTGTTGACAAAGTCTAGGTTGGTTTAACTTTCCTTCCAAGGAGTAAGCATCTTTTAATTTCATGGCTGCAATAACCATCTGCAGTGATTTTGAAGCCCCCCAAAATAAAGTCAGCCACTGTTTCCCCATTTATTTGCCATGAAGTGATGGGACCGGATGCCATGATCTTAGTTTTCTGAATATTGAGCTTTAAGCCAACTTTTTCACTCTCCTCTTTCACTTTCATCAAGAGGCTCTTTCATTCTTTTTTACTTTCTGCCATAAGGGTGGTGTCATCTGTATATATGAGGTTATTGACATTTCTCCCGGCAATCTTGATTCCCGCTTGTGCTTCATGCAGCCCAGCATTTCTCATGATGTACCCTGAGTATAAGTTAAATAAGCAGGGTGACAATAGACAGCCTGACGTACTCGTTTTGGAACCAATCTGTTGTTCCATGTCCAGTTTTAACTGTTGCTTCCTGATCTGCATACAGTTTTCTCAAGAGGCAGGTCAGGTAGTCTGTTAGTCCCATCTCTTTCAGAATTTTGACCTCAAGAAGTTTAAGTCTAATGGGCATGGAAGGTGAATTCCCTCAAAACCCATACCATAGCAAGTTGGTGTTCCCTAAAGGTTCTATATCAGGGGTTTGGAGTGAATGAGATTACTTCTAGTTGAGGGATAAGGGAAGGTTCCAATGATGATTGGAACCCTTTAGTTTGGGTAAAAATAGATACGACTTTAGGCAGAAATGTAAATCATGTGGGCGAGGAACCATCCTGTGTAAAGAGAAACAAAGGGGAAGGCAAATGTATATGTGAGGTGTGTTTGTGTTTTGTATGGTAAGCAGGGGAGAATGATCTGAAAAAAGTTGAAGTGTAGATCTTATGGACTCAAGAGTTGAAATGGGTTTTAGGGATTATCTGGTCGACTTTATTTTGTACATTAGAAAGATAATGAGAATAATAATAACAGCAGCAACGTGTGAGTTCACTTACAGCATGCATTTTGTAGGCAGTTATTGACTCACATGCTTCACATGGATTTTTCTACTTCACATAGCTTTAAGTTCTTTCCTCACAATATATCTTGGGGATCAGTGTTACTGTTGTGTCTACTTTGTAGATGAAGAAACTAAGGCTCTGAAGTCAGCCATCCAGTGAGGGGGAAAAATTGGGATTTGAACCCAAGGCTATATTTTCTCTACTGCCCTGATTCTACTGTGGGTGTTCAGAGAAGGTTATTGGTTGCGGGGGAAGAGCTGATGCATGCATTTTGGATGTGTTGAGTTGGAGGTGCTCATGAGACCTCCAGGAGGAGAGTTGAGTTTGGAGGCTGGGGAAGACGTATAGAAAAGGAGTTTGTTTCGGGAAGTTACACCCTAACGTCTGCCTGTTGTGAACATCAGGTGGAATTTCCAGACAGCAACTCTAGCAGCTCATCAGCAAGGCTGCTCTGTAGTGTGTGTGGTTTTCTAGACCCATCTTCAGAAGCTGCGGTCAAGGCCGCCTTCTTTTTTTTTTGTTTGTTTTTTTTGCCGTGTTGTAGGTCCTCTCTCCACCACATGTACTAACAGTGCTTTCTCCATTTTTCTGAAGGGGCTTTGCAACTTGTTGTCCTATGGCTCGCCACTGAGATGTGCCTCTGTGAGGTACTGAGTGGTGTGGCATTGGGTGAAATAAGCACTTGTGACTCGGCGACCCTGGTAGTGATGAAAACCTCATTTTGTGGGAGGAGCTGCAGATGGTGAGCTTGTTCACAAGGAGGTGGTAGGACCAGAGGGAAGCAGGCAGATTTGGTAGCCCAGGAAAGCTCTTGTACCCCAGGATAATGAGAGAAGTTCAGAGACGCCCGTAACTACCTCCAACCCCAAGTTCCCTGTCACTTCCCGACTTCAATGAGCAGTACCTTAATTATCGGAACCAGGAACGTCTGAGCAGGGGGCCAAACTGAAGCAAGGAGTGGAGAAGACCTAATTGAGTGTTAGAATCTGGAATTCACATTATTCTGTAAGAAAAGGATCTGAGGAATCTGAATTAGTCTTTCATTGCTGCTGTAACAAATGAATAAACTTAGTGACTTAAAGCAGCATCCATTTACTAGCTCAGAGTTGTTCAGGTCAGAAGTGCAGTAGATTTGGATGGGTCCTCTGCGTAGGGTCTCACAAGTCTGAAATCAAGGTACTGGTCAGGTCGATTCCTTCTGTGGGCTAGAAGGGAAGGGTCTGCCTCGGGCCTCTCTCCTTGGTTTACAGCTGACTGTCCTCATGTTCACATGGTTTTCTCCCTATGTGCATGCCTGTGTCCAGACTTCTCCTTTTTATAAGGATGCGAGTCGTCCTGGATTGGGCCTCACCCTTAAGATCTCATCGTAGCTAATTATATCTGCAACATCCCCTTCCAAATGAGATCACTTTCTGAGATACTGGGGGTTAGATCTGCAACACATGCATTTCAGGGAGCAGGGGACACAATTCGACCTGTAGTATCGTCTCGTATATATGTCGTGATACTGACAGTGTGTCCTGTTCGCGGGTTCTGCCCACACTCAAAGGGGAGGAAAGACAGAGTTGAAAGTCATTCCTAGGATTTTGCTTGTCACCGAGTCCTTAAACCAAGAGAGTTGCTCAATGGTTGGGATGTGAGGACAGCCGTAAGTAAAAAGGAGATCACTGGGGGCCAGGGTGAGAGCAGCTTCCACGTGATGGAGAGTGTGGAGCCTGCTACAGTCAAGAAGCAGCTGTGACCAAGAGGAGGCCAAGTGGTGAGAAGAGAAGAAACTGGGGTTGCATAAAAGAGACCTGAGCGTGTATGTTGTTTGGAAATAACCAACAGAGAGGAATCTGCAGCTAGCTAAACAGCCAGCTATTTCTGGTTGTCTACATGCCCCTTCTATGGAAACTTGACTTATTCTCCCATATGGATTTTGTAAAACTGCACGTATTATTACATGGCCTTTGCAAACAGAGATGTGTGCAATCTAACTGAGTTACAGTTACTTTGGAGACTCCTGTTTGCTTACTTGTGGCCTGGTAAATCTCAGTCTTAGTATCATGGGAATGCTTTTCTATTTGGTCTCCACTTTCTTGATTCTTTTAAATTGTTATATGATTTTTTTTGGCGGGGGGAAGGAAAGTTTTGATAGAAACTGGTAATAGTACTAGCTGCTGCTGATGGAAAATCTACCACATGACAAGTCTTATGAGAATTGAGGAGTGAAAAGTTAAAATGTTAGTTTTTTAGTCACGTCCAACTCTTTGCAACCCCAAGGACAGTAGTCCAGTAGGCTCCTCTGTCCATGGAATTCTCCAGGCAAGAATACTGGAGTGGGTAGCCATGCCCACCTCCAGGGGATCCTCCCTACCCTAGGATGTAACCTGGGCCTCCTGCATCTCAGGCAGACTTTTTACCATCTGAGCCGCCAGGGAAGCCCTAGAGAAGCGTGCATGTACTTTGTTACTCACCCCCTTCTGCAAGGCAGGCTGTTGCCTCCAAATCACATGTGGGGAAACCGAGTCTCAGAAAGCCTTCAGGGCTGTGGCCAAGGTTACAGAACCAGTAAGTAGTGATGCTCTGTCTCTCCAGCACTTTGTCGCTATCCTCACATCAAATCCTTCATTTTCTAAAGGTTGGCAAGTTTCTTCTTTTGGAAATAGTCACTATTTCTTTAGGATGCACAGAGAGAAGCAGATATTCTGTGACAACCAGCTGTAGTGCTTACCTTTTATCCCCCTCCCAGTCCAAACTCCTGGTCTTCCCAGCTTAGCTGTTTGAGAAATGACTCAAGGAAGAATGTTCCTCTCTATCCGGCATGATTCATTGCTGAGCAAAGAACAGTACAGAGGCATTTCAGCCAATGTGACTTTGCAAAGGTCGTGCACGCAGGAGCCCAGGGGTTTGTGATGGACATGGTGCCTAAGGCACTAGATCACATTTGCTTCTCTTTCTGAATACATTTTATCATAAAAGGGTTTGCAAGGCCTGTTCTCATTTCCAAAGAGTACTGTGAATCTTAGAAGACATTTCAAAGGAGATGTCAGGAGGAAGCTCCTAGAGCAATTGGAATTCAGGGTCTTGGAGTGGAGAAATGGCAGGGGTGGTCCCAAACTTGGCAGGATTGAGAAGTGATGGGTTGTTCCAGGATTGAGATAACTTTGGGGGAATGCAACAAGTTAGCTGGGTTTTGGAGGAAGTGTAGGAGTTTGTCAGGTGAATGGAAAGTAGATGGAGGGAAAGAAGGGCCTCTCAGGCAGAGGCAAAATACAAAGATTTAAAGGTCAAGGATTTTCATGCCAAGTGGCTCAAGTCTAAATGATAATGTTAGTAATGATACCACTACCTGCATACCAATAAACACAAGCACATATATGTTACCTATTGTATTAATTATATTTTAAGTGCAGGCATGCTAAATTACTTCAATTGCCATCTGACTTTTTGCCACCCTGAGGATGGTAGCCTATCAGGCTCCTCTGTCCATGGAGATTCTCTAGTCAAGAATAGTGGAGTTGGCTGCCATGCCCTCCTCCAAGGGATCTTTTTGACCCAGGGATCGAACTCGTGTCTCTTATGTCTCCTGCACTGGCAGGCTGATTCTTTACCACTAGCACCACTTGGGAAGCCCATATTTTAAGTACATTAGTTACATTAACTCGTCTATTACTCAAAGCATTCATATGAGGTGGGTGCTATTATCGCCCTTGTTTCACAGATGAGGAAACCAAGGCTCAGGCGAGTTACCTTTCCAGAGAAACCTCAGCTGTCAGAGTCAAGTTTTTAATCCAGCAATCTACATCTAGAGCAGTGTTATCATTCCGTTCAGTCGCACAGTCGTGTCCAACTCTTTTGCAGTGCTATCCTGGACTGCATTGCTATCTTCAGAATGTTCTTTAACGATGGAGATGTTCTAAATCTGCACTTCATTGAAGGAGTCACTAACCTCATATGGCTGTCAGTGTGGCTGGTGTGACTGAGGATCTAAATCTTGCACTGTCTTTCATTTTGATCATGTGTACATTTAGATAGGCATGTTGGCTAGAAACCACTGTATTGCACAAGGCAGGTTGCTAGTCTACTTAACTGTAACACTCTGTTGCCTTTGAAATTGGAATGTGCAGAGCTGACTGTAACGACCGTGGTGGTACTAACACAGCCACAGGAACAAGGGCTGCCATTCGCTGAGCTCTTTCTATGTGCAGGGCATTGTGCTAAGTGTTTCCACGAAGTTGTGTCCTGTGATCTCCAGGAAAATCCCGTGCATGAGGGCTATGGGCAACTCTGTGCTACCCCATAGACGGCAGCCCACCAGACTCCGCTGTCCCTGGGATTCTCCAGGCAAGAACACTGGAGTGGTTGCCATTTCCGTCTCCAATGCATGAAAGTGAAAAGTGAAAGTGAAGTTGCTCAGTTGTATCCGACTCTTCACTACCCCTTGGACTGCAGCCCACCAGGCTCCTCCATCCATGGTATTTTCCAGGCAAGAGTACTGCCTGAATGCAAAACCCAGCTCTGCCACTTGTTAGCTCTGCAGCCTTAGGCACATTCCTTCTTCTTTCTGTGCCTCAGTTTCCTCATTTGGGAGATGGACTTAACAGCAGCATCCACTTCATATGCTTGTTATGATGATCGCAAGAATCTATGCATTTAACTCATGCCGCATGGTGTCTGACGTGTGATAAGCATCGGACACGTGGGTGGTATTGATGTTTCCACCCACCGAGGCACACAGAGAAAGGCCTCGAGCTGGTAGGCATGACTGATTCTGGACGAGTCGGTATTCAACCCACAGGTAGCTTGACTTCAAAGTCCACGTTCTTAACATCCAGCCGTGGTTTCCATTCAGAGTTTCTGGAAGTGTCATTTATGGAGAATTGATATTGAAATCCTCCAGGGTGCTTGTTAAAAATACAGTCTCTTAGACTTACTGAGAATAAGTATCATAAATTGTTTAGGGTGAAGACTAGGAATATGCATTTTAGTAAGTTCCCCAGGTGACTTTTGAGTACAGTGTAACCAATGAGAAGCCACTGAAAAATTGTAATGGGGAGGTAAGTAGGAGAGCACAGGTTTGAAGCCTAGAGAATATGCAGAGGATAAAGTAATTCCGCAAACAGATATATTTTTAGAAAGCTCTTTCTCACTGAGAACTCCAGCTGAAGCCTGGAGAGAGGTCCTGGGATAAGCTTGACAAGCTGGACATGTTTGGAACCTTCTGTCACCAGCAAAATGACGGGGCATGGGAACCAGGAGAGCGGATGAAAGTTTTAAGAGAAAGGCAAGGAATGCAGATTACTGTCTTCAGAGAGAAAAGCAAGAGGAGGGATGCTGGCTTGTGGAGAGCCAAGACTGACAGAGGGTTGTTTGCAGAATGCGTGAGGCTTGAGCATGTTTATAGGAAGAGGGGCAGTGGAGTAAAAGGATCTGAAGACAGGGAAAGGACTGGATCATTTTAGATTAAAATCCTGGCAGAGGGAAGAGGGAATACTTGGGAAAAGTTGGAATACTTTTTCTTTGGGATAGGAAGGAAAAATAGAGAAAAGCCTAGAGGTTGAATTTACAACTGGAATTCTTGGAAGTGTAATTCTAGATTGTTCCAAATGACAGCACTGGTGAAGAATACAAATAAATATGGTAACACCTGCTCTTGAGGAATTACCTTTTTTGGAATCCCAAGAGGTAAATGTAATGGGCATACCATTCTACAGCCCACAGAAGGAATTCATTGTCCGTGCTCATGTAACTAGCAGGTATTACAGTAGAGCTGAGATTCGACCCCAGAGAGTCTAGATTCAGAGTTTGGTTTCTCATCCCACAGCTATACTGTGTGATGAAAAGGCGGCAGTAACGACAACATGCATTCTCACCGTCCTTAAAACACCCATCTGCCCATTTTACAGGTGTGGGAGCTGAGGCAGAATTTGCCAGACATGTCACATGTGTTGATAGGGCCAGGGCTCTGGCTGGAATTGGGGCCTCTTGACTTCTAGTTGTGTTTCTTTCCCAGGATGTGAACACCCGCACCTAGCTCCTGAGTAACTGGCGTTGCATGTCCGGGCAGTCTCTTTCACTCTCTCTTCTTCCATTCCAACCCCTGCCCCCACCCCTCCTCCTATCCTAACCCCAGCCCTGAAAAGGCCAGGAAGGTGGTCCAGCACCCGCTCCCTCCTTCTGGCTGGAATTGTCCTGGCCAGGTGCCACTGCCCTGCTCTAGCGCGAGAGGCCCCATGCAGGCAGGCAGCGGGTGGGAAGGCCACACTTGTTTTGCTTTTATTGTTAAATAACATAAATCTCTTGGCTGCACCACCCGCCGGGACGTGCGTTGTGTGTCTTCCCGCATAGTCGCTAATGAGACAGTTAATCATTTGTTTATTCTGTATGAAGAGAGGTGGCGGCCGTATCTCTCAAACCAGACGCGGGGCTGAGGACCCTTGGGGGAGCTGCCCATCCCTGGCACGTGAGTTGCCCATGTCCCAGCTCGATCCTGCCCTGCAGGCCCCCATACCTCTTTCCCTGAAGTCTTGGCCAGGGTGTAGGCATCAGTTGATTATTATTATTACTGTTATCGGAGCTATTATTTTTTAAAATACTCCTTCCCTGAGAAGCAAAAAAAAAAGTAATTTATGAAAATGCTTTGTTGGGAGATAAGTAGGTTTCCTCTTGGGCACAGGGGGTTTATCTCACTAGTGCAGGGGTTCCTAGAGGTCGTGCAATGCATGAGATAAAGCTCTGGGATCTTCCCTTGGGAAGACAGTCAGCATTCGCTGTTTTCCTAGTTTCAGGGTTAAAGAGGTGAAATCAACTGTGTTCCTGCCCCAGTCTCCCTGGGGCTGAGGCCACTTTTATTAGAGCAAATCGGGCTTGTCCAGGAGGCATGGGACAGGGAGAAGAGAGCCCCGGGGATGTGAGGAAGGGGTTAGAGTGGGGGTGCTGGTGCGGGAGTGCCAGCTGTCGGTCCCTGGACCACCCCCATCTGAATGATGATCTTCAAGGACTCCCACCTCTGCTATTTGCATGCTGCTAGCATCCTCCTGCTATTTTCTCGCTGTTTGGATAAGTCCTATTGCCCGAAGCCTCTATTTCAATTAACTAGGTCCAACTGTCTGTGTCCTGAGGCATTGGGATCGGCTGGAGCTGCTGTGTTTTCTGCAGGGCATTGCATCTTGACAGTCTGTCTCTCTGTCTTCAGGGTGCTGGCTCCCATCCTTGAGGCTGTGGCTCTCTACAGAACTGTTTGCATCCCCGGGGGGCAGGAGGGGGCGGAGTGGTGGTGTGTGCAGAACTCCCCAGGGCAGGGCTCATGTTTCAGGAGCAGCTTGGATAGGCAGAATAGCTATTCTTTTAGACCAGTGGAGCGGGAAGTTAAGAGAGCAAGGGTCCTCCTCAGAAACAGTGAAGCAGATCGGAGCGGGCAGTGGAGTGGACTCAGCCCCCTACTGTGGTTGCTCTTCTGCTTTCTCTCTGCTTCACCCTGGGGCCCTGGGTGAGATGCTTCTACCTGTAGTCTCCCACCAAGATATATTTCCCCTCTTCTCATCCTTTCTCCTCTCTGTTTTCTTCCCCCAGGACCCCTTGGCAACCTGTTTATCTTTGCTCTTGCAGTTTCTTCCATCAGAATTTCCTTCTCTTTCCTTTCCTACTGCTCCTTATCAAAACCCACCCTTCAAGGCCCAGTTCAAATGCTTCCCCTCCAAGAAGCTTTTCCTGCTGTCTTCCGCAGGCAGAGTGAACCTTGCTTTCTGTGTTTGGGAGTGCTGTTTCTCACACCCTCTCCCTTCTTTGGGTCAAAGGCTATTTTTTCATCTGTGTGTCTCACACAACATGGCATCACACAATCCCTGTGATTATGTGTCTTTGAGTTTGTTTTGTTTGGCTCTTTAGTGGGTTTGATGGTGATTTCCCAAAAGATATGGTGCGTTCTAATTTTTGAAACCTATGAATATTACTTTATTTGGTAATCGGTCATTGCAGGTGTGATTAAGCTAAGGATCTTGAGATGAAGAGATGATCAGATGAGCCCTAACTCCAGTGACAAGTGTCCTTATAAGAGACACACAGGGGAGATTTGGCAGACAGGAAAGAAATTGGGATGAAGATGGGGGTAGAGATCGCAGTGACGTGGTCACAAGCCAATGAATCCAAGAAATTCTGACAGCCACCAGAAGCTGAAAGAGACAAGGAAGGATCCTCCCCGAGAGCCTCCAGAGGCAGTAGCTCTGCCAACACCTTGATTTCAGACTTGTGTCCTCTAGAATTGTAAGAAAATAAATTTCTGTTGTTTCAAGCCACGCAGTGTGTGATAATTTGTTATAGTAGCTCCCGGAAACTAATAACAGGCTGGTAGGCCTGGGAGAACAGGAGGAACACATAAAAATACCGGTGTGGGGACTCTGGAGCCTTCCTTCCAGACTGTTTTTATGACCCCTGATTCCTCTTGCTTCTATTTCACACAATCCAGGTCCTGTTACTCCTGCACCAGGCCCTGTGTGGTTCAGCACAGGCATCGTCATAGTTGGAAGGTCAATACTGAGTAAATATTCAAGGGTCTTTGTTTTAAAAGGACTCTCTGTGAGCCTTACACCTCTGTTATTGTTTGGGTAGGCTACTAGAGAAACGTGTGTGTGTGTGTGTGTGTGCGTGTGTGTGCGCGCGCGTGTGTGCAAGCTTTTGCATGCATCATGCGCATACAGCCTGCACTTTGCCAGCTGTTATCCCCCTCTGGTGGTCACTGGCATAAATCCATCACCTGAGCATCTAAAATTCCAATGAGAGGAAGATCAGTGGGTCAGGAGGACGCAGGGAGAGTTAACCCATTTAGCATGGTTTATGTTGGCGTGCTCTCTCCTTAAGAGTTTCAGTGGATGATTCTGCTCCTCAGCTAAGAGTGTTGCGTGAATGGAAAGAAAAACGGCTTTGGAGTCTCACAGACAGGTTCACTTAACTCTGCTGCTTAATATCTACGCTGGTCTGAGTTTATCTAACCTTGCCAATCCACATCTGTAAAATGGAAGAGTAACAGATACCCTCCCAGGAGGAATACAAGATTCTGTTAAATGGTGTGCTTCAGATGCCTGGTACATAGTAGGCACTTCATCATCATTTATTTCCTTCCTATCACACACACATGATTGATTCTGCTATTAAAGTTATGCTTCTATAGTAAATCATACCTTTATCTCAGGAAAATTGAGTAGTTCTGTCACATTATTTTCTGGAGAATAGGAAGATGTTCTTTTTGCAAAGGGGAAGCTAGGGATTTGAACAGAGGAAGTGAATATTCAGATGCCAGTAAACTAATATTTATTAACTCCAATATAAGCCAGGGCTTCTCTAATAGCTCGGTTGGTAAAGAGTCCACCTGCAATGCAGGAGACCCCAGTTTGATTCCTAGGTTGGGAAGATCCCCTGGAGAAAGGATAGGCTACCCACTCCAGTATTCTTGGGCTTCCCTGGTGGCTCAGCTGGTAATGAATCTGCTTGGAATTTGGGATGCCTGGGTTTGATCCTTGGGTTGGGAAGATCCCCTGGAGAAGGAAACGGCTACCCACTCCAGTAATCTGGCCTGGAGAATTCCGTAGACTGTACAGTCCATGGGGTCACCAAGAGTCAGACACGACTTTCGCTTTTCAATATAAGCCAGTTCCTTTACTCAAATACATTATTTGATTCTTGCAACAACCCAATCAGGTTGGTAAACCGATGAGGAAATGCTGACCTAGGGAGTTCTACCTGCTGTAGAGTACATAGCTTAGGAACCTGCTTCCTCCCAGGATGCCTGACTCCTGGGCCAGTCAGCCCTCTATGCCCCACCATGCTGCTCCCCTAGGGGCCCAGGACAAATATAGCTTATGAAGAGCCCAAATGTAAGGATTAATCAAGAAGAGCAAAATAGTCATTCCCAATTGCCAACAGAGAACAGAATATGCAGTTCCAGGGAACGGGTTTTCTCCCAGTCATTCAGCAATAACGGATGGAGGAGTTTGCATAGAACCTGACCAGCAGTGTAGTGCTAGACCCAAGAGGTTTCCCCTCTGTCTTACTGCTTATGGATCTGATGCCCATTATCGTTTTCAGGAGGCATTGATAAAGGCTGCATACACTGCCACGTGTAAAATACATAACTGGTAGGAGCCTGCTATACAGCGAAGGGAAGTCAGCTCGGTGCTCTGTGATGACCTAGAGGGCTGTGGTGGAGGGCTGGTGGGAGTGAGGCTGCATGCATATAGCTGATTCACGTTGTTGTGCAGCAGAAATTAACAAAACATTATAAAGCAATCATATTCCAATGAAGAAGAAAGACTACCTAAGATATGTAATACACTGCAGGTTGTTACTTGGATGAGTAGCATTGGAGAAGGAAATGGCAACCCCCTCCAGTGTCCTTGCCTGGAGAATCCCAGGGACGGAGGAGCCTGGTGGGCTTCCGTCTATGGGGTCACGCAGAGTCAGACACAACTGAAGTGACTTAGCAGCAGCAGCAGCAGTGTTAGAGCACAGACAGGGGAAATTTTCTCAGTACTCCTTGAATTAAAACCCAGAGCTGAGTCTCATTAGCCACCTAACACTCCTGGTCATCTTGTTTGGTTTTGCAGAGCAGTGGAGGGACTTGTGGGGACATGGGTTTACAAAGGAGACAGAATTGCAAATTCACCACGGAGATCAAAGAACCACATATGAGATATGCAAACACTTGAAACTTACCATAGTTTCCTGCGTGGTTATTGGGAGACCTGTGTCCTAGTTCTTGGTCCACCAGCTTTGCAACCTAGGAGAAGTTAGTCCCTCTCTGGAATTCAGTTTGTAAAATGAAAAGGTCAGGCAAGATGATATCTAGGTTTCCTTTCAGACATAAACATATGTTGTGTTTTGAATCGGAGTGCAGTCAGAGGGACTGGGGTGTGAGAAGAGGTAGAGATCCTGATCCCCCTGGACAAGTAGAGTTTCACGAGGGTGCAGAGGAACTTCAGTGGTTCTATATAGATTGCTATCTATATATGCAATGGGTCAAGAAATATTCCTGGATGGGGCTGATTGGCATTAGACTTCCCCATCATCATCCACAGTGCCATGGGAACATTTTTATTAAAGCATTCACCAGGCTCTAGTGACATACCCTCACTAGTTGCAAATTTCTTGATGTGTGGAGAGACTTCTGACTATTTCTTGTGATAATCAGTGAGTGGTAATGGAAAGAATGGATGCAACAGCAAAGCTCTTTTAGATTCCATTTCTCCAGAGACATTTCCTTCCTGCATCAGCTTTGTTTGGAGGAATCTCTTCTTCTCAATGGGATGGTAGATTCTAAAGCTTATATTAGGAAGGGTAGGTGAAGATGAGTTGATGTTTGCAGATATGGGTGAACATTGGAAGTTGTGCCTGTGGTTCTGGCAAAAAGAAAAAAAAATCCTCACTTTTAGCCCCTTCCCTGCTTAGGTTGTGAAGTTACATTGAAAATGATGTGAGTGGGAGGCAAAGGCAGGAATGATGTTCACTGGCTTATAGCTTTGTTATAATCTCTGTTTCCATTGCTGGTCTGTGGTCAGACACCGTTAAGTTTGACAGTGTATATATAACTGACTTATAACATCATACACATTGCACCCACTGTCTTTCCCTTCCTTATACCCCCAGAGACTCCCATTAGAGGCATCACTTTTTAACTCAATACAAGTCCTACTGTCTTCAGATCTGTGAGCCGAATTTCATTTAACATACTCTCTCCCCTTTCCCAAATTTTATTTTTATCTTGTTATCAAGTCAAGGAGTTGGAGGTAATCCCTGGGACGAGGAGTCTAAAGATAAACCAAAGGTACACATACAAGATAGAAAGAGAGAGAGAACTTTTACAGTAGTGTCTGTTGAATAGTTGCTACATGCCCAGTTTAGTGCTCTGGGCTTTATGCACATTATTTATGAGCATAAAGAGACCCTATGAAGAGAGTATGATCCTAGAATTTTACATAGACAGAGGCTTAGACTTAGGACGGTGAAACAAGTGTCCCGGATCCCACAGCTAGTGAGAGGCAGATCTTGGACTTGAAGCAGGATTGTGTGACTCCAGACTTGGTCTGTCTTTCAATCTAGCATCTTTATTTTCCCAATACTTTCCTTACAGTCTCTATATCCTAGATATATTTCATACACACCACTGAACGGATCAAATGGTGACATAGTATTTAGGTGCCTAGATGGACAGAGAGGCCTGGCGTGCTGCGATTCATGGGGTTGCAAAGAGTCGGACACAACTGAGCGACTGAACTAACTAACTAACTAAGCCTATGCCCTGACATAAAACGATAACTCCGTAGGCATTATTGATATTGCTATTATTTTCACATTTGATAGTTTGGGTTGTGAAGAGGGAAAACAAAGTTACTTGATTGGAGGCAGTTTGGTATTTGGATACTAGGATAAATGTTACTGATTATTAATTAATTTCAGGGTTTATGAGGAATGAGTAGCTGCTCTGTTTAAAGGTTGCATTTGCTTCAAAGGCTTGTAAAGATCTCTGTTCTAGACTCTGACTTGTTTCTAAGTGGTTATTATTGCCATCACTTTTAGGCAGCTATGCAATATTCCTGTGGTGCATGACATGGTTCAACATTACAGAATTCAGTTTGTGAACTTTGGAAACTAGCATTGTATGCCATTAAAGAATAGCTTCCGGCCCGGGAGCCCCTGTCCGTGGTGCTGAAATCAGAGCTCCTGGGAGGCAGAAGCAGATGGTACCACATGGTACCACTCATCTCCATAGCCTGCCTGAGCTCAGAGACTGAACTACTGTGAAGAGCAGGCTGGCTTGGGAGTTGAAGGATCTGAGTAAAGTTCTAATAACTTGCTGTGTGGCCCCAGGCAAACCACCTAGCCTTTCTGTTTCAGCTTTCCCACTGGTAAATCTGGATTGCTACATTCTGCCTTTCCTGTTTTGCAGTGCTGCTGATTCTGTGTGAGTAAATGATACAACAGATGCTGAGTAGGATATGAATGCACAGTATGATTATGCTGGTATTATTGTTGCTCAGTCTTCTAATCATACATTTTGACTATATCATCTTAATTTACTGAGGCACCCTAAGGCCTAATAAAATACAAAGCAGCGAACAGGAAATCAAACAAACTGATAAATTCACTGGCAAAACAAAGAAATAAGTTTTCTTTGTTTTTTGCCAACTCCTGTGTAGTCATATAGCTCAGGGTGTGTCTCTAAGAAGAAGAAAGAAAATGACCAGTGAGGAGTCAGCCTCTTTCTGGAAAGAGGTAAGACAAGATCATATCTTGTTACCTCCACTAGCCCCGCAGGGAAGCTCTGTTCTACTGTCACAGGGCCTGAAACCTCACCATTAGCCTGATATTCTAGCTTGGTGTTTCTTGCCCTTTGCAGAATGGTTTCATTCTCCCTTTTTTAGTTAATCATATTTGCTATGGACTGGGAGATGGATATTGAATCCCTGCGTCTAGGTTCTCTCTCTAGCTATAGAATTTTCATAAAACAAATAATTTAATTTCTTCTAAACTCAGTTTCTCAATCTGGAAAATGGGCTCAATTGTAATAATACCAGCTTTATGAGATGGTTGAGAAGATAAAATTTCTTAAAAGAGGCTTCCTAAAGTCATGTGAGCATTAGTTGTCATTATTCTCTGACATGCTGTGGTCAAAGTGTCCCATGAGTGAGTCTTAACTCTTCCCCGTTCTGTACTTGCTGTGCTATCTTCCTTTCAGGTATACCTTCTTCTCCATTCTCCTGTTAAAATCTTCAAATATCAGGTCAAACACCACCTCTTTTTAAAATATTTATTTGTTTGTTTATTTTGGCCCTGCTGGGTCTTCGATGCTGCGTGTGGGCTTGCGCTGCTTGTGGTGAGCAGGGGCTACTCTTCCTTGCGGTGTGCAGGCTTCTCATTGCAGTGGCTTCTCTTGTTGCAGAGCGTGGGCTACTGAGCCCACATGCTGGAGCCACAGCTACTGAGCCCACGTGCCACAATCACTGAAGTTCACACACCCGAGTGCCTGTCCTCCGCAACAGACATACCACCTTCTTTAATTACTCCAATTCTTTAATTACCCCAATCATAAGTGACTTTTTTCCTTCCAGAATTCCTAGAGATGCTATTGTCTTTACTATTCATCTGTAGGGTAGTTATGTTAGTACCTTTTTTTACTTTCCTCAAGAGATGATGAGATTTTGGAAATGGGATCATATCTTGCACACAGTAGAGGCCCAACACCCATTTGAATGCATGTATAAGGTGGATGTTATGCCCATTCCCTTAGGTCTTCTTTCAAATAGAAATATTGGTGGGGAAACTGACCTGGTAGGCATGAGTACAAATATATGAATTAAGAGTACTGGGCTCAGGTGGCAAATGAGGGCAAAGGAAAAACCTGGAGAGAACAAATTGAATAAGAAAGTGGGAGCTTCCAAAGACATGTTTCATCATTGTAGTAGTTTCCCCTGGCCTGCTTTTGGTCTTGGAGATTCCACGGAACCAACAAGGTAAAATACCTTATAAGCTCTAAACAGGGACTACAAGTTAGAATTCATGGACACAGGAAATTGTGCAATATCTAAGCCCACCAGAAGGTGGCTCACTGTCACTGATTCCACGGTCTGGCAGCTTTGCTCCTGGGGATCCCCCAAATTGATGTGTCCTGGAGAAGGGAATGGCTCCCCACTCCAGTATTCATGCCTGGAGAATTCCATGGACAGAGGAGCCTGGTGGGCTACAGTCCGTGGGGTCGCAGAGAATCTGATACAACTGAGCAGCTAATATACACACACTCTGATGGGTAGTTCTCATCTGTGTTTCTATGGTTCAGTGCTGCTCTCTCTTTATCCTCTCCTCTGTCCCTTCATAATGTAAAAGCATAAAGCAGATTCCATTCTGTATGCTGGAGAATGTCACCTTTGGGACTTTCACCTGTGGGAAACTTTCCACTGAGATGAAATAGAGGTCCTTCACCTTCTTCTAAGTTCCTGCTAAGGTGCAGAACCAAACTCAGATCACACCCTCCACATTTGTATGTCCTAGCTGGATTCTTAGAGGGTGAGCATCTGGTGCCTTTTTAGACAAAGTGGGCTAAAAGGAGAAAGTCACTCTCTTTTGTATACTTTCATTCCTTGCTCTCTCTGCTCCCCCTCTATTTTTCCAAATTTCTTGTCTGAATTGCAGAGAGAGCACCTCTCTTTCTGTTTCTTTCCTGGATCACCTCATCTCACTGTCCTTGTATTTTCACAAGATATGTGGCTCAGGTATTTTTCTCTTTAAAAATCATAACGATAGCTTTCCTTTTTTATGGTTCTTCACAGTTAGCAAAGCCATTTTTATGCACCATTTAATTTGACCCTCACAATAGCTATGAGAAGTTTTGGAGCACAGCTATTGATGTTCCCATTGTGCAGATGAAAATACTCATATATAGATAGAGGAAGTGATTTTCTCAGAAAATATAAGAAATACAAGGTCTCCTAATGAATTCTTCCTTATGTTTCTTAATATGGATGATGCAAATGAGGCCAGAAGGGAACGCAGAACGTACCCCTGGTCCTACAGTCAAGAGCGGTAGAAATGGGGCTGGAATGAACATGGCCCGGCTCACAGCTTAGCGCTCCTTTTATCCCACTGTCGTCTTTCTCCGTGACCTAATAGACAACTGGATAGTTATCCAGCCAATCAATTTACCATCCAGCCTCTTAAAACTCTCGAGTTTGCATCAATCAGAATCTTGACAGAAGGTCCCAGAGGTGAATGCCTGAGGAATTTTGGAAAGCTCATCAGGAATCTTTTTTTTTTTTTTTTAAAAGCTAAAAGTGGATGAAAACAAAGACTGGAAGAAAATCTCTCAGAACGTTAATGATGACTGCGCTTGGGTGATGGAGTTGTGGACAATTTAGTTTTCTGTGTTTCTGTATTTTTGCATTGTCTTGAGTGAGATGTTATCACTTTTGTAATGGAAAATAAACATTAAAAAGGGAAAAAACCATTTGGGCATAGGTATTGCATGTATGTGTGTATGTGTGTGTGGGAAGCAGGGGGGTGGCGGTTACCACCTTGCATTAGATTCTGCTGAGGATGAGTGAAGCAGACACTCTGATCTCCCCCGTCGGGGAGATCTGTGTGTTTTGTGCCTGTCTGGTTCCCATTTCTCTCCCAAAGCCCCAGCTCATGGTTTTGCCAGGCTTCACTCACCTTCTCCCTCCCTTGTGCCCCAGTTCACTACCCCAAAGCCACAGCCTGCAGCAGGGCAGGCGTGGAGGCACCAGAGCCCCCCTCTGTCTTGGCAGGGCCCTGGGCTCCTGCCCTCCTCGCTCCGCCTGCTGGGGACTTATGTAACACATTCCCAGGACTTCATTTTCCAGCAGATTGAAAGCAAAGCCACTGTTGATTTTCTCCAAAAAAGATCTATTTGGAAGTGCAATTGCCTTGAATTACATGGTGGCGTGAGAGGCCAGACCTTGCTGTAAATAACTTTCCTCTCAGCCACACAGGAGCCTGGCTGGCAGCTCAATCCAAGCTTCAGATGGTGGTGCTTGATGGGGAGGGAGAGAGAGAGAGGCAGAGAGAAAGTGTGTGTGTGTGAAAGCAAGGGTGCACACTCTTGGGGCTTTGGCTCAGCTGCTGCCACTTCTTTCATCTCTGGAGTTCTGCGTCCGCATGAGTGGTGAGGTCAGAGAAGGGGCCCGAACTGGGGCTGGGCTTCTGGGCTCTTTCCTCAGCTAGTTTATAGGACCTCCCTCTTGGTCTCCCACCCTGCCACCCAGGAGTCCTGGGGCTGTGTGAGGGCCAGTGGCTCGTGCGTGCAATGTGGGGTGGCACAGAGAACAAGCTTCAGAGTTGGACGCATCCCAGTTCTTGTCCCAGGTGTGCCCATTACAGTTTATGGGACCTCAGCAGGTTGCTTTACGTCTCTGACCTGTTTTTATCCGTTAAAAAACCAAAACAAAACAGGTGATGGGTGTGGGAGTGGAGAATATCTACGTTTCAAAATTATCATGAGGATTAAAGGGAGAGATACTGGAGAAATCATATTGCCCCATGCCTAACACTTGATCTGTGCTCTATAAATTTAGTTCCATTCTGGGTTCTGCATTGCCTTCCATGATAGACTGAAATGAGAAGCAAAATCAATGGGCTTAAAACCAGGATGACCCAAACTCAAGTTGTGAAACAAGCAAGATTTGAGCTGTTTTACTTTTTTTTTCATATTCTCTTTCTCTATAGGTATCCATAGCTCACACATGGGATTCTCCCAGAAAAGACTGCAATGAACTGACTTATACTGTGGCAGATGGGACTTAGTGCAGGTTTTCTCCTGGTGGACATCTGTGTTTTAAGAGCCCTGCCTGGGCGAGCAGAGGGCAATCCTTAAGTCAAGATGGCAGCCTTTTAGACAAGGTAATATCTACAGACATCAAGGTAGTATCAAGGAGATCAAACCAGTCTTTCCCAAAGGAAATCAACCACTCAGTGGAAGGCCTGATACTAAAGCTCCAATACTTTGGCCACCTGATATGAATAGCCAGCTCACTGGAAAAGACCCTCATGCTGGGAAAGATTGAGGGCAGAAGGAGAAAAGGACAAGATGGTTGGCTGGCATCACCAACTTGATGGACGTGAGTTTGAGCAAGCTCCGTGAGTTGGTGAAGGACAGGGAAGCCTGGCGTGCTGGAGTCCATGGGGTCACAGAGTCGGACACAACTGAGTAACTGAACAGCAACAAGAGTATCTCCATAGGGAATCTGGATTTAGATCAGCAAGTTTGACCACTTTGGCTCTTCTTAGCACTAGCATTATCTTGCAGGCATCAGAATGGGATTCTGCGCCAGCTCAGCTGGGTATTTTTCTCTGAACTTACGTGGTATTGTCCTTTTAACGTTTCTCCATCAAGTCGAGGGAATAGTGGAAGCCTAGTGAACGATGGCCTGCATCCTCAGGAAAAGCCTCACAGATGCCTCTGGGAAAGGTATCCAGCCACCCACCTACTCAACATTTATTAACATCCTCCTCTAAGATATGATAAAACAGCTGATGTTTGCTAAATATTTTGCCAAGTTCCCAAGTACGTTTATCTTATTTAATCTTCACTACTTCTGGGGAAGCAGTTACTGTTATTTATTATGCCATTATTATAGCATAGTGGTTAAAGGGCAAGAAGCTGAAGCCAGATTACCTGGTTCAAATCTCAACTCACTCATCACCAGTAGTGGGAACACAGCAACCTAATTCTATGGGCTTCGCTCTTCTAATATTTAAGTAGATGTTTAAATAACAGTACCACTTCTAGGGCTGTAAGGCATTTAGAGGTGTGCCTGGCTATTAGTATCCCCATTTAACATCTGAGAACACTGAGGATAAGGGGAGTGGAAGTGATTTTCTTGATGATACCCAGCTGGTGACAGATCCAAGGTCAAAAATCCATGTCTTATGACTCCTCATCTAGTACTTTTTTCTTGCTCTGCGGAAGATCTGCGGGATAATTTATATCCCCCATAATATCATCCTCCTTGACAGCTGTCAGTCATAAGAACAAGGGCTGAAAACCTTGGTGAGAACAGTTGAAGCGGTGATGATGTTTAATGAAACTCTAGTCCCTGAAAACCTGAAAGTACTCACAATGTGCATGCCCACCCCAAGTTGGCAGCTGCAGCTTCAGCAGCAGTTAGTGGACTTCCTGAGTGGCACTGGGGCTAATACCCAGGCTAAGGACCTAGTGGCATTAGATACAAGTAGGTGAAGTCCAGAGAAGATTTGCTGTTAGGTGGAAACTCAGGAAGAGAGTCAACCTGTGTGGTGAGCAGAGGTCAAGCTCTGAGCTTCCACTGGGAAGAAGAGCCGCTTCACAGAATATAGTAATGATCCACTGGTAGCATCAGGATCAAATGTGGAATGGAGATTATATTTGCTAAAGTTCTTCTCTTTTTAGAGGGACCTAGAATAAACCTTTACTTGGCCAAGTCCTATATGGCCTCCTGTGTTACAGACAAAGAGGGAGGGTCAGATGAGGAGGGTGTTGCCATGGAGTCCACTTTGCCCTCCCTGCTTTTCTCTATAGGGCTTCCCCAGAGGCTTAGCAGTACAAGAGTCCAGCTGCAATACAGGAGACCCAGGTTCAATCCCAGGGTCTGGAAGATCCTCTGGAGAAAGAAAGGGCAACCTACTACAGTATTCTTGCCTGGAGAATCCCATGGACCATGGAGCCTGGTAGGCTACCGTCCACGGGGTAGCAAAGAGTCGGACACGACTGAGCGACTTCACTTTCCTTTCCTTTCCTTTTCTCTATAGGGCTTCCCCAGGGGCTTAGCAGTATAAGAGTCCACCTGTGATATAGGAGACCTGAGTTTGATTCCTGGGTCTGGAAGATCCTCTGGAGAAAGAAAGGGCAACCCACTCCAGTATTCTTGCCTGGAAAATCCCATGGATAGAGGAGCCTCGCAGGCTGCTGTCCCTGGGGTCCCAAAGAGTTGGGCACAAGTTAGCAACCAAATAACAGTAACAGTTCTCTGTACCTCCCCTGACAAAGTGCCTATATTTCTATCCTTAGGGAGTTAGCCTCTGAGGCATTGCTTGTGTGTGTGTGTGTGTGTGTGTGTGTGTGTGTGTGTGTGTGTGTGTGTGTGTGTGTGTGTGTTTTAATGAGTATTCAGTTAAATATCCAGTATCCTCATGAGGGCAATGCATTACATTGAATCATGCAATAGTATTTTATAAAAAAAAGCCTATTCCCTCATGCTGGGATGCAGCAGACAGCTGAATACCTTCATCCGATTCGGAACTGAATATAGGCAAGGTGCCTTGGGAGGAGAGAGGGTGGACAGTCTTTGCTAATTCACATTTTGCCAAGGGCCAGCCCACTTTGTGCCTTTTTCGCTTAGCAGATAGCTGCTGGAAGAAGTTCTGAGTGCAGACAAATTAGAAAAGGGAGCTGTGATCCAGGAGAGGAAAGCATCCCACTCAAGCAACATAATTAAGAGTGTGTCCTCCTTTCTCTCCTTCTCCGAGCTTAAGAAAGAGCATCCCACTTGCTATGGGATTTGTCCATCCTCCCAGCAGATGCCAACATGCTAACCCCTCATTCCTGTGGATGTGGCCTTATTTCAGGATGGTCTTTGTGGGTGATTGAGTTAATCTGAGATCATTAGGTTGGGTCCTGATCCACTGTGACTGGTGTTCTTATAAAAAGGGGACATTTAGATCCAGAGACAGACATGCACTCAAGGACAATGTGTCTTTTAGCCAGATGAAGCTGAAAGCAGAGATCAGAGTGATGTACCTGCTGGCTGAGGGATGCCAACTGTTACCAGCATACCCCCAGATGTTAGGAGAGAGGGAAAGGTCAGATTCTTCCCTGCAACCCTCAGAGGGAACCAAGACTGACGACACTGTGATCTCAGGCTTCTGGCTCCCAGAACCGTGAAGCTTCAGTGTCCCCCAGTTTGTGGTACTTGCTATGTAGCCTTCCTACACTAACATACCACTGGACCAGGATACTTAAGAGTTTGTCCTTCCTTCTTCAAGAAAATATTTAGTGATTCCCTACTGTGTGCCAGGTACAATGCCAAGTACTGAAAACAGTGTCTTAGAGAAGATCCTTGCTTTTATGGAGTTCATAGATTAGCAGGGGTGTAGGTAAATGAACAGGCCATTATTAGCAGTAGGATAAGTATTTAATATCTCTTCTTTGCTCTGGCCTGTTGCCTTTCAACTCTAGCCAAACATTAGTATCTTTTGGGAACTTAAAAAAAATAAAGTATGTCCACTTCCCATTCCCAGATATTTTGATCTAATTGGACTGGGATGAGAATATATATCATTAATGTTTAATCCCAAAGGCTGCCATTGTTGAGAACTACTTTAAAAAAATATTATCAGGGCCCCACTGAACACCAATTAAATTACAGTGGTCATTCGGTCAGTTCAGTAGCTCAGTTGTGTCCGACTCTTTGTGACTGCATGAATCATAGCACGCCAGGCCTCCTTGTCCATCACCAACTCCCGGAGTACACTCAAACTCACGTCCATCGAGTCGATGATGCCATCCAGCCATCTCATCCTCTGTTGTCTCTTTCTCCTCCTGCCCCCAATCCCTCCCAGCATCAGAGTCTTTTCCAGTGAGTCAGTTCTTCGTATGAGGTGGCCAAAGTATTGGAGTTTCAGCTTTAGCATCAGTCCTTCCAAAGAAATCCCAAGACTGATTTCCCTTAGGATGGACTGGTTGAATCTCCTTGCAGTCCAAGGGACTCTCAAGAGTCTTCTCCAACACCACAGTTCAAAACCATCAATTCTTCAGTGCTCAGCTTTCTTCACAGTCCAGCTCTCATATCCATACATGACCACTGGAAAAACTATAGCCTTGACTGGACAGACCTTTGTTGGCAAAGTAATGTCTGCTTTTGAATATGCTATCTAGGTTGGTCATAACTTTTCTTTCAAGGAGTAAGCGTCTTTTAATTTCATGGTTGTAATCACCGTCTGCAGTGATTTTAGAGCCCCCCCAAAATAAAGTCTGACACTGTTTCCATTGTTTCCCCATCTATTTTCCATGAAGTGATGGGACCAGATGCCATGATCTTCGTTTTCTGAATGTTGAGCTTCAAGCCGACTTTTTCACTCTCCTCTTTCACTTTCATCAAGAGGCTTTTTAGTTCCTCTTCACTTTCTGCCATAAGGGTGGTGTCATCTGCATATCTGAGGTTATTGATATTTCTCCTGGCAATCTTGATTCCAGCCTGTGCTTCTTCCAGCCTGGCATTTCACATGGTGTACTATGCATATAAATTAAGTAAGCAGGGTGACAATATACAGCTTTGACGTACTCCTTTTCCTATTTGGAACCAGTCTGTTGTTCCATGTCCAGTTCTAACTGTTGCTTCCTGACCTGCATATAGGTTTCTCAAGAGGCAGGTCAGG
Organism: Ovis aries; assembly: GCF_016772045.2. Lineage (NCBI taxonomy): Eukaryota > Metazoa > Chordata > Mammalia > Artiodactyla > Bovidae > Ovis > Ovis aries. Next base: position 87,748,597 of record NC_056060.1, read on the forward strand.
TGGTCTGTATTCCCATCTCTTTCAGAATTTTCCACAGTTGATTGTGATCCACACAGTCAAAGGCTTTGGCACAGTCAATAAAGCAGAAATAGATGTTTTTCTGGAACTCTCTTGCTTTTTTGATGATCCAGTGGATACTGGCAATTTGATGTCTGGTTCCTCTGCCTTTTCTAAGACCAGCTTGAACATCTGGAAGTTCATGGTTCATGTATTGCTGAACCCTGGCTTGGAGAATCTTGAGCATTACTTTACTAGCGTGTGAGATGAGTGTAATTGTGCGGTAGTTTGAGCCTTCTTTGGCATTGCCTTTCTTTGGGATTGGAATGAAAACTGACTTTTCCAGTCCTGTGGCCACTGCTGAGTTTTCCAAATTTACTGGCCTATTGAGTGCAGCACTTTCACAGCATCATGTTTCAGGATTTGAAACAGCTCAACTGGAATTCCATCCCCTCCACTAGCTTTGTTCGTAGAGATGCAGTGGTAGTGATGGTTTTAAAAGCGTCCCAAGTAGTTCTAATTTGTAGCCAGGTTTTTAGAACCACTTTCTCTGTTGAGGTAAGAATTGTGTATATCTTATTTAATGACATATCCTTTCCACAGTGTCAAGTTCAAAGAAGGCCATCACCAAATAATTGTCAGGATCTTTAATGAGGAATTGGAAGGATTGATGCTAAAGCTGAAACTCTGATACTTTGGCCACCTCATGCGAAGAGTTGACTCATTGGAAAAGACCCTGATGCTGGGAGGGATTGGGAGCAGGAGGAGAAGGGGATGACAGAGGATGAGATGGCTGGATGGCATCACCTATTCAATGGACATGAATTTGCTTGAACTCCGGGAGTTGGTGATGGACAGGGAGGCCTGGCGTGCTGTGATTCATGGGGTCGCAAAGAGTCAGACACGACTGAGCGACTGGACTGAACTGAACTGATAATGAGAAAAGTATAAGATACTGTTGGTGCATAGAAGTTGAGTCTTCAGGGCAATTGTGGGATAGCTGAGACCTAAAAGATAAGTCTATTTAGTCAGGCAAGAAGGAGGAAGAAGACTGTTTCTGGCAGAGAGAACAGCATCTGTGTACAGTCAAGGATCTCGACACGCACAGCTGGAGTCGTCTGCGGGGGGTTAGCGGTAAGGCTGGAAACGTAAATGAATCATGAAGAGCCCTGTAAGCCATGGTAAGGAGCGTGTGTCCTGCCAGTCTGGGATTTGGATTGTCATGGGGGCATAGCCAAGGCTCTCAGCGCTGTTTTGCTCTTTTGGCATTGATGCTTACACAGGTCAAGCTGTGGGCTTAGAAGGTCACACTTCTTTTCTTTGAAGCCAGGAGTCCAAGCCAGAATGTGTGTCTTAGAACCCAGGCCTGCAGGCCTGGCTCACAAGAAGGGAGATTCCCCAACTTTCCAGAGAGATTCCCGAGTCAGGCACCTGTGTCATGTCCCTAACTGTGACCCCCTCGTCCCTAAGATCTAGGAGTGAGGTGTTCTCTTCACTCCTACCACAGGTCTGCATTTTGGATGGACCCCAGGACAGCTTTTGTATCCCTCCATTAGCATCCTTTCCGATGTTCATCGTGAACCGATTTTACCAGGATAAACCTAGGAGGTGGATTGGAGACGGTTCAGTGTGATTTCCTCCAGCCACCCCCCAACCCGTCCCTGAAGATGGGCCCTTCAGCCCGGCGGCTTGACGGCTGAGAGACAGACCAGACCTGCCATTCTGGAGGTTTGCGTCCGTGGTGTCTCTTGGGTGTTTGCTTGTCTGAGCTGTGCTGTCGCAGCGGTACCCGATTTCGTACTCTCTGCAGATTTCATTAACAGCCTGCCTGTCCCGCTCTATGTTCTTAATGAAGACATTAAATAAGATGTGGCGTTATTGTTGCCATTTGTACAGCACTTGATAGTTACTGAGGGCCTTCTGAACGTTTTTCTACTTCTCCAAGCAGTAGTCCCACAAACTCCATTAGCACCGCTGACCTCATCCTACGGAGAAGGCCTTTGGGAGTTCATGGATCTCTTGAGAGCCCTGTGACCTGCCGCTCCCTCCTTCCAAGGGGGAGACTCTTCTTCCTTTTGCCCCAAAAAAACCCAGCTCCTGGAGCTGTACCAGCTTCTCAGGGGGCCCAGCTGACCTCTCAGGCCTGCCCTCCAAATTGTAGGTTTCCCTCTCTGCACCTCATTCCTCTTCTCCTGTCTGACACATTTGTGTTACAATTCAGGAAAGCCTTGGTCTTCTCTTTACTCCCTCTGAACGAATTTGCAAGTACAGTTTCCTGATGGGCATCAGATGTCTTGCTGAACGTCCAAACACACCGAGTTCAGCGGGGCGTCCGCTGTCGGCCCCCGCCTTTTCTCGGAGGCCCATCAGCGGCGCTGTGACCCTGTCTGGCACAATCTGTCCTCTGCAAACATCGCAGGGCAAACAGCACTGCTGTCTTTCCGCATGTGACAACCTCCCCCTCTTACTGCGGGAGACCTCACATCCGAGGCTCCCGGTGGCAGCATCCCGGTAGGAATCGGGAGAGGAAACAGAGCTCAGAAAGACAGACTCAGAGCCACTCAGGATTGCTTGCCCCGGGCTTGTTGGAGTGACTGAATAAGGCGTGTTAATACGTTTGCTTAGTTCTCTGTGCCTTGGCGTTCTCATATGTTAAATGAGGACGCGGATAAAAATGTGAGCCTGTAAAGGGTTTCCTGCTTTAATGGCTCAAGCATTTGGGGATGGATTTTTTTTTTTTTTAACAGCACTATTTTTGACTTCACACTTTTAAAATCTACCTTACCGACTGATTTCCTCCTTAGTAACATACTCTTCTATCTCCATGTGGCCTTCTCTGCACATGCCTCCTTTCTAGCTCATTCTTTTTCTAGCTGACTTTTCCTTTCTCATCATCCCTCTCATTTTCATTCATGTTTTTCCTTCCCCTGCTGCACTGAACGCCATCACCCTCTTGTTGTGCTTCTCATCTCAGCCTGTGGAAGGGCCTCTGCCATTTCTAATGGCTCATCCCACAGGACAGCCTTTCCGCTCTGGTCCCCCCAAAATGCCTGATGGCGGATTTATGGTGCACTGTGGGCCACCCGGGGATGGGGGTCGGGGAATGGTGAAAAGACCCCACGCCTCCTCCAGTTGTTACTGGCTGACAGGGTGGTGGGCTGTGGTGAGGTTATGGTAACTGAGGGAACTCTGGCTGCTTTGGCTCAAGGAGCTGCTTTCTGGTAGGAGCAGGTGGCACTGAGGTGTGAAAGCAGGGGTCAGAATCGGGTCTGGCACCAGCTGCAGTGAGGGGAAGGAATATTGAGCTGAGAATTATTTAAAGTGGGGAGCTGAGCAGAGTCTGAGACTGTATGCTACTTGCAGGCTAGCAAGTGATTCTGCTTCAGATATATACTGTCAGTGTCTGCACATGCACAGACACACACACGTATATATCTGGGTTAGAGACAAAAAGCACTCGTTACGTAGGCCAAAAGCAGCAAGCAGAGCAGTCCCTTGTCTCAGTTCTCTGAGTCCCAGTGCCCACGGGATGGTGGCGGGGGCTGGCTGAAGCCTGCATGTGCCCTGGGAGTGTATCAAGAAGACCCCCCTAAGTTAGGAAACTGATTTAGGGCTGCTGGTGACCTCTCCTGCCTTACTCTGGAGTATAAGCCAATCTGCTTGCAGATGCTAGGAGTCCTTATCCTCTTGGAATGGCTCCGGGGAGGGAGATGTTGTCTATCTTTGTGTATTTTTGTCGATTTTTTTGTTTGTCTTTGATTGGTGAAACAAATCTGCCTTCAGACCTGGAGAGATGGCACGGTTGTAGCTTCCAAGGATGATTTACCTTGCAAAACACGCTTGAAAAGGTTGATGACACCCTTTGCCCAGTCCATGCAGGAAGGTGAGATATTCATAGGGAATTATCTCCTAAGGAAGACCCTCAGGTATCAAATGAGGGGCTAAGACAAATTTAGAGATGCGGACAGTAGGGGCATGTGTGCCACGGCTCTCTCAAGCTATGCCCAAACACGTGTCGCTACTAGCTGTGGTTTCCTTCCTCAGCGCCCCCCACCCCCTCAGCAGTCTCTACTGTGCTGATCCTTTCCTAAATTACCCTAACAGTGTGAGATTACGTTTTTCCGTGCTTCCTCCTTGTGTTTCATTTTTCTCCTTTTGTGAATCTGTGTGTGTATTGCCTCTCTCTATGTGGGGGAGGAGGAGAACATGTCTTTTGAAGCAGTTTTATGATCTGAGATTTTCCTATGAGGCAAGATCCTAATCCTACCAAACAGCACTCATAGCTTAATTTTCATTCCGGCTGTCATACTTTTTCTTATTACTGGGAAGAATATTTGTATTTTTAAAAACTGAGGTATAGTTGATTTATAACGTTCTATAAGTTTCAGGTATACAGCATAGTGATTCACAGTTTTTACACTCCATTTATAGTTATTAGAAAATATTGGCTATATTACCTGTACTGTATACTGTATCCTTGTAGTTTGTTTATTTTACACATAGTAATTTATACCTCTTAATCCCCTACCTCTGCCGTGCTCCTTCACCTTGCTGCTTCCTTCTGGTAACCGCTAGTCTAGTGTCTGAATCGGTGAATCTGCTTCTTTTTGTCATGTGAACTAGGTTGTTTTATTTTTCAGATTTGACATGTACGTGATACCATTCAGTATTTGTCTTTCTCTGTCTGACTTATTTCACGTAGCATAATACCCTCTAAGTCCATTCATGTTGTTTCAAATGGCAAAATTTCCCTCTTTTTTTCTCACTGAGTAGTATTCCATTGTATGTATTCATATATACCATATCTTCTTTATCCATTCATCTGTTGATGGACACGTGAGTTGCTTCCGTATCTTGGCTATTATAGACAGTGCTGCTTTGAGCACTGGGGTGCGTGTATCTTTCCAAATTAGTGTTTTTGTTTTCTTTGGATATACACCTGGGGTGAAATTGCTAGATCATATGGTAGTTCTATTTTTAGTGTTTTGAGAAACCTCCATGCTGTTTTCCACAGTCGCTGCTCCAATTTATCTTCCTACTAACAGTTTGTAAGTTTTCCCTTTTGTCTACATCCTCTACAAGATTTGTTCCTTGTGTTCCTTTTGATGATGGCCATTCTGCTAGGCGTGAGGTGATATTTCATTGTGGTCATAGTTTAATCTTTAATCCATGAGATCCTAAGCTGTTAACCTAGAGATGCTTCTCTTCTAACAGAGTTTACAAGCAGAATGTCCATTGTAACATCTCTTCACCAGTGGCTACAAAGGGGAGTCTCCAGATCCCACTAGAGTGCTGTGTGCAAACCCTCTGACTACAGAGAAAACTCTCAAAGAAATATGGCACAAGGGCATGTGTGCTTGGAGAAGGGACTTCTGCGTCAGAAGAGATGTCGCCTGAGACTTCTTCCAACTTAGAAATTGGGCCAATGATGCTCCTTGGCCACTTGGAAGATGCCTCTATTCCTTTTAGTGAAGTTGAGTTCTTCTCTCAGGACAGGCAGCTTCCCCTGCACCCCCCATATCCTGTGCTTCACCTTCTCCATTGATTCAGTGGATCAATGCAGAGCTACGTGGCTACTGTACTAAAGTTTCTGCTCGGGACCTGGTTGCATCTTATTGTTGCTGAAATGAAAGGAATCATGAGAATGATGGGGAAAGTGTATGAACTCCGAGCAGAGTGTCAAAAGATAGGAGATGCTGATTAACTATGTGACCTTGGACCGATTACCTAACCTCTTGGTGCCTCCGGTATCCTTCTCGAAAATGAAGAAGATAATGCCTTCTTGGCTGTCTTTCTCATGGGGATATTGGCAGAGCAAATGAGTTCATGTTCAGTGTGTGAGGTGCTCAAAGGAAAGATGCTGGTGGAATGTAAAGTTTGCTCTCGCCTCACTGAAAAATGTCATCACCCTCTTGTTCTGCTCCTCATCTCAGCCCGTGGAAGGGCCTCTGCTCTTTTGAACAAGGTCGTTGACAGGTTAGCCTTTCCTCCCTGGCCCCTGCAGGATTGCTTCCTGTAAGTGCCTGGTGGAGGATTTTGTGGTGCAGGGTGGGACATCTGGGTGGGGGTGACCCAGGGACCCTCATATTGTTATCGGGTGATGGGGTTTTAGGTGTGGGGAGGTTGTGAATAACTGGGGAGACTGTGAGCCCTTTGACTCAAGGAGCTACTCTCTGAGCAGAAGCTGGTGGCAGTGGTTTGTACAGAAAGGATCAAACTAGGGCTGGCTGGGCACACAAACCAAGTGTAATGAAAGGGCCAGAGACTGGGTCTGAGATTCTGCCCCTCTTGGGTCACTAATTAGTAGAAATATGCTAGGACTATTCCTGGTGATCTGTGACCTTGGGAATCTCCTTTTTGTATCCTGCAGACATCTGAAGATGGACTAGCAGTCAGCCTGCCTGTTCCTTTTCTAATTCCTTTCTTCCCTCTCCCCAAAAATATTTGTTTACACTCCTTTGTAACAGAAGATAAGCATCTCTGAAATCAGGCCCACTGGCACATGTCTAAACATGCTTTAGCTGAGAGACAGATATTCACATAAACACTTGTAAATGTCCACAGACTAACACATGGATTGTCAAATCCTAATCACAAGGTTCAAATCAGGATTCTGACACTAACGTTTTAGAACATTCTAGTATTGATCAGCATTTTTCCTGGCAGGGCCCTCATCAGCCTCGTGTGTGTGCATGTGAATGTGTGTGCGTGTGTATGTGTGTGCATAGCTATGTGAAAGGCTTTATTAATTTACAATGCAAAGCTAAGCACTCAGTGAAAAGGTCCTGGAGAAGATATATGTGATTATTACAGAATTGTTTAGAAAGATGAGCAAATAAAACCTGTATCGAAAGAGGTAGGCCTTTTCCCAGAGATGTGTAGCCAAACCCCTCCAGACATAGGGGTTTTGCTCTGACTGTCCTGGTGGCCACATGGGCATTCCTTTATCCTCTTCTTTCAGTACAGAAAGGCTCTTGCAGAGATGCTTCAGGTGAATGATTCTGCTGCCTTGGCCAGCACGCAGCTCATTCCACATGGGTGTCCTCCCAGACTCTAACCCAGTTTGCATTCAGATAATTCTGGTAATGGGGCGTTCGCCTCTCCCGAGGGACCGTTTCCAGCATCCAGCTGTTTAGCCAGAGTACTGAGCCCTGACTTAAGGAAGGAAAGAGGTATTTGTAGAGCAGTGAGGAGAAGTAAAATATGGATGTGACACGTTGACCTATTTTAAGAACGCAGGGTGGCTTCGAGGCTTTTGCATTTGTTTTTCCCAACTGTCAGGGAAAACTGTCGGCTGTGACAATGGCTGAGGCCCAAATCCTGAGGTTATTTTTTTTCACCTCAGGAAATTCGATTAGCAAATCAGAATGATCAAAGTACCCGTTCTCAGGCCACTTCCTAAATAAAATATATATGCATGTGAAGTAAGACCCGAGCTAAGATCCGTTTGTCTTCTGTTGAGCAAGCAGCGCTTTGGGGCTGGAGAGAGCTGGTTCCCAGCTCTCGCGTTGCACTTAACAGTTGTGTGATCTTTAAATTTCCTTCTAATAAAACGAGGAGAGTAATCCTTTCCCCTCGGGCTTGCGTAAGAGATAAATGAGATAAAGCCCCAAGTGGGATGCTTGTTGCGTGGCGCTCAGCACGTGGTCATTTCTCTTTCTAGGAAGCAGGCTCAGCTGCAGATCCCCTGTCAAACCTCCCCCTAGTTCCCACGGATTCCTTCAGATGCCCCGAGATCCGTGGACGCCCTCCAGATGGGTGTGATCCTGTCTGTCTCCCCAGAAGACCACTTCCCCTACTTCCTCTGGCAGAGGCCAGGCACTTCCAGAAGGGCAGAGGGACACGTCTCCCTGCGGGCTGTCACCAGGTGCCACATCCCTGCGTGTTCGTGGGGTTGCTCTGAAAAGCAGACGGGAGATGTGTCCACTTTTTAAAATTCAAAACGGTAGAGTTCAGCGGATGAGACAAGAGTGGTGATTGTACCATCAGTTGATCATACTGCGATGAGAAAAGGCCTTCTGGACTTCTGCTGCTTCAGCCTGTACATCAGGATCTGCTAATTACAGCTCCTGTCTCTCTCCGGCTCCCGTTATCAGACATCTTAACTTATTTACTTATTAAAAAAATAAGAGGAGTCTTTGTGCTTTCTTGTTTTTCCCCTTTATTTTGCCTTCGTCGTTTTGCATCAAATGATCTTGGCAAAATGAATGAATAAGATGACTGTAATTAAACATAGTTCGTATAGGGGACGGTACTTTTCTTCCCTTGGATTGGCAGTTTTTCTAATGACAATGACCTTGTAATTCAAAGCACATCCTAGGGATGTCTGTTCTTTATTTTGAACTGCTTTGAATGCACACTGGCTGAGCAGTGGTGGTAACGAGGGGGAGAATTGTTGGCTGCTGATGCAAGCTTTTCCCACGGGTTAAATTTAGAGCAGGATGCTTTTCCCAGGATGAAGTCTCAGTGCCTCAGAATGTGTCATGTGTCATGGGCCTTCTCCTCTCAGTAATGGTCTGGAGTCAACACATTGCTTCTGCTCCAAATGGTATCAGGAGTCCCAGCCTGCAGATCTAGAACTTGGCACTGATTGGAATCCTTATGCCTTCAACTTACTGATTGTTGTTGCTGGTTAGTCGCCAGGTTGTGTGAGACTCTTTTGCAACTTCAGGCTCCTCCGTCCATGGGATTTCCCAGAAAAGAATACTGGAGTGGGTTGCCATTGCCTTCTCCAGGGGATCTTCCTGACCTAGGGATCAAACACAGGTCTCCTGTGTTACAGGCATATTTTTTTTTGCCACTGAGCCACTAGGGAAGCCCTCAACTTGCTGAGAGCCATTCATTTATTAGTCAACTTAGTAAATGAGCAGAAGGACTGAATGAAGTCTCTGGGAGATTTAACAGTGAGTGAGAAGGAGGCTGGAGGGGTGAGAGTCATGGGGCTCACTGGTGAGATTGGAGGGTTGGTTTGGAGAGAAAGTGGGGAATAAAGTTGGATAAGTAAATTCCCAAAGTGCAGGGATAATTCTCTGTATCTATCAATCTATCTTCCTATCTTATCTGTCTGTTTATCTAGCTATTCCTGCCCATTTCTCCTGTTTCAGAGTAATCAGAAGCTGTCTTTTTATTCCCCTCTTGGGACAAGCTCATCTTATAGGATAAAGGGTAGGGTGTAAAAGGCCTTGGCTTTGAGTACTTATGATGTCAGGGCCTATATGTCTGCAAACCAAACATCTTACTTTTCTTCCACCCTTCAAACAACACCTCCTTGCCCCTGGAGCTCTGTCCCTGAGTCTACAATTCTCCTGTTCTGCACAGTCTGCCCACTTTCCGATGGTTGGTTTGGAACATGATTTTTTAAAGTTCACTTTTTTTTTGTTTTTAACCCGTCCTACTGAAGTGTCAGTATACACCATTTGCATGCCAAGGGCTCTTTATTACCCTTGGTTAGTCCCTTGGACTGCAAGGAGATCCAACCAGTCCATTCTGAAGGAGATCAGCCCTGGGATTTCTTTGGAGGGAATGATGCTGAAGCTGAAACTCCAGTACTTTGGCCACCTCATGCGAAGAGTTGACTCATTGGAAAAGACTCTGATGCTGGGAGGGATTAGGGGCAGGAGGAGAAGGGGATGACAGAGGGATAAGATGGCTGGATGGCATCACCGACTTGATGGACATGAGTCTGAGTGAACTTCGGGAGTTGGTGATGGACAGGGAGGCCTGGCGTGCTGTGATTCACGGGGTCGCAAACAGTCGGATACGACTGAGCGACTGAACTGAACTGATAAGGCTGTGGAAGTAGTTTTGTAGTAATTTAATTGGATGATGCTCTTCACCTCTATGACAGAAATGCAGTTGGCCCCGTGACTCTGACCTACGAACCATGTTTCGTCAGCCTTGAAGGAGTGTTCCTGTGGCCCACTCACACTTCTGTGTGAAGGATGGTCTTAAAGTGCAAGAACTATGGGCTTCTGCTGGAATTCTCTGTCCTATTTCTTTAAGCAACAACAAACACACATCACATATAATGATTCTTATCACTTACGTCTGTCACCTGGTGGGTCCTTGGTAGAGGAATTTTTTCGGTCCTTTCCTCCATGATAGTGGACACAGTATGTGCTCAATATGCTCAGTATTAATTATATTAAAGGCACAGATGTACATTAGGGCAACAGAAATGAGAGGTGCCTTGTTCCTATCTCATGGAAATGGGAGACAGACCAACTGGGGTCATAAGATTCTCTTCCTATCTGATAATCATTGTGGCCACTAGGGAGGTTCTTCTAGACATAGCAGGTACTCAGTAAATGTTTGCTCAGGACCAGAGGACATTTGCCCACCCAGCCAGCCTTTACACATTAGTTTGTATAGATGATTATGCAAAATAGAGGTGTATTCAGTATTACCTCTTTTACAGAATAGTCCTTGACCTTTACCTATGGGGATCTGACTGTCACTGTTAATTTCCCATTTCTTTATTATGCCTACTTGCTTATGTGTTTATTATTATTTTTTAATTTGAAAAGAAAAATGTTTGATGAAGTACATCTGGTGATGGGCATGGGGATAAAGATGATGGGATAACTGAAAGGGGAAATTAAGGTTGTCTTATAATCTTAGAATCACATGGGAAAGAAATTCAGAGGTCATTGCCCCTTATCTCCTGAAGAGATTCTTGGAGGTCTGAAACTAGACAGTCTGATTTAATCTTTCTCTCTCAAAGGCAAAAGGTTAATTATGTTCTTGTCCTTAGTACTTTTATATTAGAAAAACAAAATTTATAAAAGCAGTATGTATATACTGTAAAAAAAAAAATTCAGATGTTTATAGAAGCAGCCCAGATGAAAATGATCCACCCTGAAGCCCCATCTCCAGTGGTGAAACTAATGTTCTGTTTTATCGCCGGGATTCGTGTATACTTTCTTGATATATGATATGTAGACATTATCTTTTGACTTCTTGCCATGAAGGATTTAGGGCTGCATCCTTAAATGCTGCCTTCCATTCATCATTCCTTCTCCAGATTGTCAAACTATTACTTATCCATTATTAAGCTATAGTAATGTGCATACCTATTCTCCAAATATAATTGGGTTTTCCATGCCTTGCTGTTGATTTTAAAACGTTCATTTAGATTGACTGACTGCTATTCATTTTTTTCTTCACTCATTTGTTTATTCATTCAGTAAATATTGAGTGCTTATTTGTGCTAAGCAAGAGGCTATGTACAAAGTCTGTGCAAGTATTCACAGTATTGTGTGCAAGACAGTTGAGTACATTTTGGGCAGGAAGAGACAGAATGCATACCTCAACTCTGTTTCTAATTTGATTTAAAAGAAAAATCAAACAAGTTAAAGATGACTCCAAGGAACTCAAGCCTGAGTGACTGAGAGGATAGTGAAGTTTCTAAGTGAAGAAAGATATTCAGCAGGAATCAGTCAATGGAGGGTGATGGGAAATCAGAGCCGTCAAAGGTGAATGGGAGAGATTTGAATTTAGAGTTTGATTTGCTGGAGTTCTTTCCATAAGGAGAATCTTTCTCCACCTGGTTGCAAATTAAAATCATGTAAGCAGATTTTTACAAATCATGTTTATTGAGTCTTAATCTGAGACCAATTAGGATTAAATTTCTGAAAATGGGGCCTGGTGTTTTTTTTTTTTAAGTAATCACAGGAAATTCTAATGTACAGCCAAAATTGGAAACTTTATCTAGATCAGTGTTCTCTTTTTGTGCTTACATTAGAATCATCTGGAGACCTATAACAAACAGTGATGCCTGAGCTAAAGAGTCTATTTCATTGGCTTAGGAGAGAGCCTAGGCAACTGTATTTAAAAAAAAAAAGTCTTTCCGGGTAAATTTAATGTGCAGCTACATTTGAGAACCACTGACCTAGATAGTTAATTTTCACTGTGAATAATCCATGTTTTCAGGTTGTAAGCCATGGCAAGGGGCACTGTAACAGAGTCTACTTAAGCTCCGGGCGAGTTCAGAATTAGCTTGAAATTGTTGGGTGCCAGTCAGGACATGGGGACAAGAGCAATCGGAGGGTGAGACCAGAAACTTTGAGGACCCAACTGGGATCATACACCTAGCACTTGAAGTTCAAGGGCATCTCAGGGTTAATCCCGCTTCCAGGAGAGATGTCAGGAAGTCTCCCTGGAAAGGCACGGAATGTACAATGTCATCCAACGCCCCTGTCCTGTAACTCGTTAGTTTCCTCTGTAGTAGCGCTCAGCCTTTCGCCATACCGCCTTGAATGCTCTCAGTGTCGTCTGCAGCAGCGCTCAGACAAGGCACCTGGTATCATTTTTCTTTGAGGAGGGGAATTCAGAATGTCTTAGATCTCAATATGTGTGTGCTTTCCTTGATTGCAAACCAAAACTGCCTCTTCCTTGGGTTCATCCCATTAATCTGAACTCTGACCTTGTCACATCTTAGATAATTCCAGACCTTTTTGTTAATGTCACATAAATATTTTTAGACCAACTGTCTGTCTATAGGCAAGTCATTGAGTCAACAACAGAGTATTCAGAGTTTTTTTCCTGGGTTCATAGATCATTCCTGGCAGAACTTTAATCATTTGGGTTTTGGGCTGCCTCCCTGACTTTCCTCTAGTTTATTTTTGGCCTCCGTAAGCCTCATGTATTTGGAGAAATATTTAATTGCATGAGAGCAGAGTGGACTCCCGTTAGGTGTGCACTGACTATGTTCTGGGTTCAGGGTTCCTCAAAGTAGGCAGCAGAACCCCACCCCCTCCATGGAGGCAGGCTTGTGAAAAGGGCACATTTTGGAGTCCCACAAAATCTCTGAAGGTGGAGCTCAGTCATCTGTACTTTTCACATGTTTTTGGATGACTTTTATGTAGTTATAGAGTCTTTACTATAGTTATTGCTTCAAATATGCTTAGAGGAGAAGTCAGACAAGTTTTTTCTTTTGGTTGGTTGGAGAAGGTTTGCTCATTTATACAGATGTCATTTATAATCAAGACATAGACTGTTCCTTAAAGAATTTCCAAAAAGGTTCTGCATTAGGAATTGTCATTGCCCTCCAGTCTTCCACTATCAGTGTGGAGGGTAAGGCTTTATCTTATTTTTTAAGGTCAAGAAGCATGGACAAGGGCACTTCCCTGGTGGTCCAGTGGTTCAGAATCCATCCTCCAGTGCAGGGGACGCGAGTTCGATCCCTGGTTGGGGAACTAAGATCCTACATGCCGTAAGGCAACTGAGTTCACGAGTCACAACTAGAGAGTCTGTGTGCTACGGCTAAGACCTGCTGCAGCTTAGATAAATCAATGAAGGTAAAATATTTTTTAAGGTTGTTATGCAAGGAAAGTGGACACAACCCCTCAGCCTGGAAGAATTCAGCATTAAGGGCCAGTGGGCTAGTTTCCCCTCCTCCTTAGGCAATGCCTGTGGGTTCTGGAGGTCTAGGGGGGTTGGAGGGAGGGCATGGTAGCCTTGGGGTCTAGGGTCCAAGCAATATGTCTAGTGGTGCATTTCTGCTGTGAGGAAGTTGAGGGTCAGGGAAGTTAAATCATTTACTTGACCAAGGTCATCTCTTTCATGAGTGGAGGAGCTGGGATTTGAACTCTTGAATTGGGGCGACAATCCCTCATGATTTATCTATTCTGCTCCCTGCCCTGTACCAGCCGTCTTATTCTTATGTGGAGAAGCGGTTCTGTTCTCTTGGGCTTCCTCTGGCTGGAGCATTGTTGTTAGAACATGAGAAAGAACCCCCCAAATGTATTTCTTCCGTTTTGTGTTTGCCCAGAGTAGGCATCAGTGTCCATGATGTGGTATGGTTTCTTGTTTAGGAAGCTTCTGGTTACAAACGGAGAGAGTTCTGTTAGATGGAGGTTATATTTTATGTCTATTTTATCTCATTTTCCTCCTTGAAATCTTGGAAGAACCAATTGCCTGTGATATTCCCTAAAAGCAGAATTGCGGTTCATTTTGGAGAAGGGGGTCTATTTTAAGCTAAAGGACAGGGGCTCCCTGTTCTGATGCTGTGCTGGCTTATTTGCACTCTGCACTCAGCAAAAAATTTAATATTCTCTAAACAATAGGTGACTCAGCCTTTGCTCAATCTTAGGTGAAATGGATTTAGCAAGCAAAGAGAGAAAATGTCTTTTTTCCCCCCTCCTTTTTCCTAGTCCCATTTGAAGATAATTCTTAGTGCTCGGTTCTCCTTTCATCCAAAGATCTGTAATTAATTAAGCCTCACAACTCCCCTGACAGGTAGAGAAGTACAAGAATGTTCATTTAAAACCAATCCTGTTTGATACAGTAGGGCTATTTCTAAGGCTCTTTAAAAGGAAAGCCTCTCTATTGTGAAACTTCTTTTTAGTAGAGTAAATTAAGGGAGGAAAGGATGGAGTAATTTTGCCTGGGATGCCTGTTCAGTTATGGCTCTGGAAAGAGCTCTGATGCCATCTTGGGTTAGACTAGGGGTATAAACTATTGTTGCGTAGCAAATTGCCACAAAATGTAGTGATTTTAGGTCACAGCAAACATTCATTGTCTCATATAGTATCTGTGGATCAGGAATTCAGGTGTGGCTTGTATTGCTGGTGGCTTTGGCTCAGGGTTTCATAGGTGGCAGTGAAGACAGATCTGCAGTCATCGTCAGGCTTCATTGGACCTGGAGAATCTCCTGCAAGGATGGTTCAGTATGATGGATAATGAGTTGGTGCTGGCTATTAGCGGAAGACCTCAGTGTCTCATCACATGGACTTTTCCAGAGGGCTTCTTGAGCATCCTAATGACATGGCAGCTACATTTCCACAGCGTGTGATCCAAGAAGGTGAAAAAATAGAAGTGGCAGTGTTTTTATTATCTGGCCTTGTAACGCTCTACCATCTTCTCAAAGTTCTGCTGACTCTTCATTGTGGGAGGGAATCATACAAGGGCACGAATACTAGGAAGCTAGAATCATTGGGGAGCTGCTGCTTGGAGGTTGGCCAATATTAACAATATTAAGCATGAGTTCATCTGTGCTATTAAGGAAATGTCCTCTGAAAAAAACAGCATCTGTGTTGACCAACCCCACTTGATAGTCAAGAAAGTGAGAAAAAGAGAATAATAGTTAATTTCCCAGTTATTTATAGATTTAGAATATATCAGTTGCCATAACTGATAGTCATGGTTAAGTGATTAAGCCTATATTGAAGTATGCATGACTGTGGTAAGTCCTCAAATATGTGGATACTTATTCCATACTTTATACTGGATCCCTAGATCCCCATGGTTGGTCTACGGACCTGTGTCATCTTAACTGAAATGTTGTTGAAGATAAGGATACCAGGTTTCTAGTCCTGGGGATTCCCCATTAGTACCTTTGGGACCCACTGTGCGGCTTGCCTTGTCAGGCAATGGTAGGCTCAAAGTTTGTTGCATGAGAATCATCATTCATGGCAGTCAAATTCGTTTGCATCATATCTATGCATGATCTTTTTCCTGGTCTCAGACAACCAACTCAAAGTTGGGCACCCAGTTGCTCAGGGCTGGAATTGATAATTACCAATGTTGTTGCCATGCCGTACTGTAAAAGCTGGCACGTATATTAGAAAACTCCCATATTGTAAGGACCGACTGAGAGATAGAGGGTGGATTTGCTCTCCAGGGGTGACAGCTTGAAAGGGCATCACTGTATCGGCAGATTCAAGGACCAGTCTCCTTAGATGTGTGAAAATACTGTCAGATCTTGTCCAGTGGTTCTCAAATGTTAGTATCCAGAAGAATCACTTGGGGAATGTGAAAAATTTCAGGTCTTCAGGCCTACCCCTGGGATTCTGATTCACAGGGTCTAGGATACCTGGGATGGTTTTGATGTAAGTGGTCTGAGGACCACACTTTGAGATGTACTGTCCTAGGCAGGACTTGGGTTAGCTGCCAGCTATTGATTTCATATCTGTTTAACTCCTGGCATCAACAGTTCAGTCTGTGGAGTAAGCACAGCACAGCACATTGACTTCATATCTATTTAACCCCTGGCATCAAGGGTTCAGTCTATGGAATGGTTGATGTGTAAGGATTGCTTTGTAGACTTTGCATAGCTGACATATACTAGGTGAATTGCTGACATGCATGAAAGTGAAAGTGAAGTCGCTCAGTTGTGTCCGACTCTTTGCGACCCGTGGACTGTAGCGCACAAAGCCCCTCCGTCCATGGGATTCTCCAGGCAAGAATACTGGAGTGGGTTGCCATTTCCTTCTCCAGGGGATCTTCCCAACCCAGGGATCGAACCCAGGTCTCCCACATTGCAGGCAGAAATACAGTCTCTCAGAAAACCTCCTATAGTGACACAGAACTTCAGATCCAAGTACTAACATCAAAGATTTCAAGGGAGGAAAGGAAGCCAGGTTGAAAGAAGAAAGGGGAGGAAGTGGGGCGGAGGGGGTGGGGCGCGAAAGGGGTGGCCTTATAGACGTCTCCGGCCACCTACAGATGTGCAGGTGTTAGGGGACTTTTCCCTGGGCCTCCAGAGAAGGGAGGACTGGAACTTGGCCCTACCAGAAATCAGAGCAGACCAGAACCAGAATTCGAGTTCTCTGCCAAGAGGGAGGTGATCAGTCTCCAATCCTCAGCTCAAGGCCCTTTGGCCAGATTCCTGCGTCCAGGACCGGGTGACTAGAAAAACAGGGAAGGATAGGAAGGGTTAAGGAGAGGAAAGAGAGAGGGAAGGGGAGAGAGGTCAATAAAGTCTCTTGTTCCTTACTGGTCGGGGCACTCTGGCCAGTTGTCCACGTCAGGAGGAGACCAGGGACAACAGGGTCCCAGTTGCGGCCGCTGGGTCTGGTCCATTGGCAGGCAAGCAGGCCCCTGAGTACCCCGAGTGGTCAGGATGTCAGTCTCAGCGAAGAAGAGTCCCTGCCAGAGTCGCCATTTGTTGCAGGAAGGCGGACCTCTTCCAGGACCTGAAACTGGGCTCTTGTCTAACACTCGGAAATGAATTGTCCGAGGAGACACATGTGCTGACAAAGCAAGAGATTTTATTGGGAGAGGGCACCCGGGTGGAGAGCAGTAGGGTAAGGAAACCCAGGAGAACTTCTGACATGCATGGGGTGGGGGGGTACAATGAGATGTGGACAGGGCATTTCAGGGTAGAAGGGCATTTCATTAGCATTATTTTTGTAGGCGTTCACTTTCCTCCCAGATGATATGCTCTTGGAGGCAGGATCTAGATGCTGTGTGATCCTGCAGTTCCCCTGGAGGCTAGCATTGGATGTCACTCGCTGCAGTCTCTCCGTAGGTGTATTACTACATAGGACGAGTTCATTTGAAGTGTCCAGGAATTGCTGCCAGACCAGTGCCCTCTCAACTCAGTCTGGGATGCTTAGCTGCACAACTGGCACCTCCTTTATTCAGATATCAGTTTAAATATCCCTTCCCTGGAGAGGAATTCCCCCGACTAGAGTAGGCTACTCTCTGATTTCTGCAGGTCAGGGTGTAGAGATAAGACCGGTGTGACTTTATAAACCTGAGGAGACTGGGAACCTGGTTAAAGGAATTAGGAGAAAAATAACCTTCTTTCATAGCTATGACTTTGAAAGCCAATATAACTTCTTAGAAAACTATTTTTCTTTCCAGTTAAATCATGCCTGGTTCTTCCATCAGAGATAGGTATAACATCTAAATCCGTTGATTTATAATATGAATTTCTTCCTGTAATTAGTTCTCTTTGCTCCAGCACCCCCTGAGAAAATCCAAAATGCAGGACAAACATTATTCTAATAAAATTTCATCAAGTAATATAATTAAAAAAATATCATACAGCAATGTACAGCAAGTTATTAAGTGTATTGACTCAGGTAATAACTGGGAATTTGTGGTTAATATTAGTCTGTAGATCCACTTGTCTTCTGAAATACCTTTGGTACGAAGCTTCTTTGCTTGGCTGTGTGTTTGAGATCTTGGGGTGTCCCTTCTCTGCATCCTGGGCTACCAGACCTTTGGAGCATCCAGAGAAGTGCTGTCTGCCCTCAGCTGTCTGCTTCCGCATCCTGAGTGCTGCCGTCTCTCCATTCCTGTCTAAGCGGTAGCTGTATGTTCCCATCTAGGGTGCATACATCGCTTAAATTCTCTTTGGTGTCTCTAGGGAGGAAGACAATACTTTTTGTAGGTGATCATATTTTTCTTTTCTCTGTTGCTATTCCCGTGCTGTCTAGAGAAACACTCCCCATACCACTGGGTCGTATTTTCCCCAGTTAACCATAGAAAATATTCTGCTCACTCATCCTCTACATTTCACACATCTCTAAAGCTCCATTCTATTTACACTGGTTATAGAAGTAAATGTGAAGACCGAGGGGGTAGATTGTGTTTGCATAGAAATTTACTTACATGCTAAGAATGCAATGAAAATCTTTAATGTAAGCTCACTGTATATTTGAGTGCAATGTATACTTATTTCCCAAAATATACTTAGTAACTTTCCCATTATGAATCACCAAGCCATATGCTTCCCCAAAAAAGGAAGCGTGATTTCTCAAAAATACAGTATTGTTTTTAGAATGAAAATTTAATATGCTTCATAACCAATTCAGATCAGCTTTGAAATTCGGCACTACCTCAGCCTTGATCAGCTTTAAAATGCAAATGCCACCCATAAGGAACAAATGTCTTTTCAATTATAAAACTTGAATTTCAAGATTTGTAATGGTGTCTAAGATAAAAATGTTTAAATATATCTGAGAAATAGTTCTTAAATTCCAATAATAATAATTAAACAGGACAAAAGCAGAGACTTGAAGGCAATACCAAGAACAAAGATTGAGTTACAAAAACTAAAATATATTTAATTTTCACAGAAATTTTAAGAAGCATTAGGGTGGGGACACTGGCACTCTCTCTCTCTCTCTCTCTCACACACACTTACACACACACACACACACTTACACTCACACACACACACAAGTCAGTATGCTTTCTGATCTTTGAGAATTAGGCTCAACTTAATTTTTGAAGGGCTTCCCTTGTAGCTCAGTTGGTAAAGAATCCGCTTGCAATGCAGGAGACCCTGGTTCGATTCCTGGGTCGAGAAGATCCCTGGAGAAGAGATAGGCTACCCACTCCAGTGTTCTTGGGCTTCCCTTGTGACTCAGCTGGAAAAGAATCCGCCTGCAGTGTGGTAGACCTGGGTTCGATCCTTGGGTTGGGAAGATCCCCTGGAGAAGGAAAAGGCTACCCACTCCAGTATTCTGGCCTGGAGAATTTCATGGACTGTGGTCCATGGGGTCGCAAAGAGTCAGACATGACTGAGCGACTTTCACTAATTATTGAAATTAAAGATAGGATGCCAATCTTAGTTCTGCTTTTTAATTTGTAGAATATATCTGAGAAGCCAGAATAATGGTTAAATGTTTTTGATGTTTTATAAAATAGGTGTAATGAGACTCAAATGTTTATTGGATTTTTGTTCAGTGCTTTTTGCCCAGAAATGTGCTGTGGCCATGAGGGACATAAAAGAACTAGAAGGTGTGGTGTCTGCCCTTGGGAAGTTTAGCAGAGAGCTGGAACTGAAAAATGACTTTATATTACACAACTTGAAAAGAATACATGCCATTATATGCACTTAAGCACTAGGTAGGTCAGTATAGATACACAAATAATTGCAGGAGTCAACAGAAAGAAATGTTATTAATATTGTGAGGGGCCGACAAGGAACACTTCATGGAGGAGGAGGTATTTAACTGGACCTGGAGGAAAATGCAGGATTTGGCATCATTTTCTTTTTAGTGTGTAACGATAATAACTCATTTTTACTATAATAATGATTAGCTGTCTGTCGGCTCGCAGATTAGAGGATGGAAAAGCGTGACAAACCCACAGGGTAAGGATGTTTTAAAGGTCTTTTTAAAAGGAGTCAGAAAGAAGAAAGAGAAAAGCTTTCTAAGAGCCTAGGCTTTGGGGGGAAAATGTGGGAGGTGCAGAAGAGAATTAGTGGGTAATGCTTATCATTTTGCACAAAGTAACCTTGACACAAATGGGGTAATTCAAAGGCGGGTAAGTGACTCCCAGCCCACTCACCCAGGTTGATGGAGGGAATAATCATGGGGTTGGTGGCAGCTTGGAAAGAGAGTGCCCGGGGTAGCTTTCCCCTTCCATTATGTATCTCTCATCTAGAGGCAGGGAGCTCAGAGCTGAAAGAATGGCTTAGAAGCTCAGCGCTTTCTACATGCAGATCATCCTGGGTAAGTCACTTGATCCAGCAACACATTAGTGGACCTCTTTTCCCTCCTCTCCAAGCTCAATGCAGAGATGTGAGTATTGTCATACCACTGACATCCGAGAGCTTGTGGTGAACAGAACAGGTTAGAGAATCCAAGATAATGGTGAATAATGTTTCGATGAGAAAGCAGCGTGTTACAGTGGGTGAGCAGGGATGTGACTATTCTTGTGCTTCATAAGTAAAATAATATTGTTCTAAGGTGGTGGTTTTCAACCATGGCTACCCATTGCGATCACTTGCATACGTGCTAAATTGCTCCAGTCCTGTCTGATTCTTTGTAATCCTATGGACTGTACTCCTTAAGGCTCCTCTGTCCATGAGCTTCTCCAGGCAAGAATACTAAAGTGCGTTGCCATGCCCTCCTCTAGGGGATCTTCCTGACCCAGGGACCTGTGTCTCCTATGTTTCTTGCATTGGCTGGCAGATTCTTTACCATTAACGCCACCTGGGAAGCCCTTGAAAAGTGAAAGTGAAGTGTCTGACTCTTGTGACCCTAGGGACTGTAGCCTACTAGGATTCCTGTAGCCTACAGGATTCTCACGGCAAGAATGCTGGAGTGGGTTGCCATTTCCTTCTCCAAGGGAAGCCCTCGGGGAGCTTTAAAACCCACTGATTCTCAGCCCCTCCCTCTGCCCCAGAGACGTGGTTGAAGAGCAATCTCTGAATTATCTAAAGCCCCCCAGGTCTTCAAAGTTGAGAACCACTCCTCTAAGCACTGTTGTAAATAAATTGCATCTGGCCAACTTGTTAAGCCACAGACTTCTGGATCCTACCTCCAGAGGTTCTGATTCAGTAAACCTGGACTTGAACCCAAGCATGATGTAATCCTAAAATGTCCTCAGCTGACACTGATGTTGGTGTCCTGGGGACCACACTTCGAGAAACACTGTTATAAGCTATTGAAGTCAAGTCAGTCCAAGTTATGCTAAACATTTCCTTAAGTTTGGCCCTTGAACAT
This sequence comes from Ovis aries, assembly GCF_016772045.2. Lineage (NCBI taxonomy): Eukaryota > Metazoa > Chordata > Mammalia > Artiodactyla > Bovidae > Ovis > Ovis aries. The sequence continues at coordinate 87,769,782 of NC_056060.1, forward strand.
ACTCTTTAAAATGCAGATTCTGAGTACCTGCTGAACTAGAATTCTGAGACCCTGCAGTTTTAAATGAGATCTTCAGGTCTTTATCTTGGATTCTGTCATTTGTGAGCTACTGTGTAGCTTAATGGTTTTATGCTATTTTTATGAGAAAAACTCTTATAGACTGAATTGTATTAGGTACTCTGAAGTACTAACAGAGCAAACCTGGAGGAAAAGGCTTTATCATTGTGCTTGTGGTGTAATAATAGACCCGCTGTTCATGTAGTGGCAGTAATCCTAGTTGTTTGTGAGAAATAACTTCACCTAGTCATCTATTGATGGGCACTTAGGATGCGTCCATATTTTGGCAATTGTAAGTAAAGGTGCAATGAACACAGAGGTACACATTATCTTTTGAAATGGGTTTTTGTTTCCTTTGGAGACTCAGGGGTGAAATTGCTGGATTGTAAGCTAGTTCTATTTTTATTTTATTTTTTGAGGAATCTCCATACTGTTTTCCACAGTGGTGGCACCAGTTTACATTCCTACCAACAGTGCGGATGAGGATTCCTTTTTCTCCACATCCGTGTCAAAACTTGCTGTTTGCAGAAGTAACGTTTCAAAGCATGCTTTGCAAATTCAGTATAATTAGGTAATTGTACTCAATGCAGGTAGTGTAAAGATTTGAGGAGCATCTTTCAAATGTTAGAAGATATTAAAATTACCAGGGGTATTTGTTAAAAGTTCAGGTCCCAAGTGACAGTTCCAAAGAGTCTTAATCTTGGGTGGCATCTAGGAATCTCTAACAAAAATAGGTGATTCTGGTTCAGTTCAGTTCAGTTGCTCAGTCGTGTCTGACTCTTTGCGACCCCATGAATTGCAGCATGCCAGGCTTCCCTGTGGGTCTAAGAAACCCATCTTAAGAAATAGTGGATTAGGGACTATGAAGGATCTGAGTTGCTGTTAAAGAATTTTCTATATCTTGACTATTTTTTCAATCAATGTCCTAAGCGTCAGCTAAAATATTAAAGTTCAGGATTTTTTTTTTCAGCTGTGTGATATATTCCCCCACTTGTCTTTTTACTTTCATTGAGGTATTATGTAACTCTGCTTTTATTTTGTCCTCCTTCATATACTATTCCTCCTTTTGAAGAAGAAATGGAGGGGACATAGTTCAAATGAGGACTGAGTCAAATTTGCATTTAGCTGGGGTTTCTTCCCCTTTATCCTACTTTTTTCCTTACTGTTCCCTCGTCTCTTGCTCCCCTTTTCTAGCATGGGTCCGTGTTCTGTCTTCTATCTGGGGCTCTCTCTGTGGCCATTGCAGTGGGCAGGAAGTAAAGGAGGGCCCCGGACACCAGTCAATCTATGGTTTTCTCCCCAGCAGTGGGTGGGGGTGGCAACAGGTGAGGAGGCTAGAAGGAAACCTTCACAGCTCTTCTGTGACATTTTGGTTTGTGAGTGTGGGTTTAACAGAACCAAATAAAAGAATTTTTTCACCAAACCTTAGGGTTCATGGGTGAGTGGGAGACAGGGTCAGGGATGGTGGTGGTGAGGAAATCCTATGACAATCAATGTTTTGTTAGTAAGTCAGGGCAACCTGTGCAAAATTAATCTTAACCAATTTACAGTATAGTCAGCGAGTCCTACCAGGTGAACTCTCAAGTGTTCTAAATCACAGTGGATATGAAGAATATTTCTTTTTCTTTCATGTTTCAGACTTCTTTTACCTCCACCTACTAAAATGTTAGCTTTCACCCCGGAACCCTCTCCCTGTGAGAGGCAAGGAAGGACTTTGATTGATTGAGTTGATGGCGGAGATGTGGCAACGATGCCTGTTGTGGTTGGCTCAGCTGTTGTCATGGAAATGTACCAGGCTGGGAGAACCAGGGCAAAGTCCAAGTGTTTGGATTATCAGAATGGATGACCAGACACTGTTTTAGTGTTTTCAGTAAGAGCAGATAAGTGGAGAAGTGATATGTATTCTTTACACATTTCCTCTTTTATTCTGGGTCTCCTATAAACTGTGATAAGAGGTCTAGAGCTTAGTTAATTAAAGCCGTTCTTTCTATTTCTTTGTTTTTTGCTTTCTTTCTTGAGGCAAGTGTTGAAGTGGAGCTGCTGAATGTGAACTAGGTCAAAAAGCAGAGAGTGGACACAAACAGGTTCTGTATGAGGATATGGCAACCTACTCCAGTATCCTTGCCTGGAAAATCCCATGGACGGAGGAGCCTGGCTGGCTACTCTTTGCAAGATTCAGACATGACTGAGCGACTTCACTCACTTTTATGAGTCCCTTCTGGGGGTGGGAAAGTGAGATTCTGAAAGACTAAGATTTGTGATTTTGTTGAAATGTGTGCACGTGTTCATGCACTCACATGCACACACACACACCCACCCCCCACCCCCCCCAACACACACACACTCCACAAAGAGAGAGCGAAAACAGTATAGAGAATGGGCTGGAGTGATCAGCTTTATGGTAGCTGAAGAGGAGAGTGAGGAAAGCAGCTAGAGAAGGGACGGTTTGAGGGAGAGAAAACCAAGAGTCACACAGAGAGAATCACACAGAGATGGTCACCTTCCGGGTGTCTGTCTTGATAGCAAGAGAAACATGGGGGATTTTTCCATGGAGTAAAACTGTGGAAAGGTTCTGTTTAAGTTGCTGCCACCAACAGAAAGGACGTTTCTTCCTAGAACCTTCGAAGGTATCTGGTATTTTGCTCATCCTGCCCCTGAGCTCAAGACTTACTTTTTTATTAAAGCATTCTTTCAGGAAATATTTGTTCCTTGAGGTTTTCTTTACTTTTTTAAGGCATCCTCCCACCCTTTTCTCCCGGAGCCTGAATCGTTTGTGTAAAATGTATTATCTATGTGAACAAGATGATAAAGTGATTTCTTATATCAGGGATCCAACCGAAGGTTAACTGACGCCCCATGAAACAGATAAATCACATATTGTGAAATTCCAATAAAAATTTTGATTTTTGACCAAAGATCTCATTTCATCTCCTATAAATGCAAAGCTTTGGATGTATTTATATCAGTGGACTATTATTTCTTTTCCAAATCTCTAAAGTTTGAATAGTTGGTATACTCTAGTTAATTGGTATTTCCATTTTATAGATCAGGAAACCCTACTAAACTTGTTGTTTTAAGGTTACTGTATATGCTGTGTCTAACTGTTGTTTATATACCTGTTTATCATTCTCTTGTTCTGATTGAGGCGGAGAGTGAACCTCGCTAATCCTTGGCTTTCCTATATTCCCAGGGCTATGCCTACTTTATAACAGAGGCTTGAAAATATTGTCAAACTAGATCATTTGTTTTGTTTGAGTTCACAAAAGGAGGTAATGAGATAGCTGCGGCTAGACCTCCCCCCTCTCCCAAGCTTTGTGACTTGCAATCAGGAATTGCAGTGTTGGGCACATTGTAAGCCCTCAATGAATACCTGTCAATGGATTGACTGATGAGCTGACTCCAAACCCTATTACATTCTTTAGTACTTGTCCCATATGCTTCAACAAGGACTTTAGACCTTACTGACTTGATTAGCCACATTTGAGGCTTGTTCTTTCTATTTTGCAAAAAGAATAGACAACACTATTACAAACCTCGTGACCTTTTGAATTTGTTTCTGTGGATAACCTTGAGATAAGTGAATGAAGTTTCTTCACTGTCTAATGAGACCAGTGATAGAGTGACAGGCTTCATAATTAGTCAGCATTGCCCCTTCCCTCCTTTTAATGTCATTTCTCAAGCTTTGTGTTGGTTACTAATCAATCTATACTGTTACTCTGACTTAGCTGTTACCTTACTGTCCATTGGGCTTCCCTAATGGCTCAGATGGTAAAGCGTCTGCCTGCAATGCTGGAGACCTGGGTTGGGAAGACCCCCTGGAGAAGGAAATGGCAACCCACTCCAGTACACTTGCCTGAAAAATTCTATGGATGGAGGAGCCTGGTAGGCTACAGTCCATGGGGTCGCGAAGAGTCGGACACAAATGAGCAACTTCACTTTCACTTTACTCTCTAATTGTAGGTCATCTGTGAGTCTTTGTCCTTCTTTGATGTATTCTTATTACTATTCACTTCCCTGCTTTCATCCCTGACCCTCCAGCCTCTCACCCCTTCTCATTTCCCCAGAAACTTATTTATGTTTAAAGTTCTTAATGTGCTAATTCCTGTTTTCTCATGCCTGTAACAAACAGCATTTCTAGTGGTCTGAGGAAGACTGAGCTCAATAAAAGACAGTGAACAACCACTTATTAAAAAAAATATATTCAGCGTTGGCTTAAGCAAAAGGACCCAGAGTACCTAGAACTCCTCTTCTATGTGACTCCGTCTGAATATTTAGCAGGAAAGTTACATTTATAGTTAGCCTACTACTGGACTTGCTGGGAATGGATTGGTTAACCCTTAAATTCCTCTGTATTTCGTGTTTCCGGTAGCCAGTTCTATGTCACAGCTGAGGTTTCCTTACTGCCTTCAGCACGGAGACTTGGCTATGGGAAGGATGAATGAGAACTTTCTGCCAACTGTACATCATTGGTGAATTAAAAAAAAATCAAAAATCAAGTAACTTTGCTATTTAAACTGTGTTCTCTATTTTCCAAGAACTTGGCCCTCTCTTATGTCTTAAAAAAAAAAAATCTACCAAGGTATTTAATTCACACAAAGAGGGATTCTGATCCATGCTATACAGATGAGAGTTGACCAAAGTTTTCCTCCTTTCCAATGAAATAGAGAAATTAACCAAATTCAGGCAGAATTAGAACTCAGAATGTTCAGTGTGTTCTAGCCTTGAGAAAAATCCCAGGTGAGAGAGGAGGGCGTGAAACTCACTGGCTAAACCCTAAGTAGACAGAACTCAAGGGCTTTGGAAAGAGGGTGGAGTTCATCTCATCCAACATTGTAAATGGGGAAATCAAGGCCCAGAGAAGTATAGCTGGCCAAGGAGAATATGAATTAAATGATGGCAGTTTTAGCTCCTGACTTACCTAGACTGCCAGGGTTCATTTTCCAGTGCATGCCTCCTTTTAAAGAAAGACCAAGTTACGCTTTTTAATTTTTTTCCCATACTTTAAACTTTTTATTTTGTGTTGAGGTATAGCCAATCAACAATGATGTGATAGTTTCAGGTGAACAGCGAATGGACTCAGCCATACAAATACATGTATCCATTTCCCCCCAAACCCTCCTCGCATCTAGGCTGGCATATAACACTGCTATACAAGAGGTCCGTGGTTACCCATTTTGAATATAGCAGTGTGTACATGCCAAGTCATTCTTTGATGTGAACCAAGGCATGCTCTTTGACAACCACCCTCCCCTTCTCCACCTCCCCAAAAACCGTCATGTGGATACTTCTCTGTCTGCATTTGCTGGGCAGAGTTATTAATACGAGTAGACTGTCAGGAATGCAGAGTGTTGATAGAGCTGCTGAATAATACTCTAGTACCACAGAGTATAGTAACCGATAATAAATAATATCTATTATTATTAGGCATCATTAGGGCATCAGAGGATGAGATGGCTGGATGACATCACATGATCTAAGGGACATGCTGCTGCTGCCAAGTTGCTTCAGTCGTGTCCGACTCTGTGCGACCCCATAGATGGCAGCCCACCAGGCTCCCCCATCCCTGGGATTCTCCAGGCAAAAACAGTGGAGTGGGTTGCCATTTCCTTCTTCACTAATGGACATGAACTGTGGGCAAATTTTGGGAGATGGTGAGGGACAGGGAGGCCTGGCATGCTCCAGTCCATGGGCTCGCAAAGAATCGGACATGACTGGGCAACTGAATGGAACAGCAATAATAAAGAATACAGTTGGGGACTGATGTAGTTCGGTTGTAGAGTAAATGACATGGGATCAAATACACATTCACAGGAGCGTCTTTCTAATGGGAACACTTAGGCGATTGAGTTAAATTGCTTCTTTCGCCCTTTGGCCTCCCCATTTGAGAGGCAGGCAGGACACTCAGAGATGGGCTGAAATGGGGCTTTAGGGGGTCAAGTTGCGAGTTCCTGAGCCAGAACATTCAAGCTGTGCTCCTCGGGGCTGGTATCAGCTGGTCCTTTTCGTGCATGTATTACTTTCCTCCATGTCATGACTGGGTATGAACGAGGGTGGGGAGAGGTGCCCAAGTTTGGCTGTTCTCTCCTGTAAACCTCTGCACGTCAGGGAGTGGGGTCTGAACACTGAGCTTGAGGAGGCCTGGGGTCTGGGCGTGGGGCTGTGGGTTGAGGGTGGAGATAGGAGGTGAGAGGTGTCTCAGCCACGGTCCAGCAAGCTCGACAGTGAGCTGGCTTGCGTTTCTCTTTCTCATCTGCACCAGAGAAAGCCAGCTGCCACCCATTATTAAACCTGCATTCTCTCCCTGATAGAATGGGATATTTCCCTCCTCGCTCTTTTAAAATAAGGTAGAGAGCAGGGGGTGGGGAATTAATTAATGTCAGTAAATGAAGCATGGGGTGCTTGTCCGGGTACGATAATGACTGTGAATTAGTGCAGAAGAAATAGAATAGTATAGAAAATGAACTGCACTGGCACACTGCTTTGGGATGGACTCGGCCACCCCGACAATGCATTAACCCTTCCCTTGCCTCATCCTTTGTCTGGCCTCTTGTCACTCTGGGAAAACCCGCACTGCAGTCTCAAGGCTTCAGTATTCTAGCTAGAGGTTCTCCAGTGGAGCCCCACCGGCTAGTGATGGTACACTTTTAGGATGTAAATAAAACAACTCCATGTTTACTTATTAAATTAATGAGGCCTCAACAAAAAGAAGCAATTGCCTTGTGTCGGCTGGTTAGGGGCACTGCACAGTGATTCAAGAATGCCGTAAGCCCACCAGAGGAAAGAAAGGGGAATAGTTTCTCAAAATAGGTTACTCCCTCCTCCCAAAACCAAGGTTTACCTTTAGACTGCGATGACTAACCTTCACCCCACCTCTACTTTTTCATATGCGCTCCAGGCTGTATGTTGTTTGAAATTGACTGGGCATTCCCATGTACAAAGCCCTCAAGGAGTGGACATAGCTGAATAGTACCTCTGTGTTCCAGGAGATTCCTCCTCAAGGGCATGGTATAGTGTTTGGTATATAGTAAACACTCAACAGATTGTTGCTATTATCAGGATCATTTCACTGAATTTAATTCATAGTGGATTTTTCTTTGGGGACAGAAGTTTCAGAGGTTCAGAGAGCCCTTGACCACTGTCTTTAATCTTTGTTTCTTTTTTTCCCTTTCTTTTCTTTCTTCCTCCTCCTCTCTGCTTTAAAGTTCTTGGCATACTGGTAAAATGAAGAAACGAAATAACATAGTCACCATAACCTTTAAATGTTAACGCTCAAGAAATTATTTGTTCACACAGAAACCTGCTGAATGCAATGTAGTCACAAACCAGGAATCTCTCTCTAAATTTAGAGAGGATATTAATTCACAGTCTGCGATGGGCAGGTGGCCCAGGAATGGAATGCCAGTTTAGAATTGTTTGTTGACATTTTACATTTTTTGGTACCCTCTTTAGTGGTGGCTCTATATGCAGAATCATTTGGAAGTAATACCCAAAGACTGAATTATATTCCATTTGATATTTTCTTAAATATACTCCAGAACAACAAAAAGAGAGAATTGAAACCACATTGATAATAATTGTCGAATTGAGCAATAGACTGTTAGTGAATGTTTGAACATCTCTATAATTAAACCAATTTCAGAAGCTAAAATGTCGAGGAGTCCTTTGGAAATACAAGCTTGGGTGAATGTCCTCTCTGGGTCTCCCGCATAGCTGTTCCTTCAAGTCCATGGGGGTGAACGGGGAATGCTGTGTATTCCTGGGATGGGCCAACGCACTTCTTAAGGACGTGGAGTTAACATGAGATGTCTCCTGTTCTCCTGGGAAGTCTGTGAGCCTTTGCTTAAGAGACTAGCTTGAACAGGTGTACACTCTGCCCCATTTAGTCTTTGCCTTTTCTTTAACCTGTTGATGTAGGTGGCAAATGGAGAGATACTTCTTTCCGGGGACAAGGGCTCTCCCAGAGCAACGCAGAGTCCATTTATGTGAACAGATTTGTTCAGCAACTTGGTGGCCTCTCTCTGGAGGCAAGAGCTGCTTGTGAGATTTGGGGCTTCTCTGGTGAAAGAAGGGGCTTAAGGAAAAATGAGAAAAATAGGATCACAAAGGAGATCCCCATGTCTGGAATTTTCCTTTTCCTCCCCAGCTTATTAGAGATAGCTGTACCACACAAATTCTGTGTACACTTATGTCTGTGAGGTTTTGTGGGCTTGTCTGTTAGAGGGTGATGTTGGTAATATAATCTCTTGTATCAGTGATTTGTTTGGGCACAAGGAAGCTCATAAAAGTGGGTGGGGCTTTGGTTATAATCAAGAGAGGAGCTATTCATGGGTCATTCAGATTCTGTTTCATTTATTAACCACCGAACAGAAGGGCTTCAGTATGCAGATCTCAAGACAATGTAGTAAAGGGGCTTCCAGATGAATTTAAAATTTTCCTGGGACCCATAAGAATATATGGGCTTCCCAGCTGACTCAGTGGTAAAGAACCCGCCTGCCAATGCAGGAGACATAAGAGATGCAAGTTTGATCCCTAAGTCAGGAGATCCCCTGGAGGAAGGCATGGAAATGCACTCCAGTATTCTTGCCTGGAGAATCCCATGGACAGAGGAGCCTGGAGGGCTACAGTCCATGGGGTCTCAAAGAGTCAGACACGACTCAAGTGACTTATCATCTTGTGCAGAAGAATATGTAAACGAGTGAGTTTCTATAGGTACCTTAAAGCAGACTGATGTCTAAAGGTCCACAGACTGAGTTTTAATAATCTTCCATTTCTAGTAACTTCCATGGTCTAGCTGACCTTCTGAATCTATCCAGTATTGTCTGGCTTCGGACGTATGATGTAAACTTTTTTTCTTATTAAAATTATACAGTTTAAATTGTTTGTTTGTTTCTCAAATGCCTTCTTTTTTTAGGGGGAATCTGGTTGATATTTTGGGGGCATGATTATATCAATTCCACTCTGAAGAGTTCCTTTTGATACACAAGTGTCTCTGTGTCATGCCTGCATTCGGGCAGGGCAGGGCCTTCAGAACACAAGCGGTCTTGGGGTGATACCTCCATCTCTGGACTATGCGACCTGTCATAGACTTTTTTTTGGTGGGGGGAGGTAGAGGTCCTTTTTGCTTTACGAAAGAATTCTCCTTAAACTGAAAGAATAACAGCTTGATAGGCATCGAGTTTTTGTCCAGATTCCCCAAATGCAAGAAAAGACAGGCAGATACCTGTATTTACTTCACAAATAGCCTATCTACTCCACAGAGTGTATTGACTTGCTAGGGCTGCCATAACAAAATACCACGTACAGAGTGGCTTAAGTGAGGGGTGCTTGCATTCTCAGAGCTCCGATGGCTGGGTGAGCAGGGTGAGCAGGTTCCGTCTCCTCCGAGGCCTCGGCTCTCAGCTTGCAGGCGGCCGGCTCCTGGCTGTGTCCTCTCGCAGCCTTCCCTCCGTGCGAGGCCCGGTTGTCCGCACATCTGAATTTCCTCTTGTTATGATGACCCCAGTCATATTGGATTAGAGCCTCCCCAGATGACCTCATTTTAATATAATCACCTCTTTAAAGAGCCTGTCTCCCAATAAAGTCACATTTAGAAGCACCGCGTGGTTTAGAGCTTCAACGTGTGAAGTTTGGAAGGACACAAGGAGGGTGTGTCTTTCACACAGGGACGCAAGGGTGAGGCAGATCTTAAAAAAAGCAGTGTCTGATCCCTACGCTACCTCGGCTCTGCCTTCTAGAGATTCCTTCAGAAGCTTGCATTTGGGCATATCTGTAATGTCTTAGACATGGGAAATTAATTACGAGAACTGCTTTTATAACAATCATAAAAGAGGTGAGCGGAAAGGATCATGGCTCCATAAACTTTTATCTTGTTTGGGTAGCAGAGGGCAATACTAGTAGCCTTCCCCATACATTGTGGAGGGAGAAGGGGATTTGGGAGTAGGACAGGAAAGAGCAGAAAGTTGAAGGAAAACTGTCAGGTCAGTTGGAGGGAAGGAGGGGAGAAAAAAGGGACGACTGGAGAAGAAAGAAAAATAAGGGAGTGAAAGCATGGAAGAAGAGAGGTATGACGAGCGGGAGGGGCAGGGGGAGAAGGCGCAGGAAGGAAGAAGGTGTGGTCAAGGGAGAATCGGAGAAGGGAGGGGAATTAGCATGGCCAGCATTTGGAAAGAGAGTTCGGGACTTCCCTGATGGTCCAGGGGTTAAGATTCTGGGCTACCAATGCAGGGGGCAAGCGTTCAATCCCTGGTCAGGGAACTAGGATCCTGCCTGCTGCACAGCACAGCCAAATGAATAAATGAATACTCACCTGCTTAAAAAATAAATTAAAATGTGAGAGAGTTTGTGCGTTTCCTTCTCCCAGGAGATCCAGGTCCTTCCATGGATGTATGCAAACAGGAGCAAAAATTAAATGTGGCCCTGGAGGTGGGGAGGTGCTTGTTTGGTGTGGATAGCTGAGGACTGTCCAGCAGTAATGAGCACGGATGTGTGCACAGGCCAGATATGTCTCTCCAGGGACTCGGATGACTCAGGCTTTGTTGGTGCCATTGGAAGCCGTGAATGAGAAAATAACTGAGTCGCTCTTTCAGGCAATTTGGTTTATGGGCCTGAAGCTCTTAGTAGCTGCCAGGCCATCTATCTCCCCGTGGCCCCCATGAGATACTCTAGAAACTAAAGCCCAGTATGGTCCTCCTTGCTAAAAAGCCTTGGCAATGGTCTTTCCTTTTTCCCAGATTCTAAGACAGGGACACATTGGGTGCTGTGGGTATGTCCGGTGGATGTGTAACTTAAGAAGAACAACGCAGAAGTGTATGGTGCACACCTGGGGACCTCTACGTAGGTGGTTTTCACCCACCTCTCTCTGTTTTTGAAGGCCCTCCCGGTTTTATGATTCCCTAGCCTCTTCCTGGAACCCTAGAGTCAAAGCTCAAGCTTAAACATGTATTTCCCTCTCTTTCCTTTGGTAATAACAAATTATGTTGACAGACAAACGCAGGGTTAAGCGGGGAGATCTGTGAGACAACAGGATTTTGGAAGCTCAAGCAAGCAGATGGCAGCATTAGGCCGAGAAGGGACAATTCAGATGGGGCGGGAATTGACAGGGATGAGTCTCCGCAGAAATGAGGCCTGTCCTGGACAAAATGGGGGTGAGGTGCAGGGAGAAACAGTGCCTAAGATGCCACGGGTGCTCTCTGTTCAGAAGCCTGCACTTTCAGATAAAGCTCTTTGGCTTCAGACAAGACATTTGGCCTATCGGTGCCTCTTCTGTGCAGTGGCCCTGATACCCTACTTACTTCCCCAGTTGGCTTTGAAAGAAAAATTCCGGTGGGAAAATATTCTGAAAGCACCATAAAACATAATGTTACTACTTTTTCAACATTCCCCTACCAATAAAGGGGTTTTTCCTGTAGCGTCTCTGCATGGGCTTGTTTCTATGCCCCCATGTCCTGCCCAGATGACTGCTGTTAGTCATGGGGAACTTACTAGCTTATCACTGCCTTTAGTGCAAGTCACTTTTTTTTAACATTCATTTATAATTTTTAGGAGAAGATTTTGTATTGAGCCCAACTCTGCCTAATTTTCATCATCAAACATTGCTATAGTGCTCACCGGACCCACTTACACATAGTAGTATTTGTTACGTTTATTCCTCTTAGCAATCCTGTAAGGTGGGTACTATAATTATTCCAATTCTACCTATAAGAAAACAGAGGAACAGAGGAGTTAGGGGGCTTATCTGAAGTCACGTGACTAATTTTTATCCTTGAATCCTTGTTTCTCTGGCCATAGCTGACCCATGGTATTGGAAGACTGCTGTTTTGCCCTCTCTGAGCCCTCCATTTGGCAGACTGCTTCTTAACTGTCCCATACGCTCTTCTGCTCGTGCCCCCTCTTAAAGTGTTATTCCCAAGGAGGGCCTGTTCTCCAAGAGTGCTTTGACCTATATGGAGAAGAGTTGCATTGCTGGGTTTCCTTGGGTCTGGTCTGTGAGGGGCGTCTTAAGGAAGAAAGGATGTATTCAAGTTGGGCACCCCTGCACAGGGGTGTGCCGGCCCACTGGCCCCAGCTGTCGGATGAAGGGGACCAGGATCAGCTGTGACCTAATTAAGAGTCTCAGGAACCTGCATTGTGGCCTTCATTTTCCAGCTCATTGGCCACCCAGAGGGGGAGGGAAGATGGATAGGATCCTGGTCAAGTCCTTCCTGCCACTACCATGTGGCCCAGGTCACAGGCCAGTGGCGTCCAGGGGGAGCTGGGGGCAGGGCGGCAGGCTCTTTGTTCTCCTTTCCCAGTGAAGCTGGCGGGGAATGAGGCGGAAGAAGAAGAGGACTGGCAGATTCAGGCCTCACAATAGCTTATTGAATGGGAATGTCTTCTCAAGTCCTTTGTAGAGAGAGGAATCCCTGATTTGGTATTCTGTGACTGTCAGATAGCAAATGAATAGGACCTCACGTAACTCACCGTTGGCTAAAGCAATAAAGAATCTCCCTGCAATGCAGAAGATGGAGGTAGACATGGGTTCGATACACGAGTTGGGAAGATCCCCTGAAGAAGGGAAAGGCTATCCACTCCAGTATTCTTGCCTGGAAAATCTCATGGACAGAGGAGCCTGGCAGGCTACAGTCCATGGGGTTGCAAAGAGTTGGATATAACCAAGCGACCGAGTATACAAATGACTCCATATATAAGAATATATATATACATGAAGCTCTCAATATCTGGCGTATATTGTGTATGTTACGGTTCTTTAGGAACAAAGACTGAGTTGAAAGTGAATGCAGCTTTACGCTGCCAAGGAGCCCCAGCTCCTTACTCCAAATCAAATACATAATCCCTGTACCACATAGTGTGTGTGCTTTTCAAACTTCCTCCCGTTGAAAGATTGCATCCTCTATGAATCACTGGTAAAGTCTGTGGAATTCTCAGTTGGGAATGTGTCTGAAAACGTTTCCTCCTTCCTCATCTTTAAGAAGAAACTTACTAGTTTCTCTTTGAAATCCAACCAGGGGAGCCCAAGTACCAGTAGGATGTGGCGGAAAGAATATGGCTTTTGGGACCTCACAGGTGCTAGGTTTAAATCCTGTCTCTGCGCTTTTATCTGAGCAACATTGATGCTGGGCAACTTACTGATCTCTTTAAGCTTCTGTTTACTCATCAGTCAAATTATATATAACAACCCTGTGAGGTTGCTTTATATTGAGGAGGAAATGAAATAGTATATTGACATAAATTATTGAAGGCCTCTCACTCAGTAATGCATCAGAGAAATCCCTCCCGCCTCCCTCTGATCCAGCCGGTCGAGTATGAGACGGGTGTTACCACACGGTGGTAAGATCTCTTAGTGCAGTAATCCCCAGATTTTTGGATTCTTATTATTGGGAACAAATTTAGGACTGCTAACATTTTTGTAAAACATTTTGAAACAACTGCCACGTAGTAATATATTTCAAAAGGCATGTTAGCATTCCCAAAGTAAGGAATTCAGCCTCCGTCCAAGCGGAGTGTGGAGAATAAGGTTATGCTTATCAAGTACTTAACTGATAAGCACTTAAACAGTGCTAAGTATTGTGTTTTGTATACTGTTTCTAGTATTGGTATAGTATAAATGTTGAAAATCAAGTCCAAATTCCCTAAAAAAGTGAAAGAAAGTGAAAGTTGCTCAATTGTGTCCGAGTCTTTGCGGCCCTATGGACTATACAGTCCATAGAATTCTCCAGGCCAGAATACTGGAGTGGGTAGCCTTTCCCTTCTCCAGGGGATCTACCCTACCCAGGGATTGAACCCAGGTCTCCCGCATTGTAGGTGGATTCTTTACCAGCTGGGCCGCAAGGGAAACCCAAATTCCCTAAGGTAAGGTATAAACAGGGTTTTATACACAGATATACCATTTCTACCATCCCTCCCCCAATATGCAGCTACTTATAGACACACCCTAACTCCAGCCTTGAGGGGGTCCCATGCTTAAATGTCCCCAGGGACCAAGTCGACACTGTCATTCAGTAAGAGTACTCTGGCATGCAGTCAGCCTATCTTTTGTCTTCCATTGTAGATTTAGACGTGGACTGAAGCTCTCAATAATAATCAAAGTCAGCATTTAAATGACTAAGAATAATTTTATTTTGTTATACATCCAAGAATATGTTTGTGTGAAGGCATAAACCCTGCCAAGTGTAAAAATTAGTTTAGAAAATCTGTACAGACTCACCCATCTTAATTATTATATTTCAGCCCCGTGGTTTTGCCTTTGTATATATCTCTGACTAGTTCTGGTTCTGCACAGAAATCTTTAAAGGGAAATCCTCTCAGATGAGGCTTCCGGAGCTGTGGGGTACTGAGCAGGTAATGGAGAACTGCTTCACGTGGTTGACCTTAATGTATTTGCGTGTGTTTTTCCAGGGGGTGCTGTGCAGTTTATGTCCCAGTCCCCTGGTCTCAGCACTCTAAGCTTTTACAGACTCTTCCAACCAACCTGATGAGTAATTAGTTGGGAGAAATTCCAAATGAATCTCGTCTTTGGATTATCTTCTTTTGGAGGAAAAGTGTGGCTCTTCCTTCTGCTGATAGGAAGGGAGGCAGCCTTAAGTAAGGAGGTAAGATCTTGGAAAAGGAGAAATTTGACGCACAGAGCTGAAATGACTGTACGTGTCGTAGTAAATTTTTTTTATTTAAAAACCTCTAAATCATGACAAAATAAAAACCAAAATCAAATCACGTTAATATAAAAGCAAAACTTACTTAAAATCCAGATATGTTAAGTCAGAATTTAAGGATGGTGTCAGCATGGATTGAAGTTTAAAAAGCTGAAATAACTTTTCAGCCTGTGGGATTGTCCTTTTCTAAATGTAAGATGCCTGCAAAGGGAGTGGAAAGATATTGTTCTTTTCTTTTGCTCATTCTCCTAGGAGGTGGGCCTCAGTGCTTCTGTCTCTAAGTCCTGGCTATTTTGCAGCTATTACTACCAAGACATTCACTTAGCACAAATGTGCAGACCTGGTTTCCATCCATAGCAGCAATATATTCCATTAAGCTTTTCTTTTTGAGATATAATTGACATCCATGTTTAAAACTAGCCTTCATGTAGCTGTTGCTCATAAGACATTGTGCTTAGTTTGCCTCCTCCTAGTCTAACAGAGGTTTTGGGCAGGTGGTTTTCAACCATTCTCTTTAATTCTGTTGAAAGCAGGGTTAGAAGAAATGCTTAGCTCCTAATCACATAGAAACCCACTTCCAGCCTGTCTGGCTGCTTGGTAAAGGGAGTGAGACCACACTGACATGAAAAAAGTCTTCCAGAGATTTTTGTTGTTTTTATTTCCATTGTTCAAACATAATGATAAGGGAGCAGACCAAAAAAAAAAAAAAATGTCTGAGTAATCAGTATGGTTTAGTTGTACCCTTAGGTAAGCTTGGAGTGTGGGAAAGAAAGCAATAGATTATGTGGCTATAGCTACTGAAAGAACGCTTGCGGCCCTGCGAACTAACTCCTTGACCATTTAGGTAATATTCCTCTTATGTCTAGAGCCAACCTAATGAAATATATGGTTCCTGCCCTGAGATGCAGATAGAGGTAACTCCAGGCTACCATATGTATTTATTATGAAGTACATGAATAAAACACTATCCTAATAGAGCAAATGCATTGCTATTAAAAATTAACATAGACTTGTTGTTTTCTGTTATGCTTATCATTTTCCTTTAATGAAACAACACTGTGGAATACTACCTGATAGCCCAAGGTGCCTCTGTACGTGAGGTGTATTTTGCTATTTCCTTAACTTAATCAGACTGGCCTCTTTGTAGGGCGCCCAGCTCTTCCAAGTAAGTTGCTCTGAAGTGAAAGCAGGATGGATAGGTCTATAGAATTTGGAAGCAGTTGTCTAGCAGGATTCTTTTTAGAAGGTCAGGTAACCTTTTTGAGGAGTGTGGCATTCCCTGAAAAAAAAATTCTTTTTTTTTTTTTTTTCCTATAGCTTCTTTATTGTGTGTGTGTGTGTGTGTGTGTGTGTGTGTGTTTTGAGGGGGAAGTGGATTGTTAGTGCACCCTTGAGGTGTCACTATGCTTTCTCTTATTAGTTTCACCCCAGTTCTACTGGAAGGAGCAAAACTGACAACCTCTAGACACCCAGAAGGAGCCTTTAGATCCTAGAGAGTGAAGTACACGTTGTGACTCATTTTACTTAGGGAGATAGGTAAGAAATTCCTTAAGTGCTAAAAATAGACTCCCATCTCCTACTCTCCGAAGCAAAGTATACAGATCTCAATAGCAACATTGTTTCTCCCATGTGTGTCCCAGCAGGAAAAAGGAAAAGAGATGTAACACCTACTATATATTGGGTCTTTTTACTGTTATCTTGGTTAATTCCAGTGAGCAAGAAACCGGTGTTTCCTATAAATGGCAACAGAAACTTCAAATCTGGAGAGCTTCTTTAGTGCCCTCTTCTTAGAGAATGATTGAAGGGAGTCTCGATTCCTTGCAACAGGGACTAGCAGCAAGCCCTGGATGGGAAAGCTGTTTGGGGATCATTCAGATGTTCTCTGGAGAACACGGCAGGCACTGAGTGCTTAGGGGTGCCCACTACTCACCCCTCACCCCTCGTTGGGGGGCAGTTGCCTGAATCCCCGAGTGGCACCGTTGTTGTTGGCCCGTTCCCTACCCCATCAGCCTGGGCAGACTCTTCACCACCCACCGCGTCCGCCCATCCCTCTGCTTAACTCATTTCTGCCTCAGCACTGCATTTTTCTCCCATTGATCCCACAGTCTTAACACGAGTGACACATTGATTATGGCAGTCGGGAGGGTCTGAGCCCTCATCAGAACAAATGAGGAGCAAGAAATGAATACAGTTTTCACCACTGACCTTGATCAAATCTCCAGTATTGCTTAGGTATTTAATTTTTATTCTTGCCTTTTAACATGTTGCACAACAGAATCCCAAAACACCAATCTGGCCTCTTCAGTGTTGTATATCTTAGCCAGAGGGCCGTCTACCTCTTCAGAAGATATTTAGTTGAAATTGCGGGGTGGGGGAGTCAGTCCACAAAATTTCCCCAGGTTTTAAATTAATACAATTGTAGATTTTTAAAATATTTGTTTTGTTTTGGGTTTTTTTTTTTTTAACCCTATGTTTTAGAGTTTTGATGTGAAATATTTTCTTTTGACGAGGGCAGCGGAGGATGAGATGGTTAGATAGCATCACTGACTCAATGGACATGAGTTTGATCAAACTCCGGAGATACTGAAGGACAGGAAAGCCTGGTGTGCTGCAGTCCATGAGGTCGCAAAGAGTCAGACACGACTTAGTGACCGAACATACATGCATACATTTTCTTTTGAATTTGGGGAACCCCTTCTTTAAGAATGGAAAAAATTAAGTTGGTGATTTTTTCTTTCCCGTTAAAAATATAAACTGGATTCATTTATTTGACAAATAGGTATTGAGTATCTGCTGTACCAGACATTGTTTTAGGGGCCTAGAGTACATCAATGAACAATAAGAGCAGAATATTCCTTCCTTTTGTAGAGCTTACATTCTGGTAGAGGGAGGGAGAGGCAATAAAAAATAAGCATCGCAAGGAATTTACTTCTATAATATATTATATGGTGATAAGCACCATAGAAAAAGACAAAACATATCAGGTTAAAGAGTGCTAGACAGGAGAAGGGGACATTTGGTCCAAAGATGAGGAAGTCAGCCTTGTAGACATTTAGGGAAGACAAGGCCAGCACATCTGGAGCACAGTGAAGAAAGTGAAAGTCACTCAGTCGTGTCCGACTCTTTGTGACCCAATGGACTATACAGTCCATGGCATTCTCCAGGCCAGGATACTGGAGTGGGTAGCCTTTCCCTTCTCCAGGGAATCTTCCCAGCCTAGGGCTCGAACCCAGATACTGGAGTGGGTAGCATTTCCCTTCTCCAGGGGATCTTCCCAACCCAGGGATCAAACCCAGGTCTCCTGCATTGCAGGTGGATTCTTTACCAGCTGAACCACAAGGGAAGCCCAAGAAAACCGGAGTGGGTAGCCTATCCCTTCTCTAGTGGATCTTCCTGACCCAGGAAGTGAACTGCAGTCTCCTGCATTGCAGATGGATTCTTTACCAACTGAGGTGTCAGGGAAGGCCTAGAGTGAAGAAGGGGGAAGTTAACTACTGGGAGCCAGGGCAGGTAGGGTCTTTTCAGCCACTGAAGGGACTTCAGCGTTTACTCTGAGTTGACATGGAGAGCCATCACAGAGTGTTGGTGAAAGTGTTAGTTGCTCAGTCATGTTTGATTCTTCTGTGACACCAGGGTCTGTAGGCCACCAGGCTCCTGTGTCCATGGAATTTTCCAGGCAAGAATACTGGATGGAGTAGGGTGCCATTCCCTTCTCCAGGGGATATTCTTGACCCAGGGATCGAACCCAGGTCTCCTGCATTGGCAGGCAGATTCTTTACCATCTGAGCCACCGGGGAAGATCCTCGAACAAATGACTAGTGTGAGCTCACATGAGAGGCTGTCTTTGGCTTCTGGGATCTTAATGTACCAAAACCCATTTTCTTGCCCCATGGGTCCAGTGCTCTATGTGCAGTATGTCACCAGCTCAAACAGATCTCACTTACCTTGCCACTGAGCCGTTGCTGTACGAACCTGATACGGTGTTGGAACATCTAGGTCTACCCGCTGTTCACTCTGAAGTTCCCTAAACCACATTTTCTTGGTAAAATGCAATAGTGTATGGTGCCTAGGAGAAGGAGAGTGGAAGGGAATACATTTTCCCCCAAAGCCCAGGTTTTGATTACCTTTCTCATTGCTTCCAACCAACACAGCCACAAAGATAATTAGTGGTTTCACAATTATATAATCACATTGCCTGAGGCCTCATTACCCCTTAACTCATAAATCTGCCTTTCTGTTTTTCCATGACCACCTTCAAGAATGCACCTACCCACCACTGACATAATGAACGAAGCCACAAGCCCAAGCCTTGGAGGACTTGTATTGATTTGTAAGAAGAGAGAAGCTACCACTTGCTGTTCTCACAGATCTGGAAATAGACACCACATTTCTTAGGCCACTCTGTTTCCTTTTGTAGCTCTACATAGTAAATCCATTAATTTATCTGTCTGTTCATCCGTTCACCCATTCTCCGATCTTCCCATTCATTCATCTGCCCATCCAGCCATCTGCCAAATTTCTATTCATTGAGTGACTATTTTGTGCCAGGTACCGTATTGAGAAGCAGTATATTTCATGGTTAGATACATGCACTGTAGCCTCAAACTGCCTGGAGTTGAATCTTGGCCATGGCTTTAGCCATAAAGTCCTGGGTAAGTTATGTCAATTGAGCTTCAGTTTCTTCATCTGTAGGATGAGAACCGCTAAAGATGTATCACAGACTTGGTATTAGAATCACAAAGTTAATTTATCCAAGGGCCTTCCCTTTTGTCCTGGAGGAATAGCTTTTTTGTTTGGTTTAACATTTAATCCTCTCTCCTTTCCTTTTTCCATCAGTTCGCTCCTTAACAGTTCATCCAGCAGCTTATCAGAGACCCAGCTTGTGTTAAGTGTTAATGAGAGAGTTGTTCTGGGGGGAGAAATGGTAAGGGCAGATGCAGCCCTAGCATCTAACACAGTGCTTGGCACACGCACTCTACCCAGTATATGATCCGTGGAACAAATGCAAGTGCCTGTCCTTGAGGAGTGTTCAGCGTGTCTGCAGAAGGCCAGTGCCAGGTGTGAGTGTCAGCAGGGCAGCCGGCCAAGGCCGAGGAGCAGAGCAGGGAGGGCTGAGAGGCAGAGGGAGATGACCCTCCAGCCGCTCCTGCTGGCATGGAGATGTAAAGCCGTTCCTCCCTGCGATCGGCTCTTGTGTTCTGCGGCTTGATTTGTCTTTGTGTCAGTGACTTGTCTGACGTTTCTAGGACTCTGTCTGGATACATGGTCTAGGCAGGTGGGGATCCCAGTGGGGAACAAAGTATGTCTCTGTGTGTATTCCAGGAAGAGTTTAACCTTGGACAAACAGGCCCAGTTTTTGTTTTTTTTTTTTTTTTTAACCTTCAAGGTATGTTTGATATTGGGCTTCCCTGGGGGCTCAGTGGTAAAGAACCCGCCTGCCAGTGCAGGAGGTGTGCGTTTGATCCCTGGGTTGGGAAGATCCCTGGAGAAAGAAGTGGCAACCCAGTACGGTATTCTTGCCTGAGAAATCCCACGGACAGAGGAGCCTGGTGGGCTGCAGGCCATGGGGTCGCAAAGAGCCGGATACGACCTAGCAACACTGCCGCGACAACAAATGTGTGATATTAATTCTGGGTCATTCCTCTTCACAGCTGATGGGAGTAAGGATAATAGCACTTGGTTTACAGGACTTGTAACTTTGCAAGATAGAGTGGTAGCACTTACGTTTAAACTTGCTGTGACCCATCTTAGTGCAAAGACATGGGGAAACATGAGAAAAATGTCACATTTAGGATGATAATTATGTGGTGATTTCAGAGCCTGTGTGGACTAAATATGGGGGACTCTATAGCCAGATAAGGACGTCCCTGGTAGCTCAGTTGGTGAAAAATCTGTCTGCAAAGCAGCAGACCCCAGGTCGATTGCTAGATTGGGAAGATTCCCTGGAGAAGGGAAAGGCTACCCACTCCAGTATTCTGGCCTGGAGAATTCTATGAACTGTATAGTGCACAGGGTCACAAAGAGTTGGACACAACTGAATGACTTTCACTTCCCTAGAGCCAGACTCAGTTCAGTTCAGTCACTCAGTCGTGTCCGACTCTTTGCGACCCCATGAATCACAGCACACCAGGCCTCCCTGTCCATCACCGACTCCCGGAGTTCACTCAGACTCATGTCCATTGAGTCCGTGATGCCATCCAGCCATCTCATCCTCAGTCGTCCCCTTCTCCTGCCCCCAATCCCTCCCAGCATCAGAGTCTTTTCCAATGAGTCAACTCTTCGCATGAGGTGGCCAAAGTACTGGAGTTTCAGCTTTAGCATCATTCCTTCCAAAGAAATCCCAGGGCTGATCTCCTTCAGAATGGACTGGTTGGATCTCCTTGCAGTCCAAGGAACTCTCAAGAGTCTTCTCCAACACCACACTTCAAAAGCATCAATTCTTTGGCGCTCAGCCTTCTTCATAGTCCAACTCTCACATCCATACATGACCACAGGAAAAACCACAGCCTTGACTAGACGGACCTTTGTTGGCAATGTCTCTGCTTTTGAATATGCTATCTAGGTTGGTCATAATTTTTCTTCCAAGGAGTAAGCATCTTTTAATTTCATGGCTGCAGTCACCATCTGCAGTGATTTTGGAGCCCCCCAAAATAAAGTCTGACACGTTTCCCTATCTATTTCCCATGAAGTGATGGGGCCGGATGCCATGATCTTTGTTTTCTGAATGTTGAGCTTTAAGCCAGATTGCCTGGGTTCAAATCATGGCTCTGTGTTTTATTAGTCATGTAACTTTGGGCAAGACTTCTCTGTGCCTTAGTTTTATTGCTATAAAATGATTTTTAATAATTATAAGCTACTTCATTGGATAGTTGAGAAGATGAAATGAGATATTTTTAAAGTACTTAAGTTATCAGCTCCTAAGAAGTATTGAATAAAAGTTTGCTATTATTTCTCTTCCTCCTCCTTACCTCCTCTTATTCTTCTTTTAGTACTACCACTGTTACTATTTAGAATAATGTTATTATGAAGATTCAATTAGATAATCTTTGTATAGGTAGGTCATTGCCCAGCACAGTGCCTGGCACAAGTAAGCCCTCAACAAATGTTAGTTTTCTTTCATATGGACCTCTCAAGTCCATCTTCAATCTCTCAGGGATGTTCTCACCAATTTCATTAAACCTAATGAAAAATGACTGCAAGGAGATCCAACAGTCCATCCTAAAGGAGATCAGTCCTGGGTGTTCATTGGAAGGACTGATGTTGAAGCTGAAACTCCAGTACTTTGGCCACATGATGCGAAGAGCTGACTCATTTGAAAAGACCCTGATGCTGGGAAAGATTGAGGGCAGGAGGAGAAGGGGACGACAGAGGATGAGATGGTTGGATGGCATCACCGACTCAGCGGACATGGGTTTGATGGACTCTGGGAGTTGGTGATGGACAAGGAGGCCTGGTCTGCTGTGTTTCTTGGGGTCACAAAGAGTTGGACACAACTGAGCGACTGAACTGAACTGGAATGCAAAATATGGACTTCTTGGTGGCTCAGCTGGTAAAGAATCCACTCGTAATGCAGGAGACCTGGGTTTGATCCCTGGGTTGGGAAGATCTCCTGGAGCAGGACATGGCAACCCACTCCAGTATTCTTGCCTGGAGAAGCCCCATGGACAGAGAAGTCTTGTGGGCTACAGTCTGTGGGAGTCGCAAAGAATCGGACACAACTGAGCAACTAAGCACCATGCAAAATTCACATTTCTGGTGAAAGAAGAATCTCAGTTCAACTGGAAAAAAAAACTAAGTCTCTCTTCTCTTCCCACTGCTCCTTGTGACAGAATGCAGAACAGGTACTTGTTCACGACTCTATATGATTTTGTATTGAGTGAAAATTGTAACTGCATTGAAGGTCTCAGTTCCAAGTGGGTGTTGGCTGGTGACTGCCCTCAGTTCCTTGTCATGCAGCTTTCCCTGCCATGGCAGTTTGCTTTTTCATAGCCAACAAAAAGCTCTGGGGAGAGGTGGTGGGGACAAGCAGGAGTGGGGGAAACAGAGAAAGAGAGACTGCAACAAGGTGGAAGCTGCAATCTTATGTAATCACAGAAGTGACATCCCAGCATGTTGGCCACATTCTGTTAGTTAGAAGTAAGGTACCAGTTCTACCCACACTCAAAAGCAGGTGATTATACAAGGGTGTAACTATTAGGAAATGGGGACCACTGGGGGCCATCTTTGTCTCTGTCACAACACACCTGACCTGTTGGTTGTCTTTCAGATGCTTTATTTTGCTTACATTTAGCTTTTCTTGTTGTTGTTGAACTTCAGTCCACAGAATCCAGTTTATCAGAACAAGTCTAATTGGTATCAGTTTAGTTCAGTCACTTAGTTGTGTCCGACTCTTTGCGACCCCATGAATTGCAGCACGCCAGGCCTCCCTGTCCATCACCAACTCCCGGATTTCACCCAAATCCACATCCATCAAGTCGGTGATGCAATCCAGCCATCTCATCCTCTGTCGTCCCCTTTTCCTCCTGCCCCCAATCCCTCCCAGCATCAGAGTCTTTTCCAATGAGTCAACTCTTCGCATGAGGTGGCCAAAGTACTGGAGTTTCAGCTTTAGCATCATTCCTTCCAAAAGAACACCCAGGGCTGATCTCCTTCAGAATGGACTGGTTGGATCTCCTTGCAGTCCAAGGGACTCTCAAGAGTCTTCTCAAACACCGCAGTTCAAATGCATCAATTCTTCAGTGCTCAGCTTTCTTCACAGTCCAACTCTCACATCCATACATGACTACTGGAAAAACCATAGCCTTGACTTGACGGACCTTTGTTGGCAAAGTAATGTCTCTGCTTTTGAATATACTATCTAGGTTGGTCATAACTTTTCTTCCAAGGAGTAAGCGTCTTTCAATTTCATGGCTGCAATCACCATCTGCAGTGATTTTGGAGCCCTAAAAATAAAGTCTGACACTGTTTCCACTGTTTTGCCATCTATTTCCCATGACGTAATGGGACCAGATGCCATGATCTTCATTTTCTGAATATTGAGAAACCTACATGCAGGTCAGGAAGTGACAGTTAGAACTGGACATGGAACAACAGAGTGGTTCCAAGTAGGAAAATGAGTATGTCAAGGCTGTATATTGTCACCCTGCTTATTTAACTTATATGCAGAGTACATCATGAGAAACGCTGGACTGGAAGAAGCACAAGCTGGAATCAAGATTGTTGGGAGAAATATCAATAACCTCAGATATGCAGATGACACCACCCTTATGGCAGAAAGTGGAGAGGAACTAGAAAGCCTCCTGATGAAAGTGACAGAGGAGAGAGAAAAAGTTGCTTTAAAGCTCAACATTCAGAAAACTAAGATCATGGCATCTGGTCCCATCACTTCATGGGAAATAGATGGGGAAACATTGGGAATAGTGTCAGACTTTAATTTTGATAGCTGCCCTTGAATTTTCCAGCAGAATTTTGGAAACTTTGTTCTCCAAGAAAGTATAGTTTTCCTATACTTTTTGTTCCCTATAAATAAAAAATTATGTTTCCATTAATGAGCGTTGCAATTTCAGGCATGCTTTGTCTTCCTTCTGACTGATTGTCACTGGGCAGCCACTGCTAACAAAGAGAATGGTTTTAAGTTTCTTTTCCTCCTCAACCTGTCTGTTAAGTGACTAATGATCTGGAGGCAAGTACTCAGAGGGCTAGGGGAGCTTCTATTTAAAGGCATACTTCATAAAGAGAAGCAGCAATCTATAGTGATAAAGTGAGGCGGGTTAACCCTAATTTATCTGTTTAGTAAATCTGGATATTTGGACCTCCAGTTTGTCTGTTTTTCCCCCTACAAATGGATAATCTGAGAGAAAAGTATGGGGTAGCACAGTATTATGAGCCTTGGAGTGGGAAAGGCTTTCTCTGCCTCCCCTTAGTATCTTCAGGGAAGATAAGCTGTATAGGAACATAGATGCAAATTAATAGAGGTGTCAGAAAAGCTCCCTTATAAGTGTTTCCATTCACATGGTTCTAGTCAGTGTCATTCAGAGTTAAATGCGAAGTTACTCACTCCTTTATTTTATTCATCAAATATTCTTAAACATTTTCTCTGACCCAGCTCCTGTGCTAGGTGATGAAGTTATAATTATATATATTCCCAGCCCTCAAAGATTTATTTGATCAGACACTATCCTTCAAATCTTAATCTGTTTTCCTTCTGCTATTAATGGCAGTAAGTAGCTCTCTATTTTCCTTCTCTTAGTGTCTAGAGAATACAGGCAAATGCAGATGATCAAGCCTCTCATATTGCCCTGTGTGGGCATGCATACTCAGTCGCTTCAGCTGTGTCTGACTCTTTGCAATGCTATGGACTGTAGCCTGCCAGGCTCTTCTGTCCATGGGATTCTGCAGGCAAGGATACTGGAGTGGGTTGCCATTCCCTCCTCCAGGGGATCTTGCTGACCCAGGGAGTGAACCCACGTTTTCTATGTCTCCTGCATTGCAAGCAAATTCTTTCCCACCAGTGCTACCTGGGAAGCCCACCACTCCTAGTTTATTCTCCCTCCCTTTCTTTACCACTTCTATCGAGGCAATTACAGTATTTATCTATGGCTGAGTGATGGATTAACCCAGACGTTAGCAGCTGAAAATTGCATTCTTTTTGTCACAGTTCCTGTGAGTTAGGAACCCAGGCATGCCTTAGTTGGGTCCTCTGGCTCAGATAATCAAAGTGGGGCTGCAGTCACTCAAAGGTCTACTGAGAAAAGATCTGCTTCTACAGTCACTCATGTAGTTGTTGGCAGGATTTAGTTTCTTGCAAGTTGGACTGCGGGCCTCAGTTCCGCATTGGGCTATTGGCCAGAGGCTTCCCTCGTTGCCTTACCATCCAGACCTCTCTGTAGGGCAGCTCATGATGCGGCAGCTGGCTTTATCTGAGGCAAATGAGAAGAGCCAGATCTCTTCTGGCTCTTCACTCAGAGAAAAGCCAGTGTGAATACAACTGGAGCGACAGTCTTTGGCAACGTAAACTAGGAAGTCGTATCCCATGACTTTTGTTGTATACTATTCATTAAGAGCAGCTCTCCAGACGTAAAAAAGTTGAGATGATTACACTTGGGCATGAAAAAATAGGAGGCAGTCAAAGCTAAGGTCCTTACAGTCAAAGCTACGGTTTTACCAGTAGTCATGTATGGATGTGAGAGGTGGACCATAAAGAAGGCTGTGCACTGAAGATGCTTTCAAAGTGGTGTTGGAGAAGACTCCTGAGAGTCCTTTGAAAAGCAAGGAGATCAAACGAGTCAATCCGGAAGGAAATCAACCCTGAATATTCAGTGGAAGGACTGAAGCTGAAGTTAAAGTTCCAATGCTTTGGCCACCTGATTCGAAGAGCTGACTCATTGGAAAAGACCCTGATGCTGGGAAAGATTGAAGGCAGGAGGAGATGGGGACGACAGAGGAGGAGATGGTTGGATGGCATCACTAACTCAATGGACCTGAGTTTGAACAAACTCTGGGAGATGGTGAAGGACAGGGAAGCTTGGCGTACTGCAGTCAATGGGGTCACAAAAAGTCAGACACAACTTAGTGACTGAACAACAAAGAACTGTACACAAGACCTAAAAAAGTGGAGATAATTACACTTGGGCATAAGCACTAGGAGGTAAGGATCTTTGGGAGGCATTTTTTAAGTCATCTCACATGGACATAGTGAAATTTTAATTCTAGAAGTTAGTTGTTATGAGCAGTTTAAGTGAATACCTAACAGCTACCTCTTACCCATTCATAGCTGTCAGCCCTTTTCATATTTTCTGTCTGAGAACATAGAGAGATAGGAAGATAGAGTTAGAGAAACAGATAGACTTGGGCTAGGAGGTAAGAGGCCTAAAGGGTGAATATTTTTTTTTATTACAAAGAATTATCAAATACTGAATGTGGAAAGGACATTAGAGGGCCTCATGTAAATGAAGAAACAGTGGCCAGATTTTGTGTAACCCCACTCTGGATCTCCAAGGAGATCCACATGGCCTAGAGATGTTGTCCCAAAGACGGCCTCCTCCTTCTTCTTCCAGTCCCTGCCACAGCCTCACGGGTCACATGACTAGTGTTTACGTCTACTTCCTCCAGCGCAGAAGCACTTGCCATGTTGAAAGGCTCACTCGGGAGCCTTGTCATCTGCATGCTGCCTGCCTAGCAATGCCTTTGTTACATAGATTGATTCTGCTTTCTGTCTACAAAAGACATGATGCTTAGGATAATTACTAGTTTATATAATTGACATATCTGCCACACTTTGTTCAGTCGCTCAGTTGTATCCGACTCTTTGCAACCCCATGGAGTGCAGCACACCAGGCTTCTCTGTCCTTCACCATCTCCAGGAGCTGCTGAAACTCATGTCGCCTGAGTCGGTGATGCCATCCAACCGTCTTGTCCTCTGTTGTCCCCTTCTCCTCCTCCTTTGGGTCCATAAACTTCATCATTCATCTGCAGGGCCCTTTTCCTTCTGAAAACTATCAGATCTGGAGCTGCAGGCCGAGCATGCTGAGTAATAAGGCTGCAGGTCTGCGTGTGGAACGTTGCCCAACAGTCTATGAATATTATTTTCTGTATTTGAATAGCAGTGGTTGAAAATTGCATAAAGACTTGATCAAAGAACTTTAAATTTGTTATTTTCACTTTTTTTTTTTTCTTTTTGGAGTAGCAGCCTACCTATAAAAGTACCAGTTTTTACTTTTTGTTTGCAATTTAAATGGACCCCATTGTGCAACTACTTTCATAGGATGCTAACCACTTAGGACAGTTGGAAGAAATGGTACCCAACGGTTAACTCTCTTGCCTCCCCATTTGTTTTTGATGTTGCAAATCTTGAACTAATCACACAGAAAAAAGTAGGCAGAGGATACATGGCCACCGGGTGTTTGGTGAAGGGAGCAATAATGGTTCACTGTTCCCAAGAACTGTCTTCTGTGGCCTGACACCATGAGTCTCTGTCTAGTATAAATCTGAGAAATTGGTAGACTTAGTGTATAATTGTGAGGGAGGTCTGTTTTTGCACCAGGCAATATCTAAGAATAAGTGATGTATTAAAGCAGCTATAGTTACTTGAGAAGGAAACAGCACCATTTTATTTTATGTTTAATGTCAGTGACGGAAACGTGAGGTTGGGTAAATGTCTATTCATAACTTGTTGGCTCTCACCTGGCTTACTGACGTTATTTGCAATCTGTTTATTTAAATAATTAAATGGCATATTAAAACAGCACCTGTAGGCTAAATTTTAAATTGTTTGTTCACTCTTTTGGTTATTTTGTACTCTTAGAAATAATAAAATTAAAAAACAAACTTGATTGATAACAGGATGGTGGGATACATGGGGAGGTGCAAATTAAAAAGGCTAAAAGAAAAGGCCAAGAGAGCAGGAAGCAACAAGTGAATATCCTGGAAGCCAGCAGGTCCTTACAGGCAGGAGACAGAGGCCCTGAAGAAAGAAAGAAGAAAGATGATTGATCTCAGGGACATCTGGTAGGTATGGGGTGTCAGTCTTTGGAACGAATCACCGCAGAGCAGACCAATATCAACAGCTTGAGGTCGGATCAAGATAGGGAAGGATGAAGAACTCTGAGGTACAAGGGCTTGGGCAGGACAGGACCGCAATCCGCAGGATCATGATTAAGACCCATGTGTCTTGAGCTTCTTTTATTCTCCTTTACCAGAGACAAGGATGGTGCCAGGGCCTGGGACACTTGTTTGAAGGTGGGTATTATGTGATATCAAACGGAAGGAGGTACATTATTCTAGAGTCATCATATGTTCCAGTTTCTCTCGGATGGGCTCACCTTATACTTGTTGCACTCTAATAATTAATCATGCTCCTATTTCACTTAAAAGAGACTGGTTTGGGCTCTTTTAATGATAAATGAGAAGTTATACCGTTATGCTAATCACTTCCCAAAATGTGTTCCCTAAAAAGTCTATTTTGTAGACTGTTACACAGAAGCTGCCAAAACAGAATTCTCTGGTCATATAAGTGTGGGGAAACCAGTATTAACTGGAGTGAAATGAAATTCTTCACTGCACACTTCTCACTGCCTTTAATGTGCTGATGTAGCGTGTGGATCTCCAAGAAGGGGAGAGGGTTAGTTTCCCATCCCAAGTTCATCTGCAGGCACACTTTGGTGTCTCTGAGACTGCTATTCTATGGAGCACATTCTGGGGAAATTTAGTTAATTGAATATGGGGTCATAGAAGGAAGTGAGAGTCACTCTTCATGTATTGGGGTGCTCAGTGAAGTTAGCAGCCATTGGTTAAATAAGTAACGACTTGAGAGAACAAGGGTAGACTGTGCCAGTCTTTGAGGTTACTGATTATTGACTAGTAGCAGCAGCATTATAGGTGGCTAACTGGAGTAACAATCTGAAGAAGGATTCCTTCTCAAGCCCTCGGCCAACCCGCCTGCTAGTTAGAAATGGGAAGGAAGAGAATTTTCTGCATTTATTGTTTCACTCCATGACGTCCTTAAAGGAAAGATTATTAAGGAGATCATGGGTCAGCAGGGCGTGTGTGTGTGTGTGTGTGTGTGTGTGTGTGTAACTCTGTTTGTGGGGAAGTGACCTCAGGAAATAGTATTTTTCACCAGCATTTCCGATAATTCTGAGAAGGGTGGCCTTGAAACCATTTGCTGAGAAACATTTCATGGAGGGACTCATTTGATGATCAAACCCCAAGTGGTTCTTCAGTGATTTGAGTCCTTAGATAGGCTGAGCTCCTACTGCTGTGTGCTTTCGACATGCCTGTGCCTAATGTTCTATGCCAAGGAATCATTCATAATCGCCCTGGCATCCATCGTCATTATCCTGAGATGGATGAGTGGATGAGTGAACGTCGCTCAGTTGTGTCTGGGTTCTTTGCGACCCCATGGACTATATAGTCCATGGAATTCTCCAGGCCGGGGTCTCCTGCATTGCAGGTGGATGCTTTACCAGCTGAGCTATCTGGGAAGTCCTTTGATGGGTGGCGATACAGAAAATATTTAAAGATGGACCTTTAGGTGAGCCCGATCTCCTCATATAATGTTGTCCCCATCAGACCCAAAGAGAAGGTCTTGGCTCTTACACCTACCCCTCAACAACTCCCCAGGATATGGATGCATGAGCCAGAATACCAGTATGAGTCTCGGCCCTGAGGCTGTTACACAGACCTCATTTGGAGCCTTGACAAGCATGAGACTATTCCATTACACACAGGATCATATGCCAGCACATTTTATCTGTCTGCCTAGTAGAATGGGTCAATATCACACAAGCTAATCCAAGGAGAATGACGAAGCATTGATCTCCTAGGTCTTATCAGGTGGGCAGGCGGAAGTCAGCTGACTCAGAAAAGTTTTCTTAAAGTAAGGTAGGGCAAGAAAAGGAGAGAGTGGTTTGCTGGGTTTCTGTAACAAAAATCACAATCCAGATAGGTAGCACAACCAGCTTTTTGTCTTTAGCTGGGCCAAAGAACGCCTTTTTGTTTGATGTCTTGTAAAGACCCAGGCTCTTTGTGACTGTGGCAAGAATTTTATTAGAAGCCTGCAGAATCTTGGAAGGGGCAGAGAACGAGGACGGTCTGCAGCGTGGAGTTTGCAGTGGTCACCTGAGGAAGACATGCTCCTACAGGGGACTGCCCTTTTAAGGGTCGGTGGGTGAACTGCCTCAGGGAGATAAGGTCATATGGCCAGAAATTTCAGTTTTTAAAGAAAAGTTGAAAATCTGTATTTTTATTTTATACATGGAGAATTCCATGTTCTGATGTTGCCTTTAATTTAAAAAAAATAATAAATGTTTAAAGCATTGTATTGGCCAAATAAGACACTGTAGACTCCCAGTCAGTGACCTCTGTTTTACTAATACAGAAAGGAGAAACTGTCACTCAAATAAAGGGACTGGTTTTGGGGGTGTGTGCAATCATTTGGACAATTTATAACACCTCATAAAGTTCTCAGAACAACTCTGGGTTTAGAAATCCTCATGCCCGTATTGCTGATGAAAGTGAGGTTTAGAGAAGTTAGATGACTGCTGAGTTCACAAAGAGGAGTAGGCTTCTGTCTACATGGCTGTCTTTAGACAGAGATGAAGGTGTTTACTGTATTGTCTATAAATGGGTGTTTAATAAAGGCCTTTTGATGAGGTATGGAAGTAAAGCTCTTGAGATTCAGAGTCTGCCTGGAGTGTTTGCCTCTTTAGGGGAAGAGGGGCCGAATGTGGATGCTCATAGGAATGTGGATCTCACTCCATAAACCGTGGGCGCTCCTGGCTTGGAACACAGGAAAAGTCAGAAGGGTGTGACTAAGACAGGAATTCTGTTGATTGACACCAACACCAGACTCCATTTGGAATCCGGTGATGCATCTCCTAGGCCTCAGATTGCTTGACAAATCACAGCAAGATTTACTCGCAGTCACTGCCGTTATTATGTGTAATCACAGGCACACCAGCGCCCAAGAGGGGTGACGGCAGAGGTTAATGGCTTTCTTTATATTTGCATTATTACTTGAACTCTGGCTTTTGTGGTCAGATGCTCTTTACCAGTTCTTCCCATCTAGCTTTCTGAAGTGTTTCCAGATTTTCTATCTCAGGGCCGTTTTGCAGTTTCCTTTTCTTTTATCTGTTTTGTATGCTAGGAAGTAAGGAAAGGAAATTCAAGATATGAGCTATTGATACTACGATGCCTGCTAAAGTAAATATTAAGTCTTTTGTTGAACTTGCTAAAGGCCACATTGTATTTCCTTTTTATCTAAAATGCTTAAAAAATATGGTCAATTCTAGCTGACTGCCCTAAATGTATCAAAAGGCCCTTAGAAGTTTTCTTCTTCTCCACCCAGGTGAATTCTTTAAGCAAATTGATTTTGAGCTTGCAGGTCAATGTGAATATACCTACTGGCAGTGAAATGTACACTTAAAATGTTAAATCCTATGTTTTGTATATTTTATCACAATCAAGAAAAGTTTGTTTTAAGGATCTAATCAAACATTGATGTTGTAGGTAGGTAATATTACTGTAGAACAGTCAAGTGCAGACCATATTATTTTAGTTCCTCTAAATCAAATTAAATTTAGTTCTGAGCTCTCATCTGGTGGAAAGGTGTATAAAAACATCTATTGCGTTCTGTTTGAGGGAACACATTTCCTAGGGCTCTTCAAAAATTTGAAGTACACTTTCCTGAGGTCAGGAAGATAGGAGGGGAGGGTTGCATCCTTCCCAGGGGACCCCGCTGTGATTATTTCTCTATCTGCCACATGGTGCAGCTCTCCAGTGGTCCTTCGTTATCTGTGCAGGTCATAGTCTTGCTGGTTACAGAGAGGCTCCTCATAATGGCCCTCTACTGACCACCAACTTGGCCAGAGAAACACTTTCTACTCTTCTCCAGGCTTCAGTGTTGGTTGTACAGGAAGCAGCGGGAATCCCTTTCATCTTGGGCATTACTTTGAAGGGGACCTGGGACTCTGTCTTTCACAGAAACTCGGTAATCCCTTATCCCTTTTCTAACTCAGAAAAGTTCACCCCTTCTGGTTGGGCTCTCTGCTTCCTTTAGCCCCAGCGCTCCATCAGCCCAGACTCACAGACAGATTTTTGTATGAGGGAAGCTGACTTCTGGGTTCCTGCTCATTTTGACTCTGTGCCCTAAGTCACAGAAGTTGTTTATGATCTGGAAAGTAAAGGATCTGAGGCTCAGAACAGGATGATCTAGTATCTTCTTGGTATGAGGGTAGGGAGTGCTAAATATGCTTCTCCATTTTATGAATGTCCAAGGCAGCTAGAATGTGAGATGATTATTCCAACCGTAGTGTGTTTGTTTGCTTTGCAACCATTAGTATTAGTAACAGAATAGTTGTAAGGTTGTAGCGGTGGCTTTAGAGACAGAGAGCTTGGGTCTGAATCCTGGCTCTGCTCACCCACTGGCTATGTGACTTTAGGAGAGTTACGTAGTTCCCCATACCTCAACTTCCTCATCTATAAAATGGAAATAATGATAGTATTTTTATAATGAACTTATTGTAAGAAACGAGTACATCAATGTGTGTGAAATCCATTAAAACATGACGCTGGCAGGCAGAAAGCGCTCAATATGTGGAAGCCACGATGATAAAGATCGTTGTTGTTATTTTCATTATTATATGACATCACCAAGACTGGGCACTCAGTTTTAATCTTCTGGAACTTTGTTGTTCAGTCCCTCAGTTGTGTCTGACTCTTCGCGACCCCATGGACTGCAGCACGCCAGCCTTCCCTGTCCTTCACTGTCTCCCAGAGCCTGCTCAAACTCATGTCCATTGAGTTGATGATGCCATCCAACCATCTCGTCCTCTGTTATCTCCTTCTCCTGCCTTCAATCTTTCCCATCATGTGTTGGACATTGTGCATTTAATTCTCACAACCACCCAGTGAAGAGGTTATTAAAATTATCCCTTTGCAGAGAGTGTAACTGGCTTAGCTCCTACGTCGTGCAAGCAGGATTTAAACCCAGCAGAGGTCGGGAAGATCCCCTGGAGTAGGAAATGGCCACCCACTCCAGTATTCTTACCTGGGAAACCCCATGGACAGAGGAGCCTGGCGGGCTACAGACCATGGGGTTGCAAAGACCTGGAAATGACTGAGTGTCCAGGTGTAAAGACCTGAGCACACACGAGTGACAAATCCCAGGGCACTCTTACAGATGTGTGTTCTGTGTGAAGGAAGCACATTAGCTCACCTTGGAGCTGAAAGTCCCGAGTACTAGAAATAGATCTCCTGGGAGTAGGAAAGCAAACAAGTTGACTTATAGACACTTTTCAAGTCTAATACTCTGTGATTCTAAGTGATGAAGGATAAATAGCTAAAAGGAAAGCTTCTGCATTTTTAAGCTCTTTTTTCCAGCATGTGAAAGTGAAGTCTAAGTCGTGTCCAGCTCTTTGTGATCCCATGGACTGTAGCTCCTCAGGCCTATAACCATGGACTATAGCCACCAGGCTTCTCAGTCTATGGAATTTTCCAGGCAAGAGTCCTTGAGTGCATTGCCATTTCCTTCTCCAGGGAATCTTCCCAACCCAGGGATTGAACCCAGGTCTCAATGCACTGCAGGCAGACACTTTACCGTCTGAGCCATAAGCATAATTTCACCTGAAGCTCCATCTCACATGCTTACTGTAACTTTTTTGCAAAACTAAAACAAGCAAACAAATGAAACTCCAAAAAGTTCCTTATTTCTTCATCTGTGGATAAATGTCCACCCTGAGGGCTTCCTTTGAAGCCACTGGTTGAAGATGGCCAAGCCTCCTTGGGTCTGGTTCTCCCACTGCCTATGTACAGCTGGCCTTCATGTGCATTTATAAGTGGAAAGTTAACATCTATTTTGTTAAGCCACTCTTCATCTGCTAATCAACTAGCATTAACCTAGCTAATATAAGCAGATATCTTTGATTAATTTTTTACATGCTTTCTAAGAGATGAAAGTGAAAGTGAAGTCACTCAGTTGTGTCCAACTCTTTGCGACCCCATGGACTGTAGCCCACCAGCAGGCTCTTCCATCCTTAGGATTTTCCAAGCAGGAGTACTGGAGTGGGTTACTATTTCCTTCTCCAGGGAATCTTCCCAATCCAGGGATCGAACCTGAGTCTCTCGCATTGTAGGCAGACGCTTTTGCTGTCTGAGCCACCAGGGATGACAGATGAGGAAACCGATCAAGACATACCACTGAATCATGGCACAAAGGTTATGAGCCAATGGCTTAAAGCATGCCCAGTCTGTTCATACACTGAATTCCGGTTATAGCATGAGTAAGTGTTGGCCCTGTAGTTAGATGTTTTTCTTAGCTCTCTGACATGTGAGGCAATAAACCTTCCAGTGACATCAGAGTAGGAGACATTGGAAATGAGAAGATACTGGGGTATGGAGGAAGCTGTAAGTCAGGGGACATGCTTTATTGCTCTTTTTTGCCAGAAAGAAAGCACTTCTATCATTTATGAGATCCTAAGACATGCAAGAAATGCCATTTTTTTTTCCTAAAGCAACCAATCACACATAACCATAGGGAAAGGCAAAAAAGTGGTGCTTACCAACTGTCACATCAGATTGGAAGTTATTATCAAGATGGAAAAAAGTCAATGCAAACAATGGGACACTGTTACTTAGAAAAGCTGGCCCTTTGCAGCCTGTCCTCGCTGAGAATCTCCAGGAATTATACCTGAAACTTAGTCAGCAAGACTTAAAGCAACCCTGGAAAGAAGTGAGACCAACTCTTAAAGGCCAGGGATTAAAGAAAAATAAATAATAAATTACCCAGATCTAGTGAGGAACAGGGCTTGGCTCAAACTGTAAGTCATGTCTCAGTTTCAAACTGGCTTGATTATTTTACAAATAAGTAATTTGCTTTCTGTGGTCCAGATAGAATTCTGATAGCAAAAATATCAGAATTTCATAAAATGATAAAACATTTCTCTGAGATATGTGAATATATTCAATTTCCCAGTAGGGACTCCTTCAAAAAATTCTTTGGAAGCATCTCCGAACCTGTACCAAATTTAGTTGTGAGTACTTCTCTGCATTCTCAGATTCCTTGATATTAGAGCAAAGCTCAGAGTAGTATTGGAGAAGACTCTTGAGAGTTCCTTGGACTGCAAGGAGATCAAACCAGTTCATCCTAAAGGAAATCAGTCCTGAATATTCATTGGAAGGACTGATGCTGAAGCTGAAGCTCCAAAACTTTGGCCGCCTGATATGAAGAACTGACTCATTGAAAAAGACCCTGATGCTGGAAAAGATTGAAGGCAGGAGGAGAAGGGGATGACAGAGAATGAGATGGTTGGATGGCCTCACCGACTCAATGGACATGAGTATGAGTAAACTCTGGAGTTGGTGATGGACAGGGAGGCCTGGCATGCTGCAGTCCATGGGGGGGTCGCAAAGAGTCAGACAAGACTGAGTGACTGAACTGAACTGAAAGGAATCACACTTGAGAGGTTCATATGGGCCAGATATAGAACTGGTACTCCTTGTTTCACTGTCCCCTGGTCACATCTAACTTCAAGGGAGACTGTAAAACCACAGAAGCCAGAGAAAAAGGAAAGAGGCTCAAAAACAGCTGGTCAGTGTCTGGCATGTCAGTGTCTGCTACACGGATTTACCTTTATTTTGTACAAAGAACCCTGAGGTAGTAATGGGTGTGTAACAACTTCTCAGGCAAGTTCCTTGGGGCAAGTGACTAGACAGTTCCTTTTAGTTTTTCTGTTTGCCACAGGGGGACAGGGGAAAGGGAACAGGATAGCCGTGCTATCCTCCTGGGAGGTAGTCTGATAAACCTCCTCCTGCCCATGTTCCTCTCCGACTCTGAGAAATAAAACTAGGGAGCTACAGACAAGTACCACAAGGTAGGACAGGTTTCAAGTCATGCTCTCCGAGAATGATAGATTTTTCTTTCTTCTTACTGAGAAGGAAGTCAGGGCATCTATCTTTGAGAGTGTTATTGATACATTTTTACCTTCTGCCTTATAGCGTTTGTCACATGGTCCCATCTAACCTCAAGGAAGCCAGAAAAAGGATTGAAAAGTAGGGCAGGCTACCCCAATTCTCTTTGTTCCAGTATGCCTCATCCCAGAGAATTTGTCAGTAACACCCTCTTAAAAAAAAAAAAATCAGTTATTTATTTTTGGCTGCACTGGGTCTCTAATGAGGCACACAGGCTTTCTCTCGTTGCAGCAAGCGGGGGGCTCATCTCTGGTTGTGGTGCAGAGGCCTCTCAAGGCGGTGGCTCCTCTTGTTGTGGGGCACAAGCTCTAGGTGCGTGGGCTTCAGTACTTGCAGCGCTCGGGCTTGGTAGTTGCGGCCTGTGGGCCCTAACCCTTGGCTCAGTAGCTGCAGTGCGCGGCCTCAGTTCCCCTGTGGCATGTGGGATCTTCCTGCACCAGAGAGCACCAGGAAGTCCCAGACAGACCGTCTTTCTTTTCATCTCCCTCCGCCATGTGGATCTCTGGGTCTGGGGACAGGACTGTCAGAGCCTGTGAATCTGTCAAGGCGGGCAGCCTGGCGGTACACAGAGACCCTGCTTCGGAGTCAGGCTGTCCAGGCTCCCAGACTGCCTCCACCACACTCATTAGCTCTGTGTGATGTTATACAGCTTCTGGAAGCCTTCATTATGAGGATCAAAATGATATTTATAAGGAGGGTGGCACACAGTCAGTACTTATTAAGTGTTTGCCATTATTGTTATTTTCTGATTTCCCTTTTCTTCTTCCTTTTCATCGTGCCCATTAGTCTAACAGAGAAAAGATCACAGATGGGGGTAGAAGGCCTAGAAAGGAAGGATGGATGAGGAGATGGTGAAAAATTGAACTTATTTCCCCATTCAAATCCTAGCCCATATTTATATGGTTAAATAGTTTTGAAAGGGTTTACCTAGAAACCTCATTTAGTATGATAGTTCTATGGGATCCTTGGAATATGCAGTCTACTTGAGAGCCAAACAGTAAATACTTGGGGAGTTAAGTAACAACTGAGTTACTGAGAGTGCAATAACTTTTAAAACTTACTACTTAGGTATAATTTTTAAAAAATTCAATACAGGATACAGGATGCTTGGGGCGGGTGCACTGGGATGACCCAAAGAGATGATATGGGGACGGTGGTGGGAGGGGGGTTCAGGGTTGGGAACTCATGTACACCTGTGGTGGATTCATGTCAATGTATGGCAAAACCAATACAGTATTGTAAAGTAAAAAATTAAAATTTAAATTAAAAAAAATATTTTGGAATCAAATGTGATGGAATCCACCGTCCGCTAATGGGCTGATAGACCAAACTCTCCCAACAACTTGTGTTGAAGATTATCGATATAAATGTTGGTTTAAGATCATTATCCTCCAATTAAAATTTTTTTTAAAAAGATCCTTATAGTACATTTACTCCCATTCCCTGACATCAATGTCTCTAACCCTACTGCTACTGAGTTAGCTATTAATTAACTTGCCCCTTGTCTCTCCATATCTAGTCCATTTCCACAAGCCTGCCTTTCGTAGTGTTATTTACTAGTCTTCCTTAAGGCATGTGTTGTCCTGGTCAGTTTTCCCTCCATCTGTGGGTAAGTTCTTACTCAAATCTAGGAATGTGCCACTCACGTGCTTCTCTGCTCTAAACCGAGCATTATTTCTCAGTGCAATTGATACCCATGTTTCCCCTGCTCACCTTGATATTTGTTTATGATTTGCAGGATTAGAGCAAACCAGAGGGTGGCTTTCGTAACCAAGTGTCCAGCGTCTTTAGGAGTTCAAGGTCTCTTTAGCCAACAGTTCAAGTCATCAACAGAAGAGATGTCATAGAGTAGCGTATCATTAACTAACATTTAAGTTATTATTGCTAAAGGAGACTAGGGAAGAGAAAAGGCACTTTGGGTTGGGGATCAGGGAAGACTTCACAGAAAGTATGAGATTCGAGCTGAGTTATGTTGGTAACAAAGAAGTGGAAGATGCCGTAACTGAAAGAGCTGTGGTGTAAATGCTCAAAGAGGTTTTGGGGGGATTATTGTTTCTGACAGATAGTATCTACAGAGAGAGAGAGGATGAGATAGTTGGATGGTATCACCAGTTCTATGGACATGAGTTTGAGCAAACTCTAGGAGATAGTGAAGGACACGGAAGCCTGTTATCCTGCAGTTCCTGGGGTCGCAAAGAGTTGGAGATGACTTAGTAACTGAACAACAACAGATAGTGAGTACAAGAAAGTAGCCCTTTTGCCCTAAGAAATAATTTTGAGAGGACACTGGAAATAATTTTGCCTGGAATGGTTTCTGCATGCCAGTTATTGGATGTGTTTTGGTTGGATGTGCACGCCTGCTCATCCAACAGATAATTGTTGAGTACGTGCTCAATACAATCTAGGCATGTTTCAGCTCCCCAAATTCAGCAATGAACAGGACAGGAAAGGTTCTTCCCTTCATGCTGATTATATCCTAAGTGTGGAAAAAACAAAAACAAGATAATACATATAGTAATGTCAGATAGTCAAAGTTCTAGGGAAAATGAAAGCAAGGGAATGTGATAGAGCCTAATTGGAAGGATTAAACATCATTTTAGAGAGAGAGGTTAAAGATGGTCACTTGGAGTAGGCGACCTCTTGAATGAGGGCAGGGAGCATTCGTGTGAAGGATTTAGAAGGTGAATATTCCTGGCAAAAGGAATAGCTAGCATGAAGATTCTAAGGTGGGAATGAGCTTGGTCGGGTTAAGGAAAAGCGCATAGAAATGGGATGGGAGGTCGGATAACTGTAGGCTGCTTGGATGATATGCCCAGGTCTGGTCCTACTGTTGACCAATTGAATCAGAATGTCTGAGGTGACGTCCAGGCTACAGTCCTTCTTAGAACCTCTTCAAGTGATTCTAATGGGTAGCCAAGGTTGAGAAGCATTTCATTAGTGGGAAAGCCAAAAGGTGGCCTTTTGTTAAATAAGCAGGCAGATCACCTTGCAGGATGTGATGGAGAAGGAGTGATGTAAAGGGAGTGATCCTGCAGGAGTGTGCTGGGGCTGGGGGGATGATTATCCTTGATGTGGTGGCCAACTGGAGCCCAGGGGGTACTGTTCCAAGAATGAGGTCCCCGTGATCTTTAGTAAGCCTCCCTTGCCATTTGTGGAAGTTGCTTGTGCCAGCTATTGCAGGAGCCAACAAGTTAAGGTTTGGCTTATTCATTTTCTGCAGATCACAGAGATCCAGCTTTCAAAGCTAGGGAACAAAGCAGCTGATCCTGAGCTGAAAAGACTCCCTAGGGAGCCCCTTCTGCCTGAGGAGGAACCTGGTAGAAATCAGTTTAAATAATTACATTCTAAGCATAGTTCTACATGCCCATTTATTTTTCTGTAAAAAATAGATGTTACCTTATATGTTCTGTATAAAAAAGTAGCGTATTTCAGTAATAGGAGAATACAGATCCTACAGAGGGAAAAGACTGGCTTCAGGCACAGATGGCCGAGAGCTGGGTGGAGAGCTGCCACCAAGGCTCAGAGAGGATGAAAGTCTTATAAGATAGAGTTCAGAAAAGGAGGCTCTTGAGCTTACAGAAAATGTGATGGTTATGAAAAAGATAGTGTGTGATTATAAGGAATAGAAGAGGAAAAGATACAAGATGCAGAGAGACTTTATCTCTTTAAAGTCCTAAAACAGAACATCATAGTGAGGTGTGGTAGTCAAGAACAAAGGTTCTAACATCCAAATTGGGTGAATTCCTTAAACTCCCTAAGTCTTCATTTTCTCATTTGTAAAATGGGGAATAGTAGTACCTGAGTTGTCAACTGCTTGTGAGGATTCATGAGAAATTGTATGTTGAAAGGCTTGGCGCTGTGCCTGGCACTTAGTAAGGGCTCATTCTATGGTAGCACTCACTATAGTGTTTGCCACGTTGGCAAAGTTATCATTTAGTTTGTTCTTGGGTCTTCCCTGGTGGCTCAGATGGTAAAGAATCTGCCTGCAATGGCAGGAGATCCAGGTTTGATTCCTGGGTGGGAAAGATCCCTTGGAGAAGGAAATGGCAACCTGCTCCAGTATTTTTGCCTGGGAAATCCCATGGACAGAGGAGCCTGGCAGGCTACAGTCTGTGGAGTCACAAGAGTCGGACACTAATAAGCAACTTAACACTTTCACTTTTTTAAACCAAAATATTGTGGAAATTATTTTGTTGTTGATGTTCAGTTGCTAATTCCTGTCTGACTCTTTGCTGCCCCATGGACTGCAGCATGCCAGGCTTCCTTGTCCTTCACTATCTCTATGAGTTTGCTCAAATTGATGTTCATTGATTTGGTGATGCTATCTAACCATCTCATTCTCTGCCTCCCTCTTTTCCTCCTGCCTTCAATCTTTCCCAGCATCAGGGTCTTTTATAATGAGTCATCTCTTTGCATCAGGTAGCCAAAGTATTGGAACTTCAGCTTCAGTCCTTCCAATGAATATTCAGGTTTGATGTCCTTTTGGACTGACAGGTTTGATCTCCTTGCACTCCAAGGGGTGTTCAAGAGTCTTCTCCAGCACCACAGTCCAAAAACATCAGTTCTTCAATGCTCAGCATTCTTTAGGATTAGGAGTTTAGGATTAATGAATACACACTGCCCTTTATAAAATAGGTAATCATCAAGGATCTACTGTATAGCACAGGGAACTCTACTCAATAGTCTATAATAACCCATATGAGAAATGAACCTAAAAAAGAATGGATATATGTTTATTTATAAATGAATCATTTTTCTGTACACCCAAAACTAACACAACAGTGTAAATCAGCTATAAAATAAAATATTAAGTAAAAGTTTAAAAAAGAAATTACCTTTTAGTTTTTTTAATATAAAATATTAAGTAAAAGCTTAAAAAAGAAATTATCTTTTTAGTTTTTACCATTAAGTTAAAAATGTGAAGAAGTCAAGCTATAGTTCCCAGGTATTTGAAGATAATCAGAATGTGACTAAATTCACAGTCAACGTTTATCTGGTGTCTACCACATGCCAATCACTTGTTTCCCTTTATCCCGTTTAAGTCTGTGAAACAAAGGAGAAGGAATGGGATTGGGTGGAGCTGCAGCAGGGAGACTGGCTATAAAGTCTATGAATGACAAATGCTGGGCCCTCACTCTCTGAGAAAAGTTCCAATATAAAAGATATAGATAAAATTTAGATATAAAAGTTAGATGGTCAATCCTCAAGCCTAGAAAATCTGAGATGGTTTCAGAGATAGCGACAGTGTCAGTAAATAGCGATGGGTGACAGGGGGCTTTTCAACCTGTTGCTTGGGTGTCAAAGGGAAGTACAAGGCCAGCAGCTATAGGTAGAGTGTAGATTCAGGATCTCTGTCCCCGGAGAGAACATTGATCGGAGCTAGTGTAGAAGGTTGGGGGAAGACCTGCGTAATGTGACCTTGAGAACCAAACAGGCAGTCGGGTTCTCTGGGTGGGTAAAAGAAGAATATTGGAAAGCACTAAGTTGAAATTCAGGAAATAACTATAGTCAGTGGATTGCAAAGAGAGAAATTAGCAGAGGAGGACACAAAAATCTTACCACTAGCTTTATATATAATAACAGTAAATTGGGAATCAGGAGACCTGTGTGCTAGACCGTGTTTCAAGAAGTTGGAATTATCAAGGCCTCGGTTTCTTTAGTCTGAAAAATGAGGGCTTTGGATTAGATGATGGCTAATCCACCTTTTTGTTTACAGTTCTATTCTGTGGAGTACAGAGAGGCTTATGATCTGGGCTTTAGTGGTGTCAAGCTTAAAGCAGCAAGTGAGAAGTTATTTCACCTTCCCAGGTTTTCAGGCCATGTCCAGCTTTGTTTTATTTGAGTGCAATTTCAGGTTTCTTTCTCTTGGGGTGAATGAACGTAGATATTGTAGAAATGTTTAAGTTGATGTGTGTTTACTGAGGTGCGGGCAGTGGCTTCATGAATAGAAGTGAGAAGGGTTATTAGGTTATTTAATATGTTGATTTAAGTGATGCTTGGTTTTGAGTGGTAGTGACCAGGCTCCTGTTAGGACATCACTTTAATAGATTCTGTCCTAACTGTGCCTTTGCCTAATATATGTGGGTGACTCGAATTTGGTAAGAGAGACCTGTCTGCTGAGCTACACCACTGTTGTTCAAGCACAGGCACAGAGATGGAATTTTGAGTATATCTGTTTTCCCTGTCATCATATTTTTCGTGGAAACAGACTCCCTACGCTTGTTAA
This sequence comes from Ovis aries, assembly GCF_016772045.2. Taxonomy (NCBI): domain Eukaryota; kingdom Metazoa; phylum Chordata; class Mammalia; order Artiodactyla; family Bovidae; genus Ovis; species Ovis aries. The sequence goes on from NC_056060.1 coordinate 87,812,178, forward strand.
TGAAAAAGTCACATGTTATCTTTGATTCACATTTTGTTCACCTCTTTCTCTCCATTGCATTAGTCAAATTCATAAACTAGATGGTTAGCTGCCAGAGAGGCTGCTCTTCCTCCTTAGAGATAGGTGAAAACCAAACATTCAGTAATTCATTGTTAAAACTTACAGCTCTAGCAGGTGTTTTGACCTTCAGTTCAGTTACTCTAAAAAAGCAAGCAAAGAAGAAAAATGCCTGGGACAATCAAATGGGCTATTCAGTTATCCAAAATCAAAATTCCACCTCTACCAATTCATTTTATGTGAAGTCAGCAGAGGGAGATACAGGACGTTCACTGTCGGTTTAGACTGTCAGAAAAAACTTGCCCCAAACCTGCAAAGCTGTCATTCTGCCTGTGTTCTCACTGCAGAAACCAGAGACCCAACTTTCCATGCTTAAACTTTCTGGCTAGACAAATGGACCCTCTGGGATGATGTCTTTGATGAATATCTGAGCTGGAGTTGCAAACAGAGAAAAATGCTTTTGTTAAGTTATTGGAAACCAGGTCATATAGAAGATTAATCTATGGAGTGTGGAAAAAAAGATCTAAAACACGGTGTCTCCTCGCCAGGCCTTTATACCAAGTATCCCAATGTGATGCCCATAGTGAAGCAAGAGGAGGATAGAAGAGAGACTGAGCATCTGAGGAAATGGTAGTTTACACGGAGTTTCATCCGCCTGGAACAATGGCAGGGACGCTCTTTGTTACCCGAATTCCTCTCCAGATGGTGATCTCAGTCTGGAGTTCCAGGAGCAAGGGTTGGTTAGGGGGTGTGCTTAATCTGACTTTTGCTTTATGTGTGAAGTAAAAGAGAAAAAGTGAGGAAGATGGTTGGATGGCATCATTGACTCAATGGACATGAGTCTGAGCCAACTCCGGGAGACAGTAAAGGGCAGGGAAGCCTGCCTTGTGCAGCCCATGGGGTTGCAAAGAGGCAGACATGACGGAGTGCCTGAAAAGCAGCGATAACGTAAAGGTGACTTGAGACCAATGAGAAGTGGTTCTCTTGACTCTGAGCTGTCAACAGGTCCAGCAGAAACAGAGGGGATTGATTCAGGATGTAACCAGGGATAGACATGATAGCCCTTATTTGGTTTTTTTATCCTTGATGTATATGGGGGCAAGCTTTACCAGGAGCAAAATTTTAACCAGCAGTCAGGCGGTTTTGAACTAAGCAAAATTTCACCCAGGAGCCAGGCCTATGGAAGGGCGCTGTCTCTTCCTCTGCTAGAAAGTGATCAGGTATCAGTCCCTGCTGATTGGTTCACGGGTGGACACATCCTGAAGTTGGTGGGAGTAATTCTTGCTTTATTTACTAAAGCACACCTCAGAAAGGAAAACAGTCCATTCTGGAGCATTACAGGAGGTAAGACCAGCCTGTGATGGGTTCCCTTTAGATCACTGTGAAGTTTTTCTCTGTGATGTGTTTTTCACCAGGAGCCTAGTCATGGGAAAAAGAGCCATAACCCGTAACTGTCATTCTTCTCCAAGGAGTCAGCCAGCCATCTTCCCTCTACCCTACAGAGAGCTTGGCTCTGGTATATAATTTTCTGAAGCGTGTCACAGAGCAGTTCAACAGTTTTCCATGCAGCTTGTCTGTGCAACAGAGTAGACAAAAACCAAAATCTTGAATATGGAAAAGCCTCACAATTATATTGAGTATTAATAGGAGCAAACAACCTAGGAGGATAATTTCAGAGCCATTTATGAAATATATACTTTTGTTAAAAACCATCTTGTCAAACCAAGGGGTCTCCTCTGTCCATCACCCAGACTCAGGAAAACTAGGGCTCTGATGACCATGACTGTGTGACTGAAGTCCCCACCTCTACCAGCCTGCCGAGATCATCACGGTGTCTTCGCAAAAAAATGGTTCATTGTGTTCCATCCCATGGTTACCTCCATTCCCTGTATGATTACTTAGGAAGCGTTTTGTCGAAGTGGTTTTTCATTATGTGTAATTTAAGACCATTTATTCATTAGCTCGTTTACACAGCACACATTAATTGAGCATATATAATGTGCCTGACACTGGATAAACAGAATAACAAATCACCGTTCTCCTTGTTGCATTTACCTTATTCTGTTTGTAAAGGTTAAAAACAATTATAATGTAGAGTGAGAAGTACAAGTGAGAAAAACAAGTCACGTGTGAATTGCTTAAGGAGATGGCAATTGTGTAGGTTGTTTGGAAAGATGCGCAGAGAAGATGCCATGTCTTCAGGGCCTTGAAGAAGCAGATTCACTAGGAGATTCCTAGTGAACCAGGAGAAGGAGAGGCCTTTGTGTCAAAGGAGCTGCGTGCATGAAGATGCAGAAGACATGGCACAAGTTCAAATCTGGATTTCACCACTTACAAGCCGGGTAAAGTCATTTAGCTTGTGTTGAAGCCTCGACATCCTTATTTGTAAGAGACAGATATATTACTTCCGGGCTACTCACACGTTTATGCTGAGACTAGATAGCCCTTGTTTTTGAAATCAGTTTGAAAATGATGAGGCTGGGAATGGTTATGGGATAGGCTGGATGGTTGTCCAACTGGTGCCCTTGAAGAGGGGGGAGATGGTACACTGCCCGTCACCACAGTGAAGGTTCGGGGCTGAGAGGACCACAGCAGGTAGGGGAGACAGGCGTTTCAGCATGGTGCTGAGAAGTTAATCTGTTTCCCTTTTTAAATAGCTTTGCATGGAAGTTGTCAGTGGGGCTCTCTCCCCAGCCAGATTTATAGCTTCTGAATGACATTGTTTTACTTTGTCATTTGGAGGCTAAACAAGGCTGGAGGGAACAAGAGTCTCATTTTCCTATCAGTGGCAAATGCATATCAATCAGTGTGACTGAGGTCCAGATGCAGTAATTTAGGGGAGACCTGTTGCATACTCCCTTGTTTCTTTCTTCCTGTTTTCTTTCTCTCTCTCCTCCCCTCACCCCCTTTTCCTCCTGCTCTCTCCAGCATCTTTTCTTTCTGCCCCTTTATGGCATTCAGACCTGTCTGCTTGAAAAGCAGAAATCAGTTAGAAAATAGCACTCTCTCACTCCCTTCAGCACATTTCTTTTGATGTTTAGGTCAGTTTGGCAGCTGTTGTTCTCCAAAGGACACATATTAAAAAAAAAAGAAAGAAAGAAAGAAAAGGCATCTATCACTTTAATGAGGGCCATTTAGATATTAATCAGCAGAAGTAAATAAAGAAGAAAGATTTACTCTTCTTGAAAGTCATATACGCAGAGAACTAATTAGCCAAGTGCTATGCAGGAAGAGAAATGCCCTACCTATTGCCCAGGGTTGACTTTTCCAATAACTGTTTAACCATCAGTAATAGGAACTAAGCAACACGTTATAGGCTCTTGTATTAATTATTTTGGGGGATGGATGTAGGTTTTGGGGTGGGGCAAAAACTCCCAGATTATTCTTGGGGAAATGGTTCATATATTTTAATAAAATCTGACAAAAGCTTTAATTACAGCGCATGGTAATGGTGTAAGATATAATGATATAGCTGGATAGGAGGCTGTCTCTTTGAGTGGAACTTATATGTATATTGTGATGATGTAGAAAGGAAAGAATGTACATTTTTTTGATGATATACAAAAGAAAACTTGGGGACCAATAGAAGAGAATGGTGAAGCTTAATTGTGGACTTCTATTGTTTGAAGGAGTCTTGTGAAAGAGGATAGCGGTCTACTAGTTTTTAATCCCACTGATACGTGAGCAAGGAGGAATAGATAAGCGATGCACGGGGATGATGTAAGTAGAACTTCAGTAAGATATCCCTGTTGTTTATTTCCTGTATCATGGGGTTTTCAAGGTAGGGTTTTTCTTATCTGGTCGGTATGATTTAGATATCATCTTACCACAGAAAGAGGCTGTAATGGTAGAGGGAAAGTATATTCAAGTCAGAGGATTAATATTTATAAGCAATCTCCTGTGAATGATGTACTATACTTTTTTATATACCATATCTCGTGTAACCACCAATTGTATAAAATAGGTTATCTCTGCATTATTTTGCAAACAAGAAAAGTCTGATTGAAACTTTGTGAAAACTTTGCCACCTGCCCTTGTTTCCCAGATTATCTTTGAAAAGAGGCGAAGTAACATGACCAATGTTACATAACCATGATAGTTCAGTCAGGATTTATTTATTTATTTATTTATTTTTTTAAATTTTAAAATCTTTAATTCTTACATGCATTCCCAAACATGAACCCCCTCCCACCTCCCTCCCACAACATCCCTCTGGGTCATCCCCATGCACCAGCCCCAAGCATGCTGCATCCTGCGTCAGACATAGACTGGCGATTCAATTCACATGATAGTATACATGTTAGAATGTCATTCTCCCAAATCATCCCACCCTCTCCCTCTCCCTCTGAGTCCAAAAGTCCGTTATGCACATCTGTGTCTCTTTCCCTGTCTTGCATACAGGGTCGTCATTGCCATCTTCCTAAATTCCATATATATGTGTTAGTATACTGTATTGGTGTTTTTCTTTCTGGCTTACTTCACTCTGTATAATCGGCTCCAGTTTCATCCATCTCATCAGAACTGATTCAAATGAATTCTTTTAACGGCTGAGTAATACTCCATTGTGTATATGTACCACAGCTTTCTTATCCATTCATCTGCTGATGGACATCTAGGTTGTTTCCATGTCCTGGCTATTATAAACAGTGCTGCGATGAACATTGGGGTACATGTGTCTCTTTCAATTCTGGTTTCCTCGGTGTGTATGCCCAGCAGTGGGATTGCTGGGTCATAAGGTAGTTCTATTTGCAAGTCAGGATTTAAATCATGCTGCGATTCATGGGGTCACAAAGAGTTGGACATGACTGAGCGGCTGAACTGAACTGAACTGAACTGAATGGCAACCCACTCCAGTACTCTTGCCTGGAAAATCCCATGGATGGAGGAACCTGGTAGGCTGCAGTCCATGGGGTTGCTAAGAGTCAGACACGACTGAGTGACTTCACTTTCACTCTTCACTTTCATGCATTGGAGAAGGAAATGGCAACCCACTCCAGTGTTCTTGCCTGGAGAATCCCAGGGATGGGAGAGCCTGGTGGGCTGCCGTCTATGGGGTCACACAGAGTCGGACACGACTGAAGCGACATAGAAGCAGCAGCAGCACATCTGACTCTAAATTCCAGATTCTTCATATTTTACTATGAAGCTCAATAGATATTTGTTGACAGATTCATCTTTCTTTGAGGTAGGAGGGTTAACCCACTGGTTTCTCCTAGACTTTTCTATTAATCTATTATCAGAAATAAGTTGACTATAAGAATAATAATTCCTAGTATTACTACAGCAGTAGACATCTTTGTGTTACCTAACTAGCATCTTTGCCCTTTCTCTGGGCAATGGAATTTGTTTTCCCAATGAGTATTAAAAACTACGTTTTTCTGATGGAGGTGGGAAATCCTTCTACCCCAATTCACTTCAAGTTATAAGGCTGGGCACACAGTTAGGACCTGATCAGTCAGTGTAGCTTGTTCTGTCCACAGCTATTGAGATTTCATGCTTTCCAAGCTGATTTTACCTTTCTGCTGGAGTCATCAGGGAAGATGCTCTCTTTCCAATGCAGTTGTTAGGCATATAGGCTGCAAGGCTGAGACTATTAGTAGGATTCATTCTCAGTAATTTGAAATAAAAGAGTTTGAGTTATAATGAAGTAAATGAGAGTCAAGCCCTATTAATACTCTTGAAGATCCTGGTTCAAGCCTCTCCTGAACCCCAATTTTTCAATTCTTTAAAAGGATGTAAATCTGTAGTGTTTTCCTTTTATCTTGGTTTATGTTATTTGCAACCAAATTAATTTTTAAATACATAAAAATCTGGCAATGACTCTTATTTTGTGTGAGTGGCTGATAAATTATATATCTATAGTCAGTGAGATAGCACTGATTACATTCCATAAGTCTGGTTGAAACTTTGTGAAAACTTCGGCACCTGCCCTTGTTTCCCAGATTATCTTTGGATTGCTTCCAAGGATAAACTGGTTGCCCAACAAATATGTTTAGTGCTTTAGGCTCAGTGTAACACTTGGGGGGATGCCTGGATTGGCCTTGATTGAGACATCTCTCTTCCCTGTGAGGTTCCAGAGGCTGCTGTAAATTCAGGGAATAATGCCAAACGAGAAATGAGGTGCTGATTTATTATCAGTTGTATATGTGTTCAAAACTCCCAACAGCTTTCTAATAAACTTGTTTGGAGCATAGATTTTGGGTTCAAACCTCAACCCTCCAATTCAAATATTAACTCTAGCTGGTGTTAAGACCACAGTGCCCAGTAGTGGTTAGTAAGAAATATAAAAGGTGATCAGTAGATCAGACTTCAGTCAAGACTCTAAATGTGGGTCAGCTTCCTGCACGGCCAGGAAGAGAGCCACACGCAAATGAATGAGCTTTCAATTTCAGTGCAAGCTTCCACTAGAAAGCACAGCCCAGTCATTGGCCTTTTGAATCCAGGGAATCAGATTGGGAAAAAGAAGTACATCATCCACAGATTTTGGTACTTTATTCTCAACATCATCAGCAGCATCAGCATGTACGGCTAGCAGTACCCTTCCTCCGTGATTTCTGACATTAAGATGTGCTGCAAACATAGGGCTTGAGAACTGGTCGGCATTCAGCGAGTCACTGCGCTGTCTTTCCACATTTTGCTTCTTTGTATTTACCGAATGTGTTTATATTTCCACCTAGGTGTGGCTCTGCTCTCCAGGGATATACCACCGTGGGAAAAACCTCTATGTAGTGGCACAGTGATCTACTGAGGAGGAGAACCACACGTGTGTTTTCAGGAAGTCATGTTGCAGGATGTGTATGTCTATTAATGTAATCACTGAACCAGAGCCAAGGTCCTGAGGGACTATTTGAGATCATCTTTCTAACCCAGTAATTCTCAAGCTTAGCTACATGACAGAATGCCTGGAGCGCTTATTAAAAAACACTGGTTACTGAGTTCCACCCAAGGCCTACTGAATCAGAATCTCTTTAGGTAGGAGGGTGTGGTATATGAATACATATTTGTACAACTTTCTCAGGTGATTCTTATGCCAGTCCGCAGACTAGCCCTTGGGGATTCCTTTATCTTTTGCCTTCAGGTTATTTAATAAAAAACATCACTCTGAAACCTCATGAACCATATAAGAATCTAACTTATATTCAAACATGTTAGAAAAATGTATTTGCAACCTCTGTCAACAGTAAATTCTTTGGTTCAGTAAACCTCACTTTCAGACGCTCTCTCTCCTATCTCACAGAAAATCCTGGCACTGCAGAACAAGTCAGTTTCCAATCCCCTGCTTATTGTTGTTGATGTTGCCATTTTGTGCTGCTACAGAAACCACGTGACTCAGATTGGGACTTATGTGACCTACCTTATTATTATTATTTTCTTAATGTACCGTCTTTTGACTGATATCACACACTTGGTTTCAGGACTTAATGAAGCTCAGGTTCTTGATGTTTCATTGCAGAAAGAATTCAGTGAGACACAAAGTGATAGATAAGAAGTGGATTTATTTAGAGAGAAGCATACTCCACAGATAGAGTGTGAGCCATCTCAGAGAGAGAGAGTGGCCCCAGGGTACTGGGTTGTCAGCTTTTCCGTGCTAAGTTGCTTGAGCTGTGTCTGACTGTTTGTGACACTGTGGACTGAAGCCTGCTAGGCTCCTCCTTCTGGCAGTTTTTATCAGTTCAGTTCAGTTCAGTTCAGTCCTCAGTCCTGTCAGACTCTTTTCAACTCCATGGACTGCAGCACAGCAGGCCTCCCTGTCCATCACCAACTCCTGGAATTTACTCAAACTCATGTCCATTGAGTTGGTGATGCCATCCAACCATTTCATTCTTTGTCGTCCCCTTCTCCTCCCACCCTCAATCTTTCCCAGCATGAGGGTCTTTTCAAATGAGTCAGTTCTTCGCATCAGGTGGCCAAGTTTTTATAGGGATGGTTAATTTCATAGGCTAATGAGTGGGAGGAGTATTCCAGCTATTTTGGGAAAGGGATATAGATTTCTAGTGGAAGTCGGCTCTCTGCCTTCTCGGATCTATTTGGTTCCAATCGGTTTATGCTGTGTCCTTCAGCTGTGTGCTAAGTCCCTTCAGTCATGTCTGACTCTTTCTGACCCTATGGACTGTAGCCTGCCAGGCTCCTCTGATCACGGGATTCTCCAGGCAAGAGTCCTGGAGCGGGTTGCCATGCCCTCCACCAGGAGATCTTCCTGACCCAAGAATTGAACCCACATCTCTCATGCCTCGTGCATTGACGGGCGGATTCTTTACCACTAGTGTACATGTTGTTCTTTTAAGGGTGCACCCTTGCCCCTTCCCTCCCGTTTCACTGCTGAGGCCCAGGTGGAGTACAGTTTAGGTCACAGACATGCTTTCTTCGCTTCTTCTTGGTTCTTTGTTCTGTTTTATTTGACTCCAGACTCCAAGGTGTCCATGCCTGGGATGTTTCTATTTTTCTCAATAAGATTACTTGCACGTCCTCTGGACCTAGGTAAAGTGGCTGAAAATGCCATCAAAATGAATCAAGATTTGCAGCAGCAGAGAAGAGTTAAGAGTCAGGAAAGGAAACAGAGAGAGCGTCTGGGAGCCTGAATGTGAGTTTGTCTGAAGAGGAAATGATAATTCCAATAAGTGTCTTTATTTTTTTCCCCCTTTCGCATTCTCCTGGTAGCTAATCTGCTTGGCATAATCCTCTTAACTGTGTGTGTTCTATCAGCGTTTTATCTGATCTACTTCTCTGACAATCATTCCGAAGGTTTGCTAGCTTCCTCCTAATTTCTGAGAACCTCCCAATATTACATGGAAAAATCAACACTGTTCCTCTATTTTTATACAAATTTGAGTTCTGGGGGATTCTTAGAAATTGAGAGCCCTCTGTATAGTTTGGAGTTATGTGAAAAGTCTGGGAGCAATGTTTTCAGCTTTCAAAATTTGGTAGGGAGATCCCTGAACAGTCTTTCTCCTCTGTCTGCAGGTTGACTCCTAGTTTGTACACTGTTGGTATGGGCCAGGGGGTTCTGGGCTGAATCAAAGGATGGAGAGAGAGGGTAAAGGAAACCTTGCAAATATATTAGCCTACGTGACTAGGTGCTGACAATGTTAATTAGTGGCTATTAAAAGTTCTTTAATAAGCTTGACTTTGCTTTTGTTTGTGTCATCAAGGAAATGAGAACATGATGAGAAGCATCCTTCATTTACCATAATAAAGGCTGCTTTTTCTTCTTATAGACCCAGCTGGACCGTGTTCTGCCTAGAGAATGACCTCGGGATAAAATGTTGTGACCACTTGTCCTAGTACTTCGGTCCCTCTGCTTACGTTATACCATGATTACTTCATCCAGTTGGTTGGGAATGCAAATCTCTCTAAAGTAAAATACTCCTGAAGAAGGTCTAACCTTAATCCCTTTATCAGCTTACTCTGTAATTATCAATTAATACTTTGGGAGAGATTTACTTGCAACCAGTGGAAATCAAGATAGTCGTGGTGTAGTGAGTTCTCCAGGTCTGGGCACTTATTAGCAGTGTGACCTTGATTTATATATTTCTTTACGTCCTTAGTTCTTCATTGTTTTAAGTAGGACTAGGTGATAAATTCTCCAGATGCATTCCTGAAATGGGCCCTGAAAGAGGGCTAGTAAAGAACTTCCTTCCTTCATGGCTCTCTGTATCTGGTTCGTAGAGCTCAGGCCACACAATTGTGCAGCTATGAAACAAAAAGATAGTGTGGTTAGACAGAAGCCTTGGGAAGCCTAGATTACCATAAAATTGCTTAGTTGCAAACTCCGAACAGCTGCATCCCAGAGATGAGTTTGTAGAGGAGGAGTATCTTATGGGATGTCACAGCTCAACAACAGAAAAATAGGCTGATCTGATCAGAAGGCATGCCAGGACAGTGTAGACATCTGCCGTGCAGGGTGACATCAACTGGCTGGCTGAACAAGCGCTGCGATCCCTCTCCTGACTTGGAAGACCCCTGGGCCTCAGACTTCAAACCTCCACAGATAGCACAATAGCCAGGAGGCTTGGCTTTCTCCTGTCAACACAATACAAACGTTTCTGTGGATACAGGATTTGGAGTCACCAGAACCGGATTCCAGTGTGATCTCTGCCCGTCCCCCCTCCCTTATTATTAACTTTGAGGTTCACTGTATCCTAAGCCCTGAGCTGCTTTACAAGCTTATCTCATTCAGGTTGTGACCTTGGGCTCTGGATTTCTGTGGATCTTCATTTTCTTATCAGTAAAACTGGAACATTGCTGCCTTATCCAGTAATAGTAATTAACATTTACTGAATGTTTACTATGAGCCCCACACTGGGGAGGGCACTTTTTATGCATTAGTCTCTTATTTCATACTTTCAGTAATTTTAAGAAGTAGACAGGAGCTACAATTATTTCATTTTCACAGAAGGGCAAACTGAATTGAGCTAAGAGGGATAAGGCAGCTCTGAATGGAACCCGCAGAAGGAAAGGCCTTCATGTTTCCTGATCTTCCTGAATATCCAACTCAGGGGACTGCTTTTTACTGATATAATCTAGAAATACCCACCAAGGGGGGCTTTCTGTTTTGTGTCCTGGCTGTATGAAGCCATTTCATTTCAGTAAGGGCCAAATGGAAGGCTGTGCATGGAGGTGGTGAGGTGGTCATGAGAAATAGAATCCAAGGGATCTTCTAGGACTGAACAGGAACTGCTCGTTTGACAGTACATGCGAATTCCAGAGTCTACTTACGCTGCAGTTTTATTGGCAAACTTCCAGAGTCACCAAGGATAACGTCAACACACTGAATTCATCCCTTTTCTTCTCCCTGTACCTTCCTTTCTGCATCATCTTCCAGAGTTGAGCCTCATTGAATGTTCTAAGCTCCAGTTTTCCTGATCTGAAAAATGGGATTAATAATATTTTAATTGGCTAGTGGGGGAGGGGACAGGGGAATTAAATAAGATATCAGGCGTGAAAGTATTCTGTCAGTGATGAACTAATAAAGCTGTTAGGCCTAACAGCCACCATGTTGAAGGCTGATTTATTATTTGTCACTGACTACAGGACTACACCTTTCTTATCTGGAAGACATGCTTTCCAATATTTATTCTCTTCGTTAAAAAGATTGTCATTTGCTAATTTTCTTCCTTTTCTGTGAAATAAAATTAGATCAAGGAGAATTGATTTTTTTAAAAAAAATATGCATTAATTGGTAGGAGAAGGATAATAAGAAAATCAGACAACTGTCTGCTGTTTAGCATATCTGTGAGTGTGTTAATTTAATTAGAACTGCCCTGTATAAATATTAAACACAATTCACTTTCTTTTACAGCTTCTTTGCTTTTCAAAGTATTCCCAGTTAAAATTATCTTTTAAAAATTCTTCTGTGAGTTTGAGGGAGTTAATGGCAGAAAGACAACTCAAATTTAAATGAACTGAGAGCTTTTCATCTTATCATACTTTGTCTCTCTCTCTTATTTTCGTTTGCCTAGCTGCTGGCCCAGAGACAAAAGGAATGCTTGATTTTCTTGCCTTCCTCAGTGGAGGCGATACAACATCTTCCATTCAGTGGAATGTTTATGTGTTGCTTTCCTAGGAAGGGAATTGTATTATTTTATATTTCCAAACTCTCAATCATCTTTAGACAATCTGTAGACAATCATCCAACTTTTCTAGGTCATTGCCAAAATATGAACTGTTTTTTGGCTTGTTCTTTCTTTTGATCCTCCTATCAACCCCCTGAAGGGAGGTTAACATCATCCCCATTTTACAGGTAAGGGTGGAGTCAGTATGTGAGAGAATCAGACATGTTGGGCCTCTAAGTATTGTTCCTAGTGTAACAAATGGTGGACTTAGCTCCTTCATTAAACTTTTGATAGATTTGGGATAAAGGTAGTAAAGAAAATTGCTCGTGGAATTAGTTTGAATTGAATTCATGAGACTCACAGAATCCCATAGGCAGGCGGTCCTCTCTTACAGGACTAACCTTGTAGGATGAGGTGATGTGAGGGAGTAGCATGCAAGTTCAGAGCTGGGTCCTGTCATTATTTAAAGTTTTGATTTTATTCATCATGGACATTTGCATCCATGTAATTTCTTCAGTGTTGCACTAAAATAATTTTTATCCTGAGGTGTTTTGGGCACCCCTTGCATTTTGCACATAAGATGAGTGAGGCACTTGATTTAGCCTAGTCTGAGCCCTGTAGAGCAGGCCCACTGCTAGGTCGGCTACTAGTCATACCGCTTCATCTCCCACACAAAAAACTGAGGTCCAGAATCGCAAAGCTGGTAGCAGTGACTCAGGTCTGCTGACTCACAGTTCACTGCTTTCCCTGTTACACCAAGTGGAACTGACGCAGCGTGGCAGATGAGCGTCAGGAGGGTGTGAGCTCGTAATAAAGCCTGACTAAATGTGCCAGGGCAGAAAGTGTAGAGGCCTTGGGCTGCACATGCCTGTTTAGTACCACGTCTTCCTCTGACCCATCAAGTTGCAACCGGTAGCATTTAGATTAGGTAGAAAGAACTGCTTGCCGGTGTAGAAAGTGAGGTGTTGCACTGGTTCCTAGAAAGACATAAAATAGAGTGGCGGATGCCAATGCCGTGGTGTCAGTAGGTGGTGAGACTGTAACACACGGGGGAGAGAGACCAGTGTGCCAAGTGGAAATGAGTCCTCCAGTTCCATTCATCCCCGAGAGAAGCAGTGTCTTGCTTTCTTTCTGGGTCTTGGGCACCCCTTCAGTTTTAGGTTAAAAGTATTGTTTTGAAGTCTCTTAAACCCTAGTTGGGTAGCATCCTCTTCTCCCTCCCCACAGAAATTCCTTCATCCTGGTTCTTCTTTGTTTTATCTTTGTAGCTCTAATCAGCAGAAACTGCTTCCTGAGTTCTCTATCCTTCCCTCACTTCAGCTCAGTTCAGTCGCTCAGTCGTGTCCGACTTTTTGCAATCCCATGAATTGCAGCACGCCAGGCCTCCCTGTCCATCACCAACTCCCAGAGTTCACTCAGACTCACGTCCATCGAGTCGGTGATGCCAGCCAGCCATCTCATCCTCTGTCGTCCCCTTCTCCTCCTGCCCCAAATCCCTCCCAACATCAGAATCTTTTCCAATGAGTCAACTCTTCGCATGAGGTGGCCGAAGTATTGGAGTTTCAGCTTTAGCATCATTCCTTCCAAAGAACAACCAGGGCTGATCTCCTTTAGGATGGACTGGTTGGATCTCCTTGCAGTCCAAGGGACCCTCAAGAGTCTTCTCCAGCACTGCAGTCCAAAAGCATCAATTCTTCGGCACTCAGCCTTCTTCACAGTCCAACTCTCACATCCATACATGACCACTGGAAAAACCATGGCCTTGACTAGAAGGACCTTTGTTGGCAAAGTAACGCCTCTGCTTTTCAATATGCTATGTAGGTTGGTCATAACTTTTCTTCCAAGGAGTAAGCATCTTTTAATTTCATGGCTGCAGTCACCATCTGCAGTTTCCGTCACTTATCTGCTCCTGTAACCCTGGATTCTGGATTACAGCATCTGCTAGCCCTTGAGTTGACTCTCTTCTGCTCAAGACATTGGCTCTTTCACAATTATTGTCCCCATTGAGGCATTTCTAGCCTCCCATGTCGGGCCATCACATCGCTCATCAATAAGTCATCTTGAACCACATTGCTTTTTCTTGAAAGTGAAATTAAAAGTGTTAGTCACTCAGTCTGGTTCTTTGTGATCCCATGGACTGTAGCCTGCCAGGCTCCTCTGTCCATGGGATTTTCCAGGCAAGAATATTGGAGTGGATTGCCAATTCTTTCTCTAGAGGATCTTTCCACCCCAGGGATTGAACCCAGGTTTCCTACATTGCAGGCAGATTCTTTACCATCTGAGCCACCAGGGAAACCCAGGGAAGCCTTTTTATTGGGTGACTTTTATTTAGGACAACATGCATCTAGATTGGGTAAGAGAATCATGTAGGCAGAGTCTTTGCTTTGCTCTGCACTGAATACTCAGCCTCTAGCATGGTTCTCTGCTTCACAGTAGCAGGCCAACAATACTTCCTGAGTGAATAAATAATTACAGCAGTGCAATTCAATTCACTCCAAATTGGGTATCTCTTAAAACTCACATAGGAATTTTCAAAATGACCAAAAAGCAATACATTTCATAGCAAAACTGCAGCATGGGTAATCAAGGAGGTGAAAGAAATTTTAAAAATCGGAGACATTTTGCATGTGGACTGATAAATACCCATGTACTCCACTGATCAGGATGGTGGATCCTGCCTTTTTTAACAGGCCAGGCATTTGCTTTCGTGCCCTGGGCGCATTTGGAGGTTTTCAGCACCGTGGTCAGAGGCATGTTTCCTTTTATCTGTAACATGCTGAACATCCGAATGAAGAAATACTCAAGGCCTGGGACAGGGATCTCAGTGACTGTGGTAGAAATTACCCCCTTTTAGCAGAAGGAAATTCACTTAGAGCCTTTTTATTCCTCTTTTCCCTTGGCAGGCTTGCATCTTCCAGCTGTTAAGGCTCTTAGGCTTCTACAGGTTGTTTTTCAGGTGCCTGGAGGATGGGGAGGAATTACTATGGAAATTGATATCTTCTGAGTTTGATGCTCCAGGGCAACCACCAGTGGTAGGTGTCCCGCTGATGGCTGAGGTGTCTCCTGTGCTAGGCATGGCTCTCGTCCAAGTGACCAAGTGTATGTAGGAAGCTGGCACATTTCTTCATAGAGTAATGGCTTGAGGTTTTGACCTGTGGTCATCCGATTGCCAGAGCACGAATTAGGAAAACAAGTAAAGTCTGCCAGTGCTCAACTGATGAAATATACTCATTTTTGAGAATAAATCCTTCCCAGACTTTCAAGTTTTATTGTATTTGGTTGTAAAATCCCAAAGCCAGATCAACTCACTCTTAGATCCTATTAAATCCTTTTTAGGGAAAAGGCGATACACCCTCGCCACCTCTACCTTTCCTAAAGACTCCTTTTTGTCTTCTTGTTAGCTATATTCAAAGCCATGCAGACTCCTCTGATGTGTACTGATTTCCCATCATTAGGAATACCATGGCCACTTTGGAAGCTAATATATTTTATGCTTCTTTTCAAGAAGGTGAATCTTCTGGGGAGAAGGTTTTATAGATGGGGAAATGGTCTCACTTACGTTAGTTGAGGGAACTAAAATGAAGGGCTCTCCCTTGACTCTGTGTGCTCAGCTCAGTCGCTCAGTCATGTCCGACTCTTTGCGACCCCATGGACTGTAGCCCACCAGGCTCCTCTGTCCATGGAGATTCTCCAGGCAAGAATACTGGAGTGGATTTTTCCTTTCCTCCTCCGGGAGATCTTCCCAACCCGGGGATCAAACACTCATCTCCTATGTCTCCTGCACATGGCAGGTAGATTTTTTACCACTGAGCCACCTGGGACACCCCCTTGACTCTTTAGGGGTAGTCTAAATACATGTCATTATATATTAACGATCTCAGCTCATCCTAGGATTCTGTCCATCCTCTCTTGCTCCCAGTTGACTATGATAGCAAATATTGGTCATGTCTGGGCTCAGAGGATGGCCAGCATAGCCATGGAAAAAGGCATGGGATTACCATGAGAACAGGAGAAGCTTATGAACATGGAAGAGCTTTTATATTAATAATCATTCTCAGATTATTAAAAATCATTCGTGGGCTTTTATGTATACCCAGTCACTTCAAACCTTCCTTGTAACCCCAGGAGATAATAAGGGTTATCTTCAACCTCAGCAGGGATCTCAGCATTTTCATTCAACTTTACTAGTATGTGGTGGTCTCCTCACTTCATCTCCTTCAGTGATGATTCCAAACTATCACCACTCTCCTATTTCTCTTTTTCAACTCTCAATTTAATTGGAAAACCTTCCTCTAAATCATGGAGGAAATTGATGCTATTTTATGGTATCTCCTTCAATTCTCTAGCCCTCTCTTACTTATAAACTTTTTTTCTAATTTATTCTATTTCCTTTTCTTTGGGCTTAGAGGTTTCATCTCTGGTGTAAAACCAGTCCCTTCTGTCTTCCAGGATTTTTCTCAAAACATCTAATCCTCTCCACCCACTGGATAACACCTCAGCCTTTCCCTTTCTACTTGGCTTTATGCTATCAGAGTAGCCTTTCTGATGACCCCACTTATCAGATATCCCTCTCTTAATATCTCATCCTTTTAGCTCCCATCTTGAATCTTTTTGCTTTCTTCTTCTCCCATCTTTTCTTTCTTTCTTTTTTTTTTTTAACCCAAATCACCATTCATTATTCAACTCACTGAAATCTGAATTATCTTTTTTTTTTTTTTTTTTGGCTCCAATGAATCCTTCTTAGGCCAATGATTTGTCTTCTCACCAAGCTTGCTATTCCTCCAGTATTTGCCATTTCTGAATGTGGCAACACTGTCATCTAGCTAGCTAACCCAGATGTTTCACCCTGCCTCTTTTCACATCTTCTACAGTCAACCAAGTTCAATTAATATTTATTTGTTTCTGTCTTGACAGCTCTCACTGTCACCTTGCCCTTAGTATTCCTGCCCCCACCACCATGGTTCAGATCCTTGTAGTTTGCTATTCCACTGCATCCTCCACCTCCTAACAGCCCCTCCTCCAGACCTCTTCTATTCAAGCCCCTCCTCCCATATCGCAAGAGGAAGTCCGTCCACATTCACCAAGTAAAACAGAAAGCTAATCTGATTAAAACCCTTATTACCTCCCTGTTGCTATAGGATAATGTTATATTATCTGTATAAGGCTTTCCACAGTACGATTGCCAATTTTCCAGTCTTGGTGCCCACCAAATCTACCTTACTCTTTACCTTCCAGCAACACCCAGTCATTGATTGTGCCCCTTATTTAAAATACTGTTTCTCAAATCTGTGCTTTGCTTGGGCTTTCCCTTCTGTTAATATTAGCCTTTCCCTGTTTACTTAGTTACTTCACACTCATCCTTGAAGAATCAGCCCAGGCATCATCTCTCCAGCGAGCCCCCCAGATGTTTCTCCCACTCTCTCCATCCATCCCTTACCACACTAGGTTAGTTGCCCTGCTTTCTTTTGGTGTCAAATGTTTTGTATATGGGCTACTATTGTACTCAGTATATTGAATTATGGTTTTCTTTTCCTATATTTGCTTTCCTCAATCTGTCTCCATACTTCCTCAGTATATCATTTGCATCTATAGCACTGAGCAGAGTTCTTGACACCCAGGAGGTGCTGAATCAATGTTAAGTTTAACACATTTATGCAGAGTTTAGAGCAGTTTGAAAAAAAACAAAAAACAAAACACTAGCCTTTTCCCCATAGAGTAAGGGGGAATTTGTGGGGCCATGCGTTAAAAAGTTTTGCAAATTGTTTCTGTAGCCTATTTGTCCCTGTTGTGGAGATACTGAGTTCAGTTCAGTTCAGTTGCTCAGTTGTGTCCGACTCTTTGCGACCCCGTGGACTGCAGCATGCTGGGCCTCCCTGTCCATCACCAACTCCCGCAGTTCACTCAAACTCATGTCCAATGAGTCAGTGATGCCATCCAACCACCTCATCCTCTGTTGTTCCCTTCTCGTCCCTCCTTCAATCTTTCCCAGCATCAGGGTCTTTTCCAGTGAGTCACTTCTTTGCATCAGATGGCCAAAGTATTGGAGCCTCAGCTTCAATGTCAGTCCTTCCAATGAATATTCAGGACTGATTTCTTTTAGGATGGACTGGTCAGATCTCCTTGGAGTCCAAGGGACTCTCAACAGTCTCTCCAACATCACATCTCAAAAGCATCAATTATTCTGTGGTCAGCTTTCTTTATAGTCCAACTCTCATATCCATACATCACTACTGGAAAAACCATAGCCTTGACTAGATGGACCTTTGTTGGCAAATTATTGTCTCTGCTTTTTAATATGCTGTTTAGGTTGGTGATAGGTTTTCTCCCAAGGAGTAAGCGTCTTTTAATTTCATGGCTGCAATCACCATCTACACAGATTTTGGAGATACCGATGTAAATCAGATGACTTCTAGAGACTCTTGCCTTTTCTCCACCACAAGGAGACAAGGAGGCAACACGAAGCTGATCTTCTCTCTTTCGAATAACTTGGATTCCTCGTGGAGACTTTTAAACATATGGTGGTATTTGCTAGCAAAACTGAGATAAACAGGAAGAAATGTTCGCTGACAATAATGACTGTAGATAAATCCTGTTTGCTGGAAGAAAATGTTAATCACAGATTGTCTCTGGATCTGTGAAGGCCATACTGAATTTTATGCAAATGTAAATTTTCTTAAATGAGATTTCAGAGGAGGTCATAATCACATTCAGAGAGTGAGGTAAGAATGTCATGTGCATTTGAGTGGCTGCCCAATCCATAAAGAATACTCTGTAAGCTAGATAAGAGCTAGATAAATGCGGTCATTGTCATTGACATAAGCTTACTTTCTAGATCCTGTTTTGAATCACTGTCAAGGCATAGGCCCTTGTATTTTCTTGCTTTCTCTTTAAAATGTGAAGCTGTAAACCAGGTTCTCATATAGAATTCTGAGATGGTCCCTATCCCACCGTCATGCTCAGTGTTCCCAGATCACACTTGGCTTTATAAAGGGTAAGCGTTTTTATTTCCCCTAGGACGGCTGGATTCTCCTCCTTTTAAAAATTTGATTTTCACCAGAAACAGGTGTCCTCCAGCCTGTATTTGTGTAGTGAGTTTTGTAGCAGGCAATTATATGTACTTTTAGTGATAATAGTTGTTTTTATTTACATTAGCAATAGTTGTATTTTAAAGATTAGTTTCTCCCCTTCCCCATACATGTATGTACACGAACAAATGCAAACAAGGGCAGGCCTGATTGTTCCTTTGTTATAAAGACCATCGAATTGTAATAAAGCACATTTAATAATTGTGTATAATGAGCAAATTAGAGCAATAATGCAAGAAAATGAGAGCCAGTTCCTTGAAATGTTTGTCTTGTCTTGTAATTGAGAAGAGACAGTTTTCCCTGAAGTTGGAGAGACTGCTGAGCTGCCTTGCTTCTGCCAAGTGTGGGGGTATCTGACCCTTCGCTGCTCTTGTGGTAACTGGGTGGAATCCTGGAGGGAGGGTGGCAGGTGGAAGGGAAAGCATCTGTTGAATGTGGGGCTTAGTTTTACTCTGGAGTATATGGCAGGTTGATTTTAACAGACACTCAGCAGCAGGCACTCATTCATTCATAACTGTGTGACTTTCAAATTGTACACAAAATAGTGTAAGGATCAAGAGCTGGTGCTCTGGTGTTAGAAAGACCTGGTTTCTGGCCCCAGCTTTGTCGCTTGACTAATCTGTGATTTGAAGAAGTTGGTTTTCTAAGATTTAATTATTCCAGCAGTACAGAGAGGTTAATGAGGGCGCACGCATCATAGGATTTCTGTGACTATGAAGTCAATGTCCTAGTGTTTACTGTAGCACCTGCTATATAGTCAGGGTGTGGTAAATATTTCCTATGAGGAAAAGGAGGGGAGGAAGCCACTAAGACATCCAGAGGTTGATATGATGTAGTTGGAGAGTAGACAGTTGAAGCCTTTGTTTGTTTATTTTTTTCTAGCTGTATCATGTTGAATAAAACAATTTGAACTTGAGGGCCTTCATTTTCCAAAACTGTCTCTCTCTAGGTGTATAAAAAGGAATGTGAATGCCTATTTATAGGTCAGTTCTGAGGATTAAATAAGACATTGTATTTGTATAAGTGCCTGGTGGCTAAGTCCCGTTATCTTTTCGCTGGTAGGAGCTAACTAAATGCTCATTGTGGTGATGCGCTACTGATGCTGAGTGGCACTTAGCTATGATTTGTGTCATTCTTAGGTGACTTTCTATGGCATGAGCCCACATGTCCTGTTCTGCTTAATGTTCCCCCGAGACTCGCGATTCTCAGTTTTCAGAGCAGAGTTTGATACCTGAGAGTATTTTATGGTATAGTGGTTGCGGTCAGAGTCTCTACAATGTCCCGTTATTCTTACCAGTTCCATGCATTTCAGCCCAGCTTCTACCGGCCCATGTATTCCTCTGCTTTTTGTCCTTTATGTACCCCCCTGTGTATCCTGTCCTGCTGGCAAGACGTACACAGGAATTAATAGCATCCCTCAATCAATAGCTGGCAGCATTTTTCATTCACTCTTGGACTTTCCTTCGTGAGTTTGAGTTCTGCTTGCCCTCAGTGGGAGCTGGATTGATAATACACCCTCTAGTGGCTGCTGGCTTCTCCTTGTGTCATATCCCACAGCATCTTACAAGTAAGTGGTTTGCATTTCAACTCTGCTCTCAAAGTTTAATTCTGACGAAACTCAAACTAAGACATTCAGCCAGTAAGCCAGCATAAGTGCTGCTTTCAGAGAATTGTTATACCTAGATCTTGATACCTGGATTATTACTGTAGGGAGCTGGTTAGAACAGAACTAGCTTCGTCAGATCCAAGGCTTAATATGTAGGTTGGAATAAAAATGGGGCTTATTAAATCTTTCCTATAATGATCCCTGTCAACGTGCTTAGATTTGTAGGGGATATGAGAATTTTATTTGACCTTCTTTATCAGAAGGATTAAATTAAAAGACACTTGCTCCTTGGAAGAAAAGCTATGACAAACCTAGATGGCATACTAAGAAGCAGAGACATCACTTTGCTGACAAAGGTATAGTCAAAGCTGTGATTTTTCCAGCAGTCATGTACGGATGTGAGAGGTGGACCACAAGGAAGACTGAGAGCTGAAGAATTGATGCTTTCGAACTGTGGTGTTAGAGAAGACTCTTGAGAGTCCCTTGGACTGCAAGGAGATCAAACCAGTCCATCCTAAAGGAAATCAGTCCTGAATATTCATTGGAAGGACTAATGCTGAAGCTGAAGCTCCAATACTTTGGCCACCTTATGCGAAGAGCCCACTCACTGAAAAAGACTCTGATTCTGGGAAAAATTGAGGGCAAGAGGAGAAGGGGGTGACAGAGGATGAGATGGATGGATGGCATCACTGAATCAATCAATATGAGTTTAAGCAAGGTCTGGGAGATAGTAAAGGACAGGGAAGGCTGGCGTGCTGCAATCCATAGGGTCTCAGAGTTGGATATGACGAAGCAACTGAACAACCACAGTCAGAAGGATGGTACAGTTTTAGGAGAGGAGTGAGTTAAAGAGGATCATCACATTGATTCCAGGGCTAAACTTGGGGCTGAGGTTGTTCTGGGGAGGTTTGGCTTTAAATGAGATTTTGAGGGCCATGCTATCCTCAGGGGCACACAAACTTCAATGTCCTTCCAATTAGGGATTCTCTAAACCTGGATGCCCTGAGGTAAGGTGGTCTGTCTGTGATTTGCTGAGGACCAGATAAACCTGGAGAGGGTGGAGACAACCTGCCCAGATTTCCAGTTCCTAGAATCTCTCTAAATTTAGCCAATTGGGATAATGCTTTTGTGACCTGATGTCATGAATGAGTTTCACAGGATCCATGAGCTGACCTTCTGGTGTTTGTATCAAAAACTTTGTGCTTTTAGTGAATTATTTTTCTGGGGAAGAAGTCATGAGCTTGGTAATAGGGATTCTCAAAATATTAAAATTATATTGCTAAGGATAACCCAAAGGGATGTTTTTGAGCACTGATCACATCAATTGTGCCCTCTGGTGCCCCACCTGGGCTCAGACCTGGAGCCCAGGTGGAACCTGGAAGTCATCAGTCGTCTCGAGGGACATTCATTTTCTCATACACCCTGGTTTGCTCATAGGCCCTGCAGGTTACTGTGGGATTCCCACGTGCTGGTGGCAGAGAAGCCCCAGGGCACAAAGTGAGAAAGAGAGGATGTCGTGACGTGGTGGTGAGATACCTACGCACAGTGTTTGCAGGAGCGGTCACTGGAGTGTCACAGCAGGCAGAGAGGACAGGATGCAGGGTAAGAGGTGCCTGATATACCTCAAGCACCTCTGCACACTGAGACTATGCTCATCTTCACATTGTTGCCACATAGGGATCTTAAGGATAAGGAAATGGGGTGGATAATTCAACTTGATCATTGGGAAAAGTGCTTTCCCTACAGGCTCTTCTATTTGATTCTCAAATAGTCCTCTGGTTATATAGAGTGTCTAGTGGAATTCCTGTTTTTCTTTTTTTTTTTCCCCCAGACAAGAGAATTAGGGCTCACAGGGGCTATCAATGAGAACTGACTAGGGTCCCATAGTGAAAGCATCATGGAACCTATTCCTCCTTTCCTGAGTTTTCTGAGACATCTTTCAGCTCTTTGGCAACATATCAGCCAGTAAGTAGCTTTGGGAATGATATACTGATGGGGGCACTACAGTTTCACCATCTTACTGAGAGGATACCTGTGTATGACCTGACAAATCTTCACCACAAGGAACTTGGGATTGCAGGTGGTTTGAGCTGCAGCATGGGCAGAGGTGGCAGTGGAGAGATGACCTGGGGAGAGATCACCCGAGAGACTGCAGGGGCCGCTGGGTGTAGGTGTTGGGTTCCCAGGTTGGCAGCGAAGCATGCTTTTGCTGTTGCACTTTCATAGGCTGCAGAGGAGCCCAGTTGATTTTAAAAACTAACTTCCACTGTTTTGCCCCTTAATAATAGTTTTAGAGGACGGTTTGTTGGCATTGCTGCAGATGTAATTTAACCCTGGTGATACTGATGAACTGGTTCTTCCCTTGTGAAATTTGGAAGGAAGATGGAGTCTGGGAGAACCAGGATGTGCAGAAACAATAAGCTGCACTGCTGATGGGTACCATGGAATCAAAAGAAAACGTGTGCAGGGAGGAGGTCTCTGAGAATAAGTCTATGAGATATTCCTGCGTTCACGTTAAGACCCTTCCGCTGCAAGCAAGTGAACTCAGTGCAACGACGGATATTCTAGGAGGCTACTAGGTGGAAATGAACTTCAACTGTTTTCTTCCTTTCTTGTACCCTCCTTTCCTCTCTTCCAAATCTTAGTTCTTAATTACCTATGCATAAACACACAGTTTTACATAAATGTATGAACATGATGATTTAATTAACATTTTTACAAGTGCAGTCTTCCTTTCCATTTTTGTGTGATTTCCCTCTCTTCTCCTTATTGCCTACACTGGTCCCCTAATTTCCCTCCAAGATAGTTTATATTAATAACCTTTTGTATATCTGCCATATTTTCCTCTATACTCATATAATTTATCTGTATAGGCATCTATACATGTTTTTTCAGGTCAGTGCTTTATACAATGGGGTATTACCTGCTAAGTTGGTATCCTGATTTCCTTTCTAGAGAAAATTTTATTGTGAAATATAGAAAAAATGTAGAGGAGGTTTTAAGATGTATTGAAAAGGTTTGAAGAATAGGAAGGCAAACACTCATGGTGTGGCTTTCCCCTAGATTAAGAGACAGAAGATTACAGGTGCTTTAGAAAGTGCCTCTGTGCCACTCTGCAGTCTCTTCTTTCTCTTTCCCTTGAGAACATTACTCTCTGGAACCCGTCCTGTGCTTCTCTTTAGACATTATTTTCTTGCTCCGCTTTGCCTCATGGAAATCCTTCTGTCAAAAAGCAGAGCTCTAATTGGCTCCCTTCAGTGGGTGACTGATATCCCATTGTGGGCTCTATTACACATGTGGCATTCTCCTACTGATTGTAGGTTCATCTCCAGCTTTTCCCTCTAGCATGTACCCTGGACAGTGTTGCAATAGGTCCCGGTGCATTTGCACTGGACCTTGATGAATAGAAGGGGATGTGTTCTTTAAATCTGAATGGATGCTTTCCAAAATGGCAAAAAATGTGACAGTCATGAGTTGCTACCTCAGGCAGGATATGGCGCACCCTTTACACACATTCCTGAGAATAATGGGAGCCATTGCTCTTTTTAACTATGCCAATCTGAGGAGTATCAAGCGCTAGCTCATTGTCACTTTAATTGATTTTCTCAGACTATTAGTGAATCTGCACACATTTGCTTGTTTGTAGGCCATTCAGCTGAGCATGTCTGTGACAGGACTGTTCATGGCTTCTGCTCATTTCTTCAGTGGAGATGTTTGGCTTTTCTCTTGTTTTTCCAAAGTCTATTACTTATTCATTTTGTTTAGGGTATATTTTACCATCAAACGTGTTGCTTTTTCATGTAGTCAAATGTCTGCATTTTAGAATTTTATAGCTTCTGGGTCTCCAGTCTTGGTAGAGAATGTTTCTCCCATCTCTATCTCTAAAGCATGTGATTTGTTTTTTAGGTTGTAAAGAATTTTTTTTTTTAAATTTGGCTTTACTTTTTACAATTAAATCTTAATTCTACCAGGAAATTTATTTCTGTGCTTAGTGTAAGGTGGAGTTTCACGTTAATTTTATTCTGCAGGAGAGTTTACTATGTGCTACATTGTTGCATGAGTACTTTACATGCATTGCTATTTTAAGCCCTGCTTGTCACAATTCAAAGAGTTTCTTACTTATACCCCATTTTCCCAATGAGGAAAATGAGGCACAGAGAGGCCTAGTAACTTGTTTAAAGGTTTGGCTGTTCTTGTTGCTTAGTTGCTGAGTCTTGTCCAACTCTTTTGTGACCCCATGGATTGTAGCCCACTGGACTCCTCTGTCTGTGGGATTTCTTAAGCAAGAATACTGGAAAGGGTTGCCATTTCCTTCTCGAGGGGATTTTCCAGACCCAGGGGTTGAACTTGTGTCTCCTGCATTGGCAGGTGGATTCTTTACCACTGAGCCACCTGGGAAGCCCTGAAGGTTACCTTGTAGATAAAGTGGTGAGACTGGGATTTAAATCCAGGGACTGTGGCCCTGAAGTCCACACTCTTTACTATAGTGTTTCTTGCTTGGCTAACCAGTGAACCAGGACCGTTTGTTAAATAATTTATTCCTTCACCCTGAATTCATGCCTTATTTTGTCATTTACTAAATTCTAATATATACCAAAGTCTCTTTCTAGATTCTCTGTTCTGTTCCCTGATCTATTTATCTATTCCTATAATAATTCCTTATTGATTTGAGTATAGTAGTTTTATAATAATTATTATCATATACTCCAAGCCTCCCTTCAGTGATTTTTTTCATTAATTTATCGACTATTTTCAGGCATTCATTCTTCCTGAAGTTCTGTTCATTTTTAGTCCCTTAAAATATCTGATGGGAGTCTTATTAAAATTATATTACATTAAATATTAATTTGGGGACAACTGGCATGTTCATGTTAACTGTTCCCATTTAAAACATGGCATGCTTTCTTTTGTTCTTTACTGGTAAATGTAATTTTTATTGTCCTTTTTCGCCGGGTCAATCTTCTGTACTTTGTTTTTGTTGGACTCTTTTGACTTTGCTCATGGGTGTGTATGTATATGTGTATAGTCCATTATTTTAATTATTACTTGCCTGATTTTGTAACTACCATTTGTCTGGGGTTCATCTTTGCTTTCTTGTTTTGTATATTTGTTTTAATCTCACTTAATGCCGTAAAAAAGCCACTTGTGGAATCTTGGTTCCTGACCAGAGATCGAGCCCTGAGTGTCTGGAGTGGGAGCACTGACCCTAGACCCCCAGAGAGCTAACCCTAGGGAGTGTCACATAGTGAGAACTCACACAGAGGAAACCACTTGAATACAAGACCCAGCCACCAGTGACACCCTGTGAAGGACGCCTCAGCTAAACAACAAACAAAAGGAAAATACAAACCCAGGCATCAGCAGACAGGATTACAGCCTCACTCAGCCTTGCCCATCAGAGGAGAAACAAACAAACGAAAACTCAGCACAAATCTCATACTATAGAAAGCTTGCATAAACCACCAGACCAACCTTAGGAGGGAAGAATCCAAAAGGAAGAAAGAATTCAACCTTCTTTAAGGAAAGAATTCAACTTTCCTTGAAGCCTTGGAAAAGGAGACCTCAGGCACAATAAGTTAAAAAAAAAAAAAAAGGCAGAGAAATACTGCACAAATGAAGATGCAAACTAGAAACACAGAAGTCCAAATAAATGAAGAGGAAATAGGCAAACTATCTGAAAAGGAATTCAGAATAATGATAGTAAAGATGACCAAAAGCCTTGAAAACAAAATGGAAAAATCCAAGAATCAATTAACAAAGACCTAGAAGAATTAAAGAAAAAACATACAGAAACAAACAACAGAATTACTGAAATTAAAAATACTCTAGAAGCAATCAATAGAAGAATATCTGAAGCAGAAGAACGAATCAGTGAGCTGAAAGATAAAATGGTGGAAATAAATTATGAAGAGCAGAATAGAGTAAAAAGAATGAAAAGAACTGAGGATAGTCTCAGAGACCTCTGGGACAATATCAAATGCACCAACATTTGAATTATAGGGGTCCCAGAAGAAGAAGAGAAAAAGAAAGGGTATGAGAAAAGTTTTGAAGCGATTATAGTTGAAAATTTCCCCAATATGGAAAAGGAAATAGTCAAGTCCAAGGGGCACAAAGAGTCCCATAAAGGATAAACCTGAGGAGAAACATGCCAAGACACATACTAATCAAACTAACAAAGACTAAACACAAACAAAGAATATTAAAAATAGCAAGGGAGAAGCAACAAGTAACATACAAGGGAAACCCCATACACTTAACAGCTGATCTTTCAGCAGAAACTGAAGGCCAGAAGGGAACGGCAGGATATATTTAAAGTACTGAAACGGAAGAATCTACAACCAAGATTACTGTTTCCGGCAAGGATCTCATTCAAAATTGATGGAGAAATAAAAAGCTTTTCAAACAAACAAAAGTTAAGAGAATTCAGTACCACCAAATCAGATTTACAACAAATGTTAAAGGGACTTACCCTTATATAGTCAAGAAATATAAGAGGTGATAAAAGATCTATAAAATCAACCACAAACAATTAAGAAAATGAGAACAGGAACATATATATCAATAATTACTTTAAATGCAAATGGGTTAAATGCTCCAACCAAAAGACACAGACTGGATGAATGGATACAAAAACAAGACCCATATGTATGCTATCTATAAGAAACCCACTTCACACCTAAAGACACACATAGACTGAAAGTGAGAGGATGTAAAAATATATTCCATGCAAATGGGAAGCAAAGAAAAGCTGGAGTAGCAATCCTCATATAAGACAAAATTGACCTTAAAATAAAAAAGATTACAAGATATAAGGAAGGACACTACATAATGATCAAAGGAGCAATCCAAGAGGAAGACATAACAGCTGTAAATATCTATGCACCCAACATGGGAGCACCTCAACACATAAGACAAACACTAACAGACATAAAAGGAGAAATTGACAGTAACACAATAATAGTGGGAGACTTTAACACCCTACTGTCACCAATGGGCAGATCATAAAAACAGAAAATGGATAAGGAAACACAAGTCTTAAACGATACATTAGATGAGATGGATCTCATTCATATCTTCAGGACATTCCATCCAAATGCAGATGAATACACCTTCTTCCCAAGTGCACATGGAACATTCTCCAGGATAGATCACATCTTGGGTCACAAATCAAACCTCAGGAAATTTAAGAAAACTGTAATCATATTAAGCATCTTTTAAAGATATGTTTATTTTAATTGGTAGCTAATTACTTTACATTATTGTAGCATCTTCTCTGACCACAGTGCTCTGAGACTAGAAATCAATTACAAGAAAAAAAGTGTAAGAAACACAAACACGTGGAGATTGAACAACACATTTCTAAATAACCAACAGGTTACTGAAGAAATAAAAGGGGAAATAAAAAAACTTTCTAGAAAGAAATGACAGTGAAAACACAACAGCTCAAACCCTATGGGATTCAGCAAAAGCAGTTCTAAGAGGGAAGTTTATAGCAATATCCTGTTACCTCAAGAAACAAGAAAAACATTGAATAGACAATCTAACTTTACACCTAAAAAAAACTGGAAAAAGAACAAAAAACCTGAAAATTAGTTGAAAGAAGTAAAGGATAAAGATCCGAGCAGAAGTAAATGAAAAAGAAATGAAAGAAACAATAGTAAAGATTAATAAAACTAAAACCTGGTTCTTTGAGACAATAAGCAAAATTGACAGACCTTTAGCCAGACTCATCAAGAAAAAAAGAAGAATCAAATCAACAAAATTAGAAATGAAATAGGAGAGGTTACAACAGACAATGCAGAAATACAAAGGATTATAAGAGACTATTATGAACAACTATATGGCAATAAAATGGATAACCTGGAAGAAATGGACAGATTCATAGAAAAGTTCAATCTTCCTAAACTGAACCAGGAAGAAATAGAAATTATGAACAACCCAATTACATGCACTGA
The DNA here is from genome assembly GCF_016772045.2 of Ovis aries. Lineage (NCBI taxonomy): Eukaryota > Metazoa > Chordata > Mammalia > Artiodactyla > Bovidae > Ovis > Ovis aries. The sequence continues at coordinate 87,840,433 of NC_056060.1, forward strand.
AATTGAAGCTGTGATCAAAAATCTCCCTAAAAACAAAAGCCCAGGACCAGATGGCTTCACAGGAGAGTTCTATCAAACATTTGGAGAAGAGCTAATGCCTATCCTAACACTCTTTCAAAAAATTGCAGACGAAGGAACGCTTCATCTCATTCTGTGAGGCTGCCATCACCCTGATACCAAAACCAGACAAAGACAACACACAAAAAGAAAACTACAGGCCAGTATCACTGATGAACATAGATGGGAAAATCCTCAACAAAATTTTAATAAACAATTCAGCAACACATCAAAAAGTTTATACACCATGATCAAGTTGGGTTTATTCCAGGGATGCAAGGATTCTTCAATATATGGAAATCAATCAATGTGATACACCATATTAAGAAATTGAAAGATAAAAACCATATGATCATCTCAATAGATGCAGGAAATGCCTTTTTCAAAATCCAGCACCCATTTATGATTAAAATTCATCAAAAAAATGGGCATAGAAGGAACCTACCTCAACATAGTAAAGGCCGTATAGGATAGGCCTACAGCAAACATTATTCTCAATGGTGAAAAACAGAAAGCATTCTTCCTAAGATCAGGAACAAGACAAGAGTGTCCACTTTCACCCCTGTTATTCAACATAGTTCTGGAATTCCTAGCTACAGCAATCAGAGAAGGAAAAGAAATAAAAGGAATCCAGATCAGAAAAGAAGTAAAGCTCTCATTGTTTGCAGATGACATGATATACTGTACATAGAAAACCCTAAAAATAGTATCAGAAAATTACTAGAGCTAATCAGTAAATTTAGTATAGTTGCAGGATACAAAATCAATACACAGAAATCACTTGCATTTCTATATACTAATAATGAAAAATCAGAAAGAGAAATGAAAGAGTCAATCCCTTTCACCATTACAACAAAAAGAATTAAATATCTAGGAATAAACTTACCTAAGGAGACAAAAGAACTGTACACAGAAAATTTTAAGACTCTAATGAAAGAAATCAAAGATGACAGATGGAGAGATATTCCATGTTCTTGAGTAGGAAGAATCAATATTGTGAAAATACCTATACTACCAAATGCAATCTACAAGTTTAATGTGATCCCTATCAAATTACCAATGACATTTTTCACAGAACTAGAACAAAAATTTCACAATTCATATGGAAACACAAAAGACCCTAAGTAGCTAAAGCAGTCTTAAGAAACAAGAATGGACTCGGAGGAATCAACCTTCCTGACTTCAGATTATACTACAAGGCTATAGTCATCAAGACAGTATGGTACTGGCACGAAAACAGAAATATAGACCAATGGAGCAAGATAGAAAGCCTATAAATAAACCCATGCACCTTTGGGTACTTTATTTTTGACAAAGGAGGCAAGAATATACAATGAGACAAAGATAGCCTCTTCAATAAATGGCGCTGGGAAAACTGGACAGCTACATGTAAAGGAATGAAATTAGAACACTTCCTAACACCATACACAGACCTAAATGTAAGACCAGAAACTATAAAAGTCTTAGAGGAAAACATAGGTGGAACACTTGATGACATAAATCAAAGCAAAATCCTCTGTGACTCAACTCCTAAAGTAATGGAAATAAAAACAAAAGTAAGCATGTGGGACTTGATTAAATTTAAAAGCTTTTTCACAGCAAAGGAAACTATAAGGAAGGTGAAAAGACAACCCTCAGAATGGGAGAAAATAATAGCAAATGAAACAACTGACTAAGGATTAATATCCAAAATATACAAGCAGCTCATACAACTCAATACCAGAAAAACAAACAACCTAATCAAAAAGTGGGTAAAAGGCCTAAACAGACATTTCTCCAAAGAAGACATACAGATGGCTATCAAACACGTGAAAAGATGCTCAACATCACTCATCATTAGAGAAATGCAAATCAAAACTACAATGAGATATCACCTCACACCAGTCAGAATGGCCATCATCAAAAAGTCTACAAACAATAAATACTGGAGAGGGTGTAGAGTAAAAGGAATGCTCTTGCACTTTTGGTGGGAATGTAAATTGATATGGCTGCTATGGAAGACGGTATGGAGATTCCTTAAAAAACTAGGGATAAACCACCATATGACCTAGCAATCCAATTCCTAGGCATATACCCTGAGGAACCCAAAATTGAAAAAGACACATGTATCCCATTGTTCATTGCAGCACTATATACAATAGATAGAACATGGAAGCAACCTAGAGGCCCATCAACAGATGAGTGGATAAAGAAGTTGTAGTACATACACACAATGGAATATTACTCAGCCACAAAAGGAAGATATATGAGTCAGTTCTAATGAGGTGGATGAACCTAGAACCTATTATACAGAGTGAAGCAAGTCAGAAAGAGAAAAATAAATATCATATTCTAACACATATATACAGAATCTAGGAAAATGGCATTGAAGAATTTGGTTTCAGGGCAACATTGGAGAAATAGACGTAGAGAATAGACTTATGGACTTATTGGGAGAGGGGAGGAGAGGGTGAGATGTATGGAAAGAGTCACATGGAAACTTACATTACCATGTGTAAAATGGATAGCCAATGGTAATTTGCTGTATGGCTCAGGAAACTCAAACAGGGGCTCTGTATCAACCTAGAGGGGTGGGATGGGGAGGGAGATGGGAGGGGAGGTTCAAAAGGGAGGGGACACATGTATACCTATGGCTGAATCATGTTGAAGTTTGACAGAAAACAACAAAATTCTGTAAAGCAATTATCCTTCAATTAAAAAAAAATGATGATATGCTTTCTCTTCATTTAGATATTGGTTTACATTTTCCAGTAATATTTTGTATTTTTCTTTGTTTTGCCCTCTGCATTTTAAGTTAAATTTATTGATAAATATTTTGAAGGTTTTATTGATATTGCAAATAAAATACTTTTCTCATTTCTACTTTTTGTGACTATTACTGAGGTAGACAAAAGGTATTGATTTTGTATCTTTATTTGATATACAGTCAATATGAAGAGAACTATCAAGATAATCTTTTACATTAACTAGTTAAAAGAGAAAAATGATCATATCGATACAGGCTGAAATGGCATTTAATACATTTCAACAGCCATTCTTAGTAAAATCTAGATAAAAGGGATATAAGACATGATTGCTTAGCTACATGGAGATTATTGACTAAAACAACAGCAAATCTGACAAATATGGAAATCATTTCAATTAAAATCAGGAAGAATTCATGGATGCCCATGTTAACAATAATAACCATTACATTTGCTAGAATCTCCAAGGTAATAAAACAGTAAAACAAAATAACTGATATAAAAATCAGAAGAGTTAAGATTATCTCTTTTTGCTGATACTGCGATTATATACCAAGAAACTTAAGTACTATAGTTAACTTGTAAGCTGGGTGGTTATAAACTAAGTATTTGATATCAATAGCTTTCTCTATTCTATCAGTAATTAACTATTTGTAGTTCTCAAGATACAAATTCTAGAGAGAGGGAGTATCTGCCGTAGCTTGGATCATTTCCTGTTCCTCGGTTAGGGAAGTAAAAGATCCTGAGGACAAGCTCCATTAGACTCTGCTCAGCGGAACAAGGGTGATTCCTTAAGGTGAAAGATTTGAGGGTCAGGGTTTTTTCTTTTCTTTTTGTAAGCTGAGTGCATTTTATTTTTTTAATTCAGAGAAGCCAGGCCCAAGCTATCAAGTTTCATCCTCTTTGTCTTCTTCACCCTTTCACCTCTGCACAGCAGGCAGGACCATGTCTTACACCTAGTACGTAGGTCTTTGTTCCTCCAAACAAAACTATGTTGAGTTCTCACCTTTATGCCTTTGCTGGGTTGGTGTTCCCTTTCTCCAGAATGCCCTCCTTCTTCTCTCTTCGTTCACTTTCTCACGCTTATTTTTTAAGATCTTTTGTCAACTCCCCTGAGAAACCTGTCCTGAGCCCACACTCCCAGTCTACATTAGATGTCTCCCCCCAAAACCTGCTACCAGCTTACCGCATTGATTCCTATGATTATCTGTTCATGTGTCTTTTGCCTCCGCTGGACCATCAGTGCCTTACCAGTGTGCTCTAGAACAGTGGGTGACCCCTGTGAGTCTTCAGTGGGGTCCACTGTAACCCAGGGAGTATTTTCTAAATTAACAAAATAATGCACGAATGCAGTGCTTTGATAGCAGTGATGCTGGTCACATCTTTTTATAATTTGCTATCTAATTTTACCTTTTCTAATTCCACTACCCTTCTAGCTCTCGTCTGTGAATGGGGCTACTGTGTGCTTGGTCAACTTTTAGACTATAATACATTTCTTCCTTGGATCCTGGGCCCCATTCCCTTCTGTCATGTGTTATTTTGATCTTATTTGAACATCAAGCTGCTCCCATTGCCTCAACCATATCACCCTCATTTCTTCCTGTTGGACAAATACAATCCAATAGGAACCTCTAAGAATCCTTCAAGTTACTAGAGAGGACTCCTAAAGGCAACAACAAAATTGTTCCTGCGAGCTTCTTCCTCCATGCCCTTCTGTTTTTCTTGGTTGCTCCCTGACAGTTAGGCTTTTGTGCACTCTGATGCAGCTGAGGTGTGATGCCCCAAAGGAGGCTACCTACTAGAGTCACACACACAATTATTAGGGATATTCAGAGAGGTCTTCTACTCTTTGGATGACAATTGTATTTTAAACGAAAACCAGAGGAATCATTTTTGTGCATTTTTTTTTTTAAACTATGCCAGACCAGGTAACCAGCAGTTGGGAAGATATTTTGGGGTGAGCAGGCATTTACTAGTAAGCTTCAGATTGCTCTATGGAAGGAACGGCAAGCTCTGCTTGAGACACCTAAAAGAGCTTAGCATGACTTGGGAATGAGCCTGGGGGTAGCATAGGACATCAGGATTTGGAGATCTGGGGTACAAGTCTAACTTCCATTCATGTACCAACCATGTGACCTTACACAGTTCTCGTGACCTCTCTGGGCTTCAGTGTCCTCCTTTGTAAAATGAGGAGGGCATTATGTATCTTATCTACACTGTCCCTTTGCTATAAGAAACAAATGAGATGAAAGATGTAAAGCCTCTTGGAGTCAGTGGTGGAGTGTGAGAGTTGCAGGATGTGAATGGATGGGCTCACACTCTGGTCTTGATATTAATCAAGGTGTCAGTGACCTTGTATAAACTGTCAACCTCTGTGTGCCTCCATTTCTCTATCTGTATAGTCCGGATCAGATAGAACCTATCTCCTAAGATGGTTAAAGAGAGATGAGAATTTATGTGAGAGCACCAACATGTATATCACATCGCACTCAGTTAATGAGGCTCTTATCCACGTTACAGACCAACAGAGGGAAATGGAGGGCCCAGTGACACCGGAGAAGAGCTAGTCTAAGCCTCTCTTGGTTTTAGCTGAAGGATCAAAATTGGTTTTATTCCTGTTTATGAATGGATGAACCTATGAAATTAAAACTCCCTCTCAGTTTATTTTCTCCCCCTTATATCTGTGTACGCTTTCTTGCTTTTGCCCCCTTTCCAATCCAAATGCAGAACTTGGCTTCTTATTGGTTTCTACAAGAAATTTCACACTCTCCCTCCCTCTTCCATATTCCCTTTACAAGCCTCCTCCCCCACTCCCTGCTCCCCTGCCTTCTTCCCCTCTTTCCTCTCCTGTCTTTCCTCTCCCCTTCAGTCTTCCCCGATTCTCTCTTCCCTCTATCTCCTTCCATTCCTCTCCGGAGCTGCTTTCGCTTCTTTCTTTTCTGTAAGCAGGCCCATCAAAGCATCTTTTTGTTTTAACAAAGGCAAGTCTGTCCCTAAGTGGGGCGGGGGGTGGGGGGGTGGGGAATCACACCAGCTGTTAAGAGAGTGACATTTTCTCCTCATTATAGAATACTAGGGCTGGAAATGCCCTTGGAGATCAAGCATCTCAGAGGTTCCCAGACCCAGCTAGTTGGTGATGATACCCTGGGCACCATTTAAAAAGCCAGGCTCTGCACCCAGGGACACTGGATAAGAAGGTCAGCGTTTGGACTTGGAGTGACATTCATGTGGGGTGCCCCAGACTATATATATTTTTTAATTTAGGCAAACTTGGATTTCAGTCCTAATTTGACCACTTACTAATGGACTCATCTTGGCTGAGCTATTAAAACTTGCTGATCCTCAGTTAGATGTGTTAGATATGGGAAATTATACCTTCCTAAAGAGCAAGCAGCGATTGGCAGATTGGTGAGCACACAGTAGGTGTTAATGATTGTTTCTTTTCTTCCTTCCTCTGGGAAACAGTACAGAATCCTGACTTCCTCTCTAAACACATAGAATGATGATTGAGGAAAGGGGAACCTAAACATTCCTGGGCCTTGGAGCACGTGTCAAAAGGCATCCTTGTTTCTACTCAACCCCACATGCCTGCCTCCAGACTTGATCAGGAAGTCCCAAACACTAGCAGGGAACAACCATATACAACATTTATTGTGAATTCACTTTCTCAGGACCATTGGAATTAATTTCCACAGCCAACCTATGAAGTAAATGCTATTATTATTCTTAACCACATAGACTGTAACATTTCTGCAGGCAGAGGCTTTTTGTGGGGAAGGGCGGCAATGGCGGCTACTATTTATGTCTGAATTATTTATCCCATCCTTTGTCTAAGTTTGCAGATCCCAGATAAGTATTGAGGGGTCTTGGATTCATTTCGACCACAATGTATTGAGCAGCTGATATGGAAGAGCTAGTAGCCAGTGTGGAGCCCCAGTTATGCAGAGTGTGAAGCTGTGACGGTCTGGGGTTCTTTCTCTCCTACTTCTCCAAACACCAGAGCCCTGGCTGGTGAGCCCCTCTGCAGTCCCCACAGGTTTCCAGGCCTGGTCTTCTCAAGGGTCCCCAGATTGTATTTGCTCCCAAACCTTAGCTCCAGAAGCTTTGCTTCTCCTACTGGGGGGCTCAGTTCTATGTACCTCTCCCCTCTCAGGCTCCTATCAGCAAGAATCCAGGAGTTTATTCATCCATGGGAGGCTTGGCAATGGTGCTTGTTTTTTCAAGGAGGAAGAACATCTGTGAGTTCACAGTAAAAACTTCCATTTTTGGTCCATCCAGGGAGTTGAGCGGCACTGTCACAAATCCTGTCTCTCTACCCTTCTACACCTCCCCCTGCCCTGGGTAATTTATCTAAATTTCACTCCTTTTCTTTCTTCATCACCCATTTAATTCTATGCTTAAACTCATGGTCCAAATAAGCCCCCCAGATTAGCTGGGCCCACAGCGACCAGCTTATCAACATTTTCTAGCAGGTGATAAGGTCAGGAGAGCGTGGGTAAATGCAGCTCCCATGGGATTTATCCAGTTTCAAAAGAGAGGGGAGAAGACATGCGTAACATTTTTTTAAGAAAAGAACGAGGAAGACAGAGGGGAGTGTGTGGACCTAGATGAAGGGTGCTCTTGGATGGGAACAGCTTGTCCAAAAGGCAGGGGCTGGCAGAGAGTAAAAATAACAGGGAGTGACCAAGCCTTCGTTTTGTTTGCAACCCTCAGACTTTAGGGAGATATTGAAACTGCTAATTTTGTTGGCATGTTGACGCATCTTCCTAATTAATGAAAGGCTTGTTAGGAGGGCGACCAAGCTGCTCACAAGGAAAGAAGGGTGGACACGTTGAGCTGACTCAGCGTGGCAGTCATGACCCACCGAGGTGCCGCTGGATGTGTGGTGACCGTGGGCGAGCCGGGGCAGGCCCCGTCTGCTGGCTTCTGCTCATCCCGGCTCCAGTGGCTGGCTGCTGCCTCCCTGGTCCACCCTCAGAGAGGCAGGGCCCAAAACAGGCTGGGGCTTTGGGAGGACAGAGGCTGTGTGATCTGGCCTTCCAAGGAAATGAAAGAAAGTAAAATTCTTCTGACTTCTACACACTCTATCAAACAGAAGCTCCTACACTTTTGAATCCTTTAAGTTGGCCACCCTTGGGAGCACCAGAAGCTCTTGCTGCTAGTGTGTGATTCCAGGTCCCCAGCATCATCTTTGACTGGGAACCTTTTTCACCTTCAGGATACTCAGAGCACCTGGAGCTTGAACAGAGGGGAGCTGGATGCTGGCATTTTAGCCTTTGTGGGCCAGTTTTCTGACATCAGCCAAAGGAGTAGTCTGGGGGATTATGTTCCACGGTTTTTCAGACTTGGAACAAACTAGCTTCTTTACTGGGGGGATGATAGTCTACTTAATGTCTCTGGATCTCACCTTCCTGTCATCCACTGAAGCCACACGTTTTTCTTTAAAATTCTTTAGGCAGCCTTTTATTAATATATACACAGCATAGAGCAGTCAAGAGCACAGGCTCTGGAGCTGATGGGGCTTATCCCTGAACCCTGCCACTCCCCAGTCTGAGTGGTCTTGGGCAATCACCTATCACGTCTGTGTCTCTTTTTCCTCATATGTAAAATGAGGGCCCTGATGGCATCCATCACCAAGGACTCTTGTGAGGGTTCACAAGAAGATAGTGGCCAGTGCTGTGCCCGGTACATACTGAGCACGAAAAAAATAGCACTGGAAAGATTCACTTAAAAAAAAAACCTTTATATTGTAGCAATATCCCGATGCACTGAGCAAGGCAGAGTTTTTAAGATCGTTCTTTTATAAGCCGGAAAATTGGGATTGGTGATGTTCCCAAGGTTTACAGATAAGAAGGGACAGAGTTGGCCCAAGAGCCCAGGACTTCTGGTTCCAGTTTATTTATTTATGCTTTTCTGGTTTGCCATGCAGACATGCTCATACTATCCCTCAGCATCCTTCATCCTCTGTCACTAGTGCAACAGGGTGCAGAGGAGGTGGGAAGTGGCACAGAGCTGCCCTGTTCCAAGGATGTGTGACTCAGAGGAAAGAACCCTTGACTTGGACAGTCACCATGCTTTGTGATCTTGGACAGGTCACTTTATCTGACTGACCTTTATTTCCTGTTATGTGTACATCTTAGGTACATATTATGTAGCTAAACTAGAAACTCAGAATGGAATATCACTAAGGGCCAATGATGGAATGTTGTTGATCCTGGAGAAAGAATAATATTCTTTTCAGTGTCATGCAAGGAAAACAGACCTGTGTCTTAAAAGAAAGCAGAAGAAGTTATGTCTCTAATTATTCTTTTGTTGTTTCAGATTTGGGGCTTGTCTTTAACAAAATGAATAATGCAATTGGCTGTTATGGAAAGATGTTAAATTTTGATGATATTGACATGAGAGACTGCGAACCTGGATATGAACTCAAGAGCTCTTTCCAAGGGGAGAGTTCCTACATGTGCGTCCACATGGACCTGCCCTGCACTCATTGGCTAAAAACTCCCTTCTAGCCCAGACTCTTACTGATTAGGTGGGTAGAGGCCATTTTCCAAGGAGAATGCAGAGGAAGTGATATTTTTCCAGTACCTGCCTAGGTTTTCTGCCATCACTAATCCATACATCTATCCTGTGATACCTGCCAAGAGGCTGATTAAACTGGAAATTATTCTTTAATTTGCTAACAAATGGTAGCATGATGACCTTTCCATTTTTCATCTTGAAATTCCAAAATTCTTGAAAACTGAATGAAATCTTACAAGGTGTCATATAAGGATTGTGCTTGGACTCTAAAGGCAATGGGTGCATGGGTGTGAACTTCCCTGGAGTTTCCTAAACTAGCAGCTATCAGTCTTGGTGCTGGAACATGTTGGTGTGTCATAATCAATCATGAGTCAAATGTTGGTAAATACTAACTCACATTCTTAAGTTTTGCCAAGGAGTAACCAGAAATTTAAATTAGATCAGACTCGGGGTTACTGCTGAAACAGTGTCACTTCCGCCCACCCGCATCCTGATTGTGCTCTCTGGAGAGTCTTTGCCATGGGAGTGTACCTGGCATATTAATATCATTCATCATCTCGGTTGCACTAGAAACAGAAAGGGATAAATCAACTTTAACCTCCTCTGTGCTAACAAATGCCTGATCTTCATTTTCAAAGACCCTAAGGAGTAGAATTATGGAGATTGAGCTTCTTGTCAGTTGATGATAGCAAGAAAAGACATTGCGGAGATCTCCCATTTTAATACTTCCGTTGCACCCCCACCCCTGTGTGCCTGGGTAAGGAAGGGGCGGTATAATTTAGTGGAAAGAGCACAGGACTTGTTTGGAGCCAACGTGACGGACATGTACTAGGCTGTGAGGCCTTGAAGGAGTCACCTAACCCCTCTGAGCTTCAGCGTTCTCTTTGGTAGAATGGGGCTCATGGAGGAGATCTGAAAGGCATCAAAGTCCAGGCACCACGTGGCCTTCAGTTATGACGGTTACAGGATCACTGTGGTTGCTGTGATTGTTCCATCTCTCTCCAGTGTCTGGTAAAAGGGGTATATTTTATATGTGCGAGGATACAGGGTCAGCGTCTCTCTGTTCACAGGAGACCCCTTTGCCTCCCTCACAGCTGGTACTTAAAGCATCAAAGAGTATCTGTGCTCCAGGTACTTGTTAGGTCATTCAGTTAGAATGGACTGCAATTCAGCATCTTTCCCAGGCTTGCCTACCACATGTGACATTTATTTGTTCATTTACTTAGCATGTGCCCATATAGCTCATGTAGTGCTTGCCATGTGCCCTGCCCTGTCCTGAGTGGCTTAAGAAGACTCATTTAACCCTCACAGCTAGGCTATGATTTAGGCACCTGTCACCTCCATTTTACAGATGGAAAAACTGAGGCACAGAGAGGCCAAGTAAGTTCCCCAGGATCACAGAGCTAGTAAGTGGCAGAGCAGGATTTGAACCAGGTGGTTTGGCTCCAGAGCCTAGGAACTTGGCTCTTATACTATGTGGGAAGGATGGTCTGAATGGTCATGTTCAACAACTGTTCTTCCAGAGTCATCACATTCTTTCCCTGGATTTAGTTAGATTCTCAGAAAGCAAGAGACCCAATCATAGGATTTTAGCATCCTTCCTTCCCCCTTCCTGAACAATTTATGGCTCAGCCTTCAATGCATGAAGTCACCTGTTCAGGTGGAGCTTTCTTTGTCTTTGGCATACCTGTTGCAGGTGTTATGTTCCATGTGAAACAATAGCCCTCATGTGAAAACCCAAGTGATAAAATATACAGGCAGAGTATGTTTCTGCAAAGGCTTTTGTCAGTTTCACCTGTCATGTAATGAAGACTGTGAAGCCAATACCGTCCTCTTTCTACCTCTGCGTCCGTTGCTCTTGGGCCCAGTTCTGTGCCAAGGTACAGTTACCAGCTCAGTGCAGGTACTTGCTGATATTTACTTTTCCGGCTTCTTTTAGAGGACATCTGCTCTGTTTTTATCCCTGTTGTTCTGTTTTTCTTATTGATTAATCATATATAATTCCTCCAAATCTCTTGGATGTAGGGAGGGTATAAACCATAAGCCAATAAGAAGCTTATGATGATTTTCTTACCATGTAAAATGTTTCAAGGTGTGTGCACTAAAGTAGAAGGGAGATAGAAAAAAATAATGATAAATTACATTACCTATTATGAATAGCTACCATTTACTTATTGCTTGCTTTGCAGCAGGCACTGTGATAAGTGCTTTACATACATTATCTCCTCTTAATCCTTGCAGACACGGTTAATAAGCGATAGGGCTCTAATTCAAAAGCAGGTTCTCTCTGCCATCACTGCCTGATCTCTTAAACCACTACACCGCACAATGTACAAAATTAGTTCAGACACAAATCTCATATTTTGCTCAAGTCAAGCAAAATATTTTTTCTCCTTTTGACCTCTGGTAAAGAAAGTGAGTATATAACACACAGTCACTGACACTGCAAGGCTTCCCTAGTTTTATTTATTTTTCTCCTTCATCTTTAATCAGACTTTCTATTCTCTGTTAGCTATAGAAGAGAATTAAAGCATGTGTGTGTGTGCATGTGTAGTTTTCAAATATGTGTGACGTGAAATGAGTCACTCAGTTGTGTCCGACTCTGTGACCGCATGGACGCAGCTCATGAAATTCTCCAGGCCAGAATCCTGGAGTGGGTAGCCTTTCCCTTCTCCAGGGGATCTTCCCAACCCAGGGATCGAACCTATATACTTAAATAAGCTTCTGTAAGATATGTAATGTGATTTTGTTGTTATATGTTTTAAATTTATGTTAATAGCAATTGGTTCTACCTCTTGATGTACTCATCAGCTGAACTTGATGTTCTTGTTATTTGATGTATTTTGTTTTCATTCAAAACTGTATGTTTAAGATCTTCTCACGTTGCCATTTGTTATATTTAGTTTCTCCTTTCCTGGCAGCAGCACAACGTCCCCCTATATGTATCCACTGTCTTCTCACTGTTCCAACTCTGCTTTTACCAACTGATCCTTAGATGGTACCCACTGAGAGACTGAGCGCCAAGTTGCTTCAGTTGTGTCCAACCCTTTGCAACGAACTGCAGCCTGCTAGGCTCCTCTGTCCATGGGATTCTCCAGGCGAGAATACTGGGGTGGATTGCCTTGCCCTTCTTCAGGGGATCTTCCCTATCCAGGGATCCTATCCACACCTCTTATGTCTCCTGCGTTGACAGGCAGATTCTTTACCACTAGCGCCACCTGGGGAGCCCAGTGAGAGCTTCTTGAGGTTTTATTCCCAGGAGTGGTGTTGCTGGGTTAGAGGAGCTACACATGAGGCTTCCATATTGTTTTCCAGAAAGGCTATACCAACTTTAATGCCCACAAGCTATGCCTAAAGAAAAGTTCCACACTGCCACAACCTTGACAATAGTTGGCATTATCCATCTTTTTCTTTTCTTCTTTAGTTCAGTCGCTCAGTTGTGTCTGACTGTTTGTGACCCCATGGACTGCAGCATTCCAGGTTTTCTTGTCCATCACCAACTCCCGGAACTTACTCAGACTCATGTCCATTGAGTCGGTGATGCCATCCAACCATCTCATCTTCTGTCATCCCCTTCTCCTTCTTCAATCTTTCCCAGCATCAGGGTCTTTTCTAAGGAGTCAGATCATTGCATCTGGTAGCCAAAGTATTGCAGTTTCAGCTTCAGCATCAGTCCTTCCAATGAATATTCAGGACTGATCTCCTTTAGGTTGGTCTGGTTGGATCTCCTTGCAGTCCAGGGGCTTCCCTAATAGCTCAGATGGTAAAGAATCTGCCTGCAATGCAGGAGACCACAGTTCGATTCCTGGGTTGGGAAGATCCCCAGGAGAAGGGAAAAAGCTACCCACTCCAGTATTCTGGCCTGGAGAACTCCCTGGACTGAATAGTCCATGGGATCTCCAAGAGTTGGACAGGCCTGAGAGACATTCACTTTTCTTCTTCATTAACCCTTTATTACAAGTTGGGTCTTATAGACATATACATGTGGACTTAAGGTGAAAAATTCAATTGTGTCAGGAATAAAAACAAAGCACATCAAGTGATAGATGCTTTTCTGTGTTGGCGGCAGAGGCAGCGTGTACTCAGGAAAAGCTCTTCTAGAACAGTCGGCTCCAGGCAGCTGGGGGCCAGGGTTCCAGCCGTTGGGGTGGGTTTCAGAGTCAGTGGAGGTGGGGTACAGCCCGAGCTCCTGGGGTCTCAGGCCAGAGGGCACCCCAAGCCTCAGGGCACCCCTTCGGCCAGGATAGTGGCAGCCACACGTGGCCCTCTGGGAGCAGCAGCCATGACCTCGCCGGTCCGTCGGGTTTAAGGGGCATCCAAGGGTACCCTCAGAAGGCCTCAGCATAGTTGGCCTTTTCAGGAGGATCTCGCTCAGAATGACCCCCGCGGGCGAGTATGTGGACGGGGAGGCGCGATGCTTCCAGAGGGTCCTGACATGGGGCTGTAGAAGGAGCCGAGCTGGAGGGCCCCCAGAGCCCCGAAGGTCCCTGGTGTATTGGGACCTTCCGTCAGGCTGGGGTTCCCAGAGCGATGTTGAAGGCCTGCCTTCTGGGTGCTTGGTGCTCAGGATGCGCAGGAAGCGCGGCCCCAGACACAGCGGAGGAAGCTGAAGAGGGTGGAGCCCGGGGCGCTACTCGAAGGCTCCCAAAGATGCCCACGCAGGTGGACCTACCCCTGGGGAGAGGCTAGAGGTCCTGAGGCTCCTCCCAAGGCTCGTGCTCACCCCAGCCCCACAGCCCATTTCCCTAAGGCCTTGTCCATCAGGGTCCAGATCTTACCAGCCAGTTGGGGCGCCCATGTGCCGCGAGAGGGCGGCTTGCAGCGAACCCACAGGTTAGCCTTCTGCCCATCCTTACCCACTCTGGGCATCGCAGGTTTTCACCCGCAGAATGTGGTACCCGAGCCAGTGGATGGGCTTGTTGGGGTGGTACATAGATGATACTGCGTACTTGAGCAGGGTCTGGAGGCATCTTGGAGAGCCTTGGTGGGATGTGGTTGAATAAGCAGCAGGGGAGCCCAAGCCTTTGCTCAAATGCCACACACACACACGCACGCACGCACGCACACACGCACACGCACACGCGCACACACACGCCCCAGCAACTGGTTTATGTGTTTCTTGAAACAGCGAACATTGCAGTTTCTTCCCACAGTAGCTATTTGTGACCACCTTATGGGCTGTGAACTTTCTTCCTCACTTTCGCATGTCCTGCAATGCTTCAGAGCAAGACCCTCAGGAACTGTTTTTTGGAAATGAATTGTCTGAGTTTCTGAAAGTACTGCCTGCCAATAAAAGGGCTTTGGCTGGGGAAGGGTGGGGTGGAGCTAGGCTAGAAAGCCACAGGTAATCTGGCTCTGTCCTATTGTGATCTATCTTTGCTTTCATGGACTGTTTCCCCCCATACTTGAACCAGAGGTACCTCATCTATGAATCTGCTCTGGTAAAGCCAGACTATGCCTCCCGCAGCATGTTATCCCCTAACTGACAGCTGAACAAGAGGCCGGGCTATTGACTCATTGTCCTTTCTGGTGACCTTCTGGCTGGGCTTGAGGAGGGAAGTTCCCAGAGAGGGAAGATCTTTTTAGCCCAATCAGGGACTCAGGTCCCAACCTTGCTTGCAGAGTGGATGGTGTATTTCATAATGCATGAGTGTTTATTTAACAAACAGCAGCATTTTCTAATTAAACTCTTTGCAAAGATATAGACGGTGCAACCTCTCCCTCAGGGTTGGACACTCACTGGCTTTTCTGAGATGCTGACCCTTCACAAGCCCAGAGGCCTCTGGGCAGTACATGCTGTGGGGGTTATTAAGAGCGGACTGGGTCAGTGTGGCCACTTCTGTTGAATCATTCAGCAGCTGAAGTCAGGGCTCCGGTGTCGAGTTTGTCTTCTTCACCTTGAACTTCTCTTTATACGTAAGCTGTTGGAGTGCAGGTTATTATGCTCCGAGCCCGTATCTCCGAACCAACCGAGAGAGAGAGCAAGTCCACCACGGTACTGCAAGGGCAAGAAGGGAGTTTATCTCTAGCGCGCTAGGGCCCAAGTCTCATCCCACACAAGGGAATCCAACAAGAGCCCCGAACAAAGGAGTATGGCGGCTTATATACAGGCAGTTCTTTGTCTCAGTTACAGGAGTAGCTGGCGTTACATGATTGGCCAGGCAGGATGAGCGCATATCCTGTCTCTTTCTGGTAAACATGACTCAGGTCCTAGAGACCGTCGTTTGGTCCCTAACATTCCCCCCGTCCTTAGATCATATAGAGGAATCTTCCTCTCGGTCCTGAGACACAGTTTGATATTGTTGTCGAAGCAAAAACAGCTGTACTGTATTTATGCGTTCCTTTACAAAGGCTACAAGTCTATTGATAATACATGGGCTGAAGGTAAGCATTAGTAAAAGTACTAGCAGGGGTCCTAGCAAGGTGGAGATTACGGTAGTCAGCCAAGGGGATTGTTGAAACCAAGATTCAGACCATCCCTGCTGAGCCTCATGTTCTCGTTTACGTTGGCCTAGTCCTTTTCTCACTTTGGCCATAGATTCTCTAACTATTCCTGTATGATCCACATAGAAACAGCACTCTTCTACTAGGGCAGCACAGAGTCCCCCTTGTTGCAGAAAGAGCAGATCTAATCCCCTCCTGTTTGCTTTTTTCTGGATTGAACCTTATTTTGACTTGTGTATAATTGCAACTTTCACAGCTAAAAGTTGGATCTCTGAGGACCCTAGGGAGGGGCTTGGCGAATGAAAAATTAAGCAAATCTCTTACTTCCCAGCGCCAAGGTCCATCATTAGAAGTAACACAATCCCAAGTTTTACAATAAGAGTCTTGTGCCCCCCCACAGGTCTTCCAGTCATGCCTGGGTGCGCCTGGGCATGCCCAGAACCCTTGTTCTCGGAGATAACCCCTAGCCCAAGGCACATTTACCATCGGCTTAAGGTCAAAGTACAAGTCTGGCCACCATGTGTTTGGGGGATGTATTGCGGCAGTGGAGTTTAGCACCTCTCGTGTTAGTCCATTTTGCAGCTTTCAGGTGATTTTGACGGGTTGTTGCGGGTTCACGCTGGCAACTCCGGAGCAGAGTAACTGGGTCATCCACAAGATGGCCCAGCCGAGTTGTCCTGGTCCCGTTGGCGCCTTTGGAGCTTTAGCCTCAGGGGGTTGGACGGGTGCAGAGATGCTTTCCATTTTTTCTTAGCATCTTCCTGCTCTGCTGAAGCAGCTGGGCGTACGTGGTTGCAATGCACCCAAGGCCCGATACCGTCGACCTTTAGGGCAGTTGGGGTGGTAAGAAGAACAACATAAGGACCCTTTCATTTGGGTTTTAGTGCCTTGGTTTGGTGCCTTTTGACCCATACCCAGTCTCCTGGGCCAATGTCATGTGAGGGAATAGTTCCCTTATTTTGACCCACATGTATTTTCCGGAGCAGTTTCCAGACACGAGAGTGCACCTTGCTTAAGGCCATCAAGGCCTCTTGGAATTGCCCCAACGTGGGAGGCGGTAGTTTCTTTCCTTTAAATATTGGACACACAGGGGGAGGTCTCCCATACAGAATTTCAAATGGGGTCAGATTAAGTTGATAAGGAGTATTAGGCGCATGGAAGAGGGCGAAGGGAAGGAGGGTCACCCAGTCCCCGCCAGTCTCTATAGCCAATTTAGTTAAAGTTTTTTAGAGTCCGATTCATTTTTCTTACTTGCCCTGAGCTCTGTGGACTGTATTTACAATGTAACTTCTATTTAGTCCCCAGGGCTAGGGCAAGGCTCTGAACTATTTGACTCACAAAAGCAGGTCCATTATCAGAGCCGATGGTCACTGGCAGGCCAAACCTGGGAACTATTTTTTTTTTTTTTTATCTTTTTTGCCACTATCATCGTGGTTTTTCCCTTTGTAGGAAAAGCCTCCACCCACCCTGAGAAGGTATCCACCAACACTAACAAGTACCGGTAACCATACTTGCCTGGCCTTACCTCGGTGAAATCTATTTCCCAGTGTTGCCCTGGTCCTTCTCCCTGATACCTCAGTCTTGCATGTTGTCCTTTTCCTGGCCTCATCTGTTGACACACCTTACAAGCATGCACTATGTTCTTTACAGTTGTCTGGTGCTGGGGAAATCGCAGGCACGCAGTCTGAAACAGCATCAGAGTCTTTTTTTTTCTGAGATGAGTAGACAAGTGCAAATGCTCACATAGTTGCCGTCCCAACTGAGCAGGGAGTATCAAGTAGCCGTTTGAGTCTCGGTACCATCCATCTTTATCTTTTTGAAGGTTGGTGTGTTTTTGGATCCAAGCAAAGTCTGTGGATGAATACTCAGGGGTTGGGGGCAGAGTTCCCATACCTGGAGGTGGAAGTCCGATCGCCAACACAGGGGTGATGAAATCTTCATCAGCTACTTTTTGAGCTGCCAGGTCTGCGGCACGATTCCCTCATGCCGTGGGGCTGTCACCCTTCTGATGTCCAGGTACGTGTACTATTGACACAGCCTGAAGCATTTGTACAGCCTCTAAAAGTCTACGGATTTTAGGCAAGTTTTTAATTTTTTTTTTTTCAGCTGTCAAAAACCCCCGTTCCCGATATATCGGGCCCTGGATGTGTACCGTGCCAAAAGCATAGCGACTGTCAGTGAAAATAGTTATTTTTTTTTCTTTGGCTCTCTCTAATGCTTGAATCAGGGCAATTAACTCTGCCTTTTGTGCTGAGGTATCCGGGGGAAGGGCCTCTGCCCATATCGTCTGTCCAGAGTCATCTACTACTGTGGCTCCCGCCCATCTCTGTCCATCTTTTATATAACTGCTGCCATCTGTGAACCATTTTAGCTCACTGTTATCCAGGGGAGTATCGGTTAAGTCTTTTCGCATTGCTGTTACCCCGGCCAGTATCTCATCACAATCATGGAGGGGACTATTTTTTTCCGGATTGGGCAAAAGAGTGGCCGGATTTAGAGTGCAGGGCATTTGGAAATGAATCCGTGGGGTGTCAAGTAGCAAGGCCTGGTAGTGCGTCAAGCGGGCATTAGAAATCCATTTACCTGGGGGTTGCTTTAAAACTCTCTCTATGGCATGAGGAGTGTAGACCAAGAGTCTTTGTCCATAAGTCAGTTTATCAGCATCGTGGACTAAGAGCACGGTGGCCGCGATGATACGGAGGCAAGGTGGCCATCCGGCTGCCACTGGGTCCAGTCTCTTGGAAAGGTAAGCTACAGGTCGCTTCCATGGTCCCCATCTCTGTGTTAGTACCCCTTTTTTTTATCCCCCGCTTTTCATCTACAAATAATTGGAAAGGCTTAGATGGATCAGGGAGGGCAAGGGCAGGAGCTTCTAGCAAGGCTCACCTGAGCTCTTGGAAGGCCTCTTATTGGCTCAGTCCATTCCCAGTCCTTGTTTTCTTTGGTCCCTTCATATAGGGGCCTGGCCTTTTCTGCAAACCCCAAGATCCAAAACCGGCAACATCCCACAGTTCCCAGAAATTTTTTCACTTGTCTAGGGTTAGCCGGCTCAGGGATCTGGAGGATGGTTTTTTTATAGCCTGTGTTAGCCACCTCTGGCCCTGTTTTATCTTATAACCGAGGTATGTAACCTCTTGCTTGGCAATCTGGGCCTTTTTGGCACTGGCCCTGTAACCTAAAGTCCCCAAGGTTTGGAGAAGGTCACCTGTTGCCTCTTGGCACTCTTTCTCTGTAGCCGCTGCCAGCATAAGGTCATCAACATATTGTAATAAAACAATGGTAGGGTGTTCAACCCGATACTCATGGAGGTCTTCGTCCAGGGCCTCATTAAATAACGTGGGCGAGTTTTTGAAACCCTGTGGTAAGCGAGTCCATGTCAGCTGCGCAGGGGTCTGACTACCGTCTTCCTGCCATTCGAAGGCAAAGATCTCTTGGCTTGCGGGGGCAAGAGGCAAACTGAAAAAGGCATCTTTTAAATCTAAAACAGTGTACCAGACGTAGTTTGGAGGCAAGTTGCTTAGCAATGTATAAGGGTTAGGAACCATAGGATGAATATCATTCAACCGTTTGTTGACTTTTCATAGATCTTGAACTGGTCTAAAATCAGTTCCCCCAGGCTTTTTCACAGGCAACAGCGGAGTGTTCCTTGGGGACCGGCACCTTTCCAGGACCCCAGCATCTATGAGGCGTTGTATATGAGGAGTAATTCCTTGTCGAGCCTCTTGACTCATGGGATACTGTCGTACCCTCACCAGGGAAGCACTGGCTTTCAGTTCCACAATGATAGGGGGCCTCTGTTTGGCCAGTCCCATTTTTGCTGTTTCAGCCCAGGCCTGAGGGTATCTTTGAACCCATGGTTGTACTTCGGGGCTTACTGTCGCTGGGGCCTCTGGCAAGTAGAGTCTGTATTCATCTTTTAATGCCAGACACAGGACCTGAAGAGGATGCCCAGTCCCATCTAAAACCGACACTTGTCCGTGGTCGAAATGAATTTGGGCATTTACTTTAGACAGTAAATCTCTTCCCAACAAGGGCGCTGGACACTTAGGTATCACCAGAAAAGAATGGGTTACCTGGTGGGCCCCCAAGTTCACATGCCGTTTTGTAGTCCATCCATATCATTTAGTCCCGGTTGCTCCCTGCACCCAGCTACTTTTTTTAGACATGGGTCCATCTTTTTGGTTTAAGACTGAGTATTAGGCTCCCGTGTCCACCATGAAGCCAACTGGTTTCCCCTCCACATTTATAGTTACCCAGGACTTGGGGTTTTCTTCAGCTCTAAATTCTCTTTCTTCTCTTCTAATGCGGTCCTCTCTCTCTTCTGGGGTCTCTCTATGATTAAAAACTCTCCCAGCTGCCCTCACTAGATCTTGCAAGGATTGTTCATTTAACCTCTCTATCTTTTGTAACTTTTTTTTAATATGGGGGGCTGCTTGATTTACAAATGCTAACATAACTGCCGCTCGTGACTCATCTGCCTGTGGGTCCATAGGGGTATACTGTCTAAAAGCTTCCATTATCCTTTCCAGGAAGGCTGCTGGGCTCTCATTTGGCTCTTGTCTCACTGGATTTATTTTGGCCAAATTAGTTGGCTTTCTGGCGGCCGCTCTAAGGCCAGCCATGAGAGTCTGATGGTACACTCGGAGACGCTCCCTACCTTCAGCGCGTTTGAAGTCCCAGTTGGGTTGCACCAAGGGGATCCCCTCCTCAATGAGGTTAGGCTGTATTGTGGGCCTCCCATCCACCCATGGCACATTTTTCCGGGCTTCTGACAGGATCCGTTTGTGCTCCTCTGTAGTAAAAAGTACCTGTAACAGTTGCTGACAATCATCCCAAGTGGGATTGTGAGTAAACAGGATAGACTCTAAAAGATCAATAAGACCCTGCGGTTTTTCAGAGAAGGAGGGAGTCTGGGTTTTTTAATTATACAAATCACTAGTGGAGAAGGGCCAATACTGATATGTCCGTTCTCCACCCTCTCTGGCTGGCCCCGCCCGGACCGGAAATGCATGAATGGTGGAGGAGGGAACCTCCAGGTCTTCTTCTGCTACGCCGGCCATTTTTTTTTTTTTTTTTTCCTTTTTCTGAGTTTCCTAGGCGGGGCGCCCTTTTTTGGGAGGAGCTGAAGGCTTGGTTCTCTTTTTGGCTTCTCCCGATGAAACCTGTGGAACCTGTGGAAGCAAGGGCGGGGAAGAGGGACGGGAAGTGAGGGGCTGAAAAACAAAAGGTTTTAGCCAGGCCAGGGGGTTTTCCACCAGGTCCTGTCAGACCAAAATGTATGGAGTTTGGTCTGGCTGGGTGTCCTGAAGGGTAGGGGGTGAGCACCTTTTCTCTGACCGCTTGAATAGTAGGCAGGCTGAAGGTGCCTTCTTGTGGCCAGCTGACATCAAAAGCAGGCCACTCGGCAGAACAAAAAGTTACTAACTTGCTTTTTTTCACCAGCAATGATAGATTCTGTGCTCTAGACTTGAAATCAGAGAAGTGGTTAATCATAAGAGATAAAGGAGTAGAAGTTGTTTGTCCCATGATCACAGAAAAGTACACTGGGAGCCAACAGAGCACACAAAGAGCAACACAGACACCACGAATAGACAAACATAACAAACTCAAGGTGGCCACCGACAATGCACTCAATCTTACCTGCAGGATGTTCACAGAGCCAGCCGCCTCCCCAGCACGAAACTGGGCCCCGGCCTTACGCTGACTTAATCCAATATCAGAGCCAGCCGCCTCCCCAGCACGAAACTGGGCCCTGGACTTACGTTGGACTTAATCCAGTAACCAGAACCAGCCGCCTCCCCAGCACGAAACTGGGCCCCAGCCTTACGCTGACTTAATCCACTAACCAGAGCCAGCTGCCTCCCCAGTAAGATACCGGGCCCCGGACTTAATCTGGGCTTCTGCAATGTTAGCCCCGGTGCTCAGAGCTCTTATCTCCTAACGAGGTTACTCCCTTCTACCAGGAGAGTTGTCCTCCCCGGCGGGATGGAGATCCCGGACGAGCCCCCAGATGTTATGCTCCGAGCCCGTATCTCAGAACCGACCGAGAGAGAGAGAGCAAGTCCACCACGGTTCTGCAAGGGCAAGAAGGGAGTTTATCTCTAGCGCGCTAGGGCCCAAGTCTCATCCCACACAAGGGAATCCGACAAGAGCCCCGAACAAAGGAGTATGGTGGCTTATATACAGGCAGTTCTTTGTCTCAGTTACAGGAGTAGCTGGCGTTACATGATTGGCCAGGCAGGATGAGCGCATATCCTGTCTCTTTCTGGTAAACATGACTCAGGTCGTAGAGACCGTTGTTTGGTCCCTAACACAGGTGAGTGTGGAGACCCTTATACTGGAATTTTTGGGGCAAGGAGAGCGCTGGGTAAGCTCCTTCCAACTTCTGGCTTTCAGGGGTAACTCGTGATTCCTGCCAATTGAATCTAATCACTTCAGAAACTACTATGAAATATAGTTGCATTTAGGTTTCAGGACTTCCATTAGAGAGCTGAGTCCCTAAAAGATTAAACACATTTCTGAGTTATGCTTTCAGGATGATACTTTTTCCCAAGATGCTGATTATGTTAGTCAGCATAGACTTGATCCTGCTGCAGTAACAAATTAGCCCCCAAATCTTGATAGCTTAAAAGAGCCTAGGTTTACCTCTCATTCATTTTACATATTGAATACTGGTAACAATGGGGCTCTGTTCATCATTGACTGAATAGCTCCTTTTTTTTTTTTTTTGATGGGGCCATTCCACACAAGGCTTTAGAAGAGGAAGAGAACAAGGAATATTTGCACTGGTTCTCGAATGCTTTCATTTTGCACTGGTTCTTGAATGCTTTCATTGGCCAAAGCAGGTCACATGACCCTGCTTAATTGCAAGGTGCTGGAGAAGTGTAAATCTGTCCTCCCAGAGAGAAAAAAGGACTGGAAATCGTAAAGAATATTTTTAATGTTCCTCACTGTGGGAAAATGGGGACAGCTTTGTTAGATGCCAGAAAATTTTATGCAGTAAGGATCAAATACATTCCCTTGCCACCTTATGAGAAGAGTTGACTCATTGGAAAAGACTCTGATGCTGGGAGGGATTGGGGGCAGGAAGAGAAGGGGACGACCGAGGATGAGATGGCTGGATGGCATCACGGACTCGATGGACGTGAGTCTGAGTGAACTCCGGGCGATGGTGATGGACAGGGAGGCCTGGTGTGCTGTGATTCATGGGGTCACAAAGAGTCAGACACGATTGAGTGACTGAACTGAACTGAACATTCCCTTGCAGAGAAGAGAACCAGAGACTTGGAATGTAAGTATCTTAGAGGGGACCTAGGCCAGTGAGTTCAAACCATATATCTATGTGTGATGTGAGTCTCCAAGGGGACACAGAAGGGAAGGTGTGAGAAGCTCAGATGCGATCCTGTCTGAATCTTCGAGTAGTGTTGCTTTTACAACATACACTTCTAGAATGATATAATTTTCAGTTAATGATAATACTGATCACTCTCCCCAGAACATGCCCCAGTTTTTTTCAGTGGCCCTTTGTAAACTTAGTACTTAGCCATGAATGTACTTTTCTGTCCATATGTGATTTCATCAGTGCAGAAGCCAGAAGACCTGTTGGTTTTCCTTGTTTTGGATTTGTATTTTGGCAGTTAACGTTTTTGTTGGTCTTTCTGACCATCATATTATACCTTGGGCTGATTATAAGCATCATATATGTTTTCTAACTCAAGGAGGGATATGAGTTTTTTTTTTTTTTTTAGTAGTAGATTGTGGTAGATTCTATTTTTTCAAAGATGTTTACAGTGATATTTCCTGTCCCGTACACTCCTCTGTGAGGTATCCTTGACACTGTCTCATTGATTTCAGGAGGTAGAGCCTCTCTCCCCAACTTCTTGAATCTGGAAAGACCATATCATGGCTTTGATCAGTAGCACATGGTGGTTTAATGCTGCTGTGGTACTGAGAGTAGCCATTCCCTGGCCTGATGGCTTCTCCTTTCTGACTTGGAAGCCAGCGAAGAAGCATAACTGCCAAGAGAAGCTCAAGTTTGGCAGAGAGGCCTTGGAGAATGAAATGTAAACTGCAGAGAGAGAGAGGCCAAGGAGACACCAGGTGTGTGAATGAGGAAGCTGTCTTCGATGCCTGCTCAGTTGAGGCTTCATCCTATACCAGCTCCAGCTGCAATAACTTGAAGCCACATGGGAGCCTTCAAAATTAAATCACCCAGCTGATCCGAGTCAACTCATAGGGCCATGAGAAATGCTACATTGTTTTAAGCCATTACATTTTGATCTAGTTTCTCATGAAGCAATAAGTAACCAGAATAGAATTTGTTACCAGAGGCAAACTCTAAGGTTCTTAAAAGTCATTTTGTCTGAAGAGTGTTAGAAGATAGAACCTTATGGTTCTAAGAAGTCATTTTTCTAGTTAAGAGATTCTATAAGGCATCACCTTACTCTTTCTTAGGTGTAAACAAAATGTCTTAGGTTGTACCTTTGATCAAAATGCAATCTTTAGGCTACATTTTATAGAAAGGTCCTGAATTTGATCTATACTATGAGCCTATCTCTATTTTTAGAAACGTTTGCTGGTTGGAAAGACTAGGGATGAAAAATTCCTCTATTTTCAAACACTTTTAAGTCCTGACCCCTCTATATTTCCTCTAAATTCTGTTTGAAATTTTACCAGTTCTTTCCTTAGCTCATTTCTGCGTGTACTTTGTCAATAAGAAATAAAAGAAACGAGTTAGCACTTTTGATAATGTGCCTGGAAAGTTCCTTAGCCAGTTCCACCAGTTCAGAGAGTACTTTTTCAATTTTCATGTTACTGTAGGTGACAGTTTGGCTAAACTTCCGGCCACTTCATAAGGCTTGTCCTCTTTCCTCTAGCCTCTAGTAATACATTTCTTCCTGTACTTCTGGAGGCCCTTCACTCTGTTTCTTGCCTGGTTCCAAGGCTAATGCTAAATGTTTTCGATGTTTGTTTTAGCAGCACCCTACTCTTAAATCACTTCTGTTCAGATTATTGTCACAAAACAAACTGCTGTAAAACTTGGTGGATTCAAATAGCAGACTTTCTATTCTGCATCACAGACCTGTGTCTTGACTGTGACCCATTGAGGGTTTTTTCTCCTCTGTGATAAGAACCAGGGACAGTCTTCTGGTGTCTTGATCAGCTGTAACTTCGGAAGTATTTATTCATATATGTGGCTAGCAGTTGATGAGAAAACCCAGCTGGAGAGAACCTACATGTGACTGTGATCTCTCCAAGTGATCTAGGCTTCTTAAAGAAGGGTGGCAGGGTTCTGAGGTGGGGGGGTACCCTAAGAACACACATTCTCATAAAGCCAGATGGACACTATAAGACTTCTTAGGACCTCACTTTGTCCTGCTGATCAAAAGCAAGTCCCAGGGCCAGCTCATCTTCAAGGCCAGAGGACTATCAATTCAGTTCAGTTCAGTCGTTCAGTCATGTGTGACTCTTTGCGACCCCATGAATCACAGCACGCCAGTCCTCCCTGTCCATCACCAACTCCCGGAGTTCACTCAGACTCACGTCCATCAAGTCTGTGATACCATCCAGCCATCTCATCCTCTGTTGTCCCCTTCTCCTCCTGCCCCCAATCCCTCCCAGCATCAGAGTCTTTCCCAATGAGTCAACTCTTTGCATGAGGTGGCCAAAGTACTGGAGTTTCAGCTTTAGCATCATTCCTTCCGAAGAAATCCCAGGACTGAACTCCTTCAGAATGGACTGGTTGGATCTCCTTGCAGTCCAAGGGACTCTCAAAAGTCTTCTTCAACACAGATTTAAATACCGTAAGCCATGGTTCACTGGGAGCCCATCCTTGTAGACTAGCTACTTAGGTGTGCAGAGACATGTTAGAAGCAGCTTTGATGAACATTTGGTTAATAGGAATTGTACTGGGTCTGACTGTTGGTTGGCAAACTGTCTTATTTAGAGTCTTAGGTGAAGAGAATGAGTGGTGAATTAGCCCGTGTCTAGATTCATCGTTTGAGAAGTAACAATATCCAATTAGCAGTGGACAGGGCTTGCTGGCCATTAAGCTCAGATAACCTTTAGTCTTTTCCCGTGTTTCTTGCACAGTGGCATAAAGCAGAGTTTTAATGAGACCTATTGAGATGTCCTGACAGATCTTTTGCTTTCCTTTTTTTTTTTTTTTTTTTTTTTGTGGTCTTGCCTATCCATCTGCATGTATCAGGAAACAAGCCTTATCAGGAAACAAGACCTAGGATTTTGAGATGGCTATGTAAGAGCAAAAGAGAACTAGAATGGTTTTCTTTTTTAATCTGCCCCTCAGCATTCCCAGGGGCAGTGGGGTGGGGTTCTAGAAGCAGAGCAGAGATGGTTTCAAATCCTGTGGCAGGGGGTCTAGGGAGCAGGGCCCTGGGGGATCCAGCAGCAGGGAGACAGAGCCGGAGGATGTTTCCATCCCATGAACGTGGCTTTTGCTTTTGAGGCAGCAACAGTTATATTTCATGTCTTCCATGGTGTCTCCTACCTTTAAATGTCAGTCTCTGCAGCTGCCTTATCTCTTGTAGCACATTTCAATTAGGTATTCCAAATCATACTCTTTTCTTCCAGGACAAATACGCTGGGGGTGATATTTACTCTTACAGCACCATTTTAAATACTTAGGGCGGAGGTGGGTAGGCCTGTGAATAGCAGTTTTTCCCTTATAGTAACAATGAAACACAATAATACTGGAGAGAAGAGGTGAATTCTGGGTTTGATGCTCATAACTGGCGAACTGAACATCTTTGGTCTCCACCCTTTCTTGTTCCCCTCCTCCCATGCCTGCGTCAGTGTGAGGTTTGCCAAGTTTGGCTCTGGAAGTGTAGCCTCCCACCGTGACTTCCTGGGAGGATCATGAATGTATCCTCGAAGCCCTTGTTTCAAGAGATAGCTGGGCTTCTGGTTCACCCACTACCTGTTCCTTCCTTGTTTTGAGGAACGTTTGCAGAAAATGAGAATCCTGTTTCTTTAGTAATTTACCAGGCTCTATTACCTACTCCTTATTTACAGGCATTTTCAACTCTCAATGGAACACCATAAACCCCACCTCCAGGAGGCAAGTGGTTGGGAAACTTATGCATTGTATGTTTCTGCTGCTTAGAATCCAATGTCATTTCCTTGACCTGGTACTGAAGCTCTTTCAATCAGGTCTGCATTTCTCAGCCCACCTCTTCAGTTCAGTTCAGTCGCTTAATCGTGTCTGACTCTTTGCAACCCCATGGACTGCAGCATTCCAGGCCTCCCTGTCCATCACCAACTCCTGGAGATTACTCAAACTCACGTCCGTTGAGTCGGTGATGCCATCCAACCACCTCATCCTCTGTCATTCCCTTCTCCCCCTTCTCCAGTCTTTCCCAGCATGAGGGTCTTTTCAAATGAGTCAGTTCTTTGCATCAAGTGGCCAGAATATTGGAGTGTCAGCTTCAGCATCAGTCCTTCCAGTGAATATTCAGGACTGATTTCTTTTAGGATGGACTGGTTGGATCTCCTTGCAGTCCAAGGGACTCTGAATAGTCTTCCCCAACACTGCAGTTCAAAAGCATCAATTCTGCGGCATGCTGGGTTGATGTTTCCATTGCCCCCTTCGTAGGTTTTGCGCATTCCTCCATGCAAACCTCCTACAGGGCTAACACAGTGCTGGGCGCATGGTGGTAGTAGGGGGTTCTTAGTTATTGTTCTCCCCCACTTTGGGAATCCTTCCACTAGATCTCTTCTCCATATATCTGATTCCTGCCCACACTTATGAGAACAAAGTAGGTCAACTTCTTCCATTAGGTCTTCTCTGACCTCCCTTAGCATTTGGGGCTTCCCAACTACCTCTTCCAAGATTTTAAAGTGTTCTTTATTGTCACTGCTCATTTGGTACTTGGCATGTACTATTTTATGCTCTTTTTAATGTCTTTATGTTGTCTACCCAATTCAATTACAAGTGCCTTACAGGCAGGGATCGGCTTCCCTAGTAGCTCAGCAGTAAAGAATCCGCTTGTGATGCAGGAGCTGTAGGAGATGCAGGTTCGATTCCTGGGTTGGAAAGAGCACTTGGAGGAGGAAATGGCAACCCACTCCAGTATTCTTGCCTGGAGAATCCCATGGACTGAAGAGCCTGGCAGGCTACAGTCCATAGGGTTGCAAAGAGTCAGACCTGACTGAAATGACTTAGCAGGCAGCAGGCAGGACAGGCAGGGATCAGTTTGTTGCTGTTTAATGGCTAAGTCATGTCAGACTTTTTGAGACCACATGGACTGTAGCACACCAGGCTCTTCTGTCCATGAGATTTCCTAGGCAAGAATACTGGAGTCAGTTGCCATTTCCTTTTCCAGGGGATCTTAATAAGACAGGGCTCAAAGCCACATCTCCTGCGTTGGCAGGCGGGTTCTTTACCACTAAGCCACCTGGGAAACCCAGGGATAACTACCCTGTGCTTATTTTATATCCGTTCAGAGTCCAGGATAGTTCCTTGTACATAGAAGGTATTCAGGGGAATTCCCTGGTGGTCCAGCTCTGGTTTGATATCTGGTTGGAGAAGTAAGGTCTCACATGCCACTCAGTGTGGCCAAAAGATTTTTTAAAAAATTTAAAAGAAGGTGTTTGGTTAATATTCTTTGGCTAAACGGACAAAGTGAAAGTGAAATGTGCTCAGTCATGTCTGACTCTTTGTGAGCCCATGAACTATACAGTCCATGGAATTCTCTAGGCCAGAATACTGGAGTGGGTAGCCATTTCCTTCTTCAGTGGATCTTCCCAGCCCAGGGATCAAACCCAGGTCTCCTGGACTGCAGGTGGATTCTTTACCATCTGAGCCACCAGGGAAGCCCCAAGAATACTGAAGTGGGTAGCTTATCCCTTCTCCAGAGGATCTTCCTGACCCAGGAATTGAACCCGGGTTTCCTGCATTATAGGTGGATTCTTTACCAGCTGAGCTTCTAGGGAAGCCCCTAAATGGACAAATCAAGGAGTAAATGAAAGCCAAGATTCTAAGAAGCCTGCCTTTTGATGCCTGTCTGTTCAGTTTGGAAATCATAAATGTGCCTAAAACAAGACCTTTGATTTGAATATTCCCCCTATACATATAGGTCTACTACTTGAATTTCTCAGAGGTAAATACTCTTGCCCCAGTTTGATTCCTGAAGCTAATTGTTTAGGCGCAGAGCTTTCGTAGTGCGCGAGGTCCTCTAACTTTGAGCTCATACTCACTGGGGCTTATTCTGTAGGCAGCTCTGCACCCAGTCTCCTTGTGCAGTAGTAGACTGACTGAGGAGTTTGGCGTTCCGTAGGGCCTGGACACCGATCCACAGATAGACGAAAGCGAGAAAAAGGACTTCGGTGCAGCAGTTACTTGTAAAAGTTTAGCAGTCACAGGTTGACCAGGTGAGCTGGGAGGCTGAGTGTGTGGCAGACATTTGACTTGAGTGTGCCTGGAACACTTTGGATTTCAGCAGAGTCTACCCTTTACACATTCAGAACACTGTGATTTTGCTCCATTCACTGAAAGCTCTGCCTCTGTGAAGATTTTCAGTTTCTTTGTTTCAGTTCAGTTCAGTCACTCAGTCATGTCTGACTCTGCGACCCTGTGGACTGCAGCATGCCAGGCCTCCCTGTCCATCACCAACTCCTGGAGCTTACTCAAAGTCATGTCCATTGAGTTGGTGATGCCATCCAGCCACCTCATCCTCTGTCATCCCCTTTTCCTCCTGCCTTCAATCTTTCCCAGCATCAGGGTCTTTTCCAATGAGTCAGCTCTTCACATCAGGTGGCCAAAGTATTGGAGTTTCAGCTTCACCATCAGTCCTTCCAATGAACACCCAGGACTGATGTCCTTTAGAATGGACTGGTTGGATCTCCTTGCAGTCCAAGGGACTTTCAAGAGTCTTCTCTAACACCACAGTTCAAAAGCATCAATTCTTTGGCGCTCAGCTTTCTTTAATGTCCAACTCTCACTTCCATACGTGACTACTGGAAAAACCATAGCCTTGACTAGACGGACCTTTGTCGGCAAAGTAACAAAGGCAAAGGACCTTTGTCGGCAAAGTTTCTCGGCTTATCTGTTGCATTTGACTTCCTAATCATACTTATGTCTCCAAAGTAAGCCTGGGAGCGTGTGCTCAGCCTGATTCCGCCTGATTCAGGATGCTCTGAAAGCCAGACGCCGCTGCCGGATCTCACAGGGCTGCTGGCTCTGGGGGCAGCCTCGTAAGGATGGAGGAGGAACAGTGACTTTAGTTGCAGGGAGCCTGCCATCCTAGAGCCCATTTTCATGTAAATGTTGCTGCCACGAAAGGAATCCAATGTAGAAAATACCTGCTGTGGAAGCAGAACCATCTCTGACTCAAACATAGTTGGGATTTTTTTTTTTTCTCCTCTCCTTTTTCTTCGTGTTTTCCATGTGGCATCAGCAGCTGAATAAGGGAAAGCTGAGAGGTTTCAGTGTCCTGTTGCTACCTGGCCAGATTAATAATCCAGTCTTCCAAACCAGCCATTCAGGGTAAGACAGACTCACCAGAAAGCACTGGGTTGTGGGGAGCATTGGCTGGAAAACCAGCCTCCCCCAGAAATGCGAGCGCATGGCGGAGTGATGGGGTGACTGGCGCTCCGCGCTTCCTCCCGCCCCCAGCCTGCCTCCTCCCCTGCTTCTG
The DNA here is from genome assembly GCF_016772045.2 of Ovis aries. NCBI lineage: Eukaryota > Metazoa > Chordata > Mammalia > Artiodactyla > Bovidae > Ovis > Ovis aries. The sequence continues at coordinate 87,870,854 of NC_056060.1, forward strand.
TTTCCTCCCAGTTTTTAGCAGACCTGCTCCTGAGATGGCTGCACACTCAGTCGCTCCAGCCTCTGACAGCTGCTGCCCTCTGCTGGAAAGAAAGCGTCACTGGGGTGGGAAGTGCTGAGCTGGATGAGGAAAACCAGCCTCCAGGCTGACCAAGTCCAGTCTGTGGTTACTTTGTGATTATCCTTGAGGGGAGGGCAGAACCAGTCAGAAAGGTCCTTGCACCAAAATGTTTCCCGAGGAGTCTCAGCTGGGCACTGGGCTTTGGAATGCAACTCTCAGGGATTCCTTTGAGTTCCCTGTTCGAGAGGTGCATTCCTGGGAATGGTGATTCCTGGCTTCTTCTTGAGTCAGACCTTGTGATCTTGGGTTTCCCACTGTGGGTGGCCCCTAAACACCATCAGTCACTTTGCTTACTGAATTAGCTGGACCCGATCCTTTCTTCAAGGAAGGTGATGGAGGAAAATGGTCTTCAGGGGGCTGTAGTAGGAGGGGTCTAGAGATGGCCTCTTGGCTCAAAAGGATCCCTCAGAGAGTAAGGGTTCTGAGTGTCAAAGAAGCAGAAGAAGAGTAGGAAGAACCAGAGAGAAGCAGAAAACACAATCCATAGTGGGGAAAGAGTGCGCAGGAGAGGTGGTGATGAACGGCCTTTGTCATTTCTCAGGCTGGCCCCAGAGTGGGCTTTGCTGTCAGGCTGTGGCCAGTTGGCTTCAGAAGGTATAGAGCCAGGTGGATTCCTGTCTCCAGCATAACTATAGAGTGAGCCTGGTGCATTGCTGGGACTTCAAGCTAGAGTACAGCGCTGCCAGACAGGAGCTATGACCTCACTGACCGCACAGTAATTCTACTTGAGGGATTTATTTTTCCTTCCATGAGCTGTTGCCAAGACTCCTGGTTAGAGTTAATGGGGCTCCCCTGCCAGCAAGTGTCTCCTAGTGATGTGCGTAAACAGTGCCAGGCAGGAAATAGCTTTCCTATTCTTAATGGGCTTGTTAAACCTCTTATTGAGTGGGGTTTAAATGGCTTTATTATGAATAATAATAATAGTAAGTAAGCATTATTAGTCGTAGTAGAGAAAAAATGATGATGTCAGCTCTGACTGCCCCTTTGCGTTTTCACCTTGCCAGCCTGCGGGTCCTTTTGCCAACAGTGTCCAGAGATGGGAGGCCGATAAGACTGGGACTGGTAATCGGGGTAGATGGCAGACTTTGTTCCCTGCAGCTTCCCAAGTCTGAGCTCCTGTCCACTCCTGTAGAGTCATTCCTGCTCGCTGTGTCTTTCAGGGTTTCTAGGCTATTACCCTATCAGATGAGATAGAAGCACAAACTCCTCTCTCTTAATTTTAATTTGTGTTGAAAGCCATGGACAAAGGTTCTAAAGTTAAGTTTGGGCATCACGTAGAAGAGATTTTCGAAAGGATAGTGGGTCCTGTTCTCAGTGCTAATTTACAGCTGGGACTGGAGCTATGAAGTGTATCCTAGACTTTAGTAATTTATTTATCAGGTTCAGTGATCTTACTGTAACTTTCTGCCACTGTGTTGGTTTTCTGTATACTGATGCTCTTATTTGCCTTAAGGAGATTTGACATCTCCTTAAGCAGTATGTCTATGAAATCATGGGTTTAATGTGTGAGCTTTTTTTTTTTTTTAAACCAATCCATATTAAAATGGTTACATCGCAGTTACAGTTTTAAAAAGTTCATCCATGTGGCAAATGTGTCATACCCTCAAGGGAAATCGTGCCACGCTTCTGCAAACACTGCTGTGGAGGTGTGGGCCTCACACTTTAGTGGAAGTCAGAAGCACAGGCACAGCTGGTTAAATTACAGGTTGCTTCTCCGCTCGCTCTGAGATTCTGATTCAGCCGGTCTGAGGTGGAGTCTGTGACCTTGTACTTCTAACAGTTTCTCTGGAGATGCTGACGTCCAGGGACCACGCTTGTGGTAGCTCTGTCCTGGAGGACTGGGGCCCAGGCTCCAGCTCCTCCTCTCACAGTGGGCATAGTATCTGCGTTCAAAGGTCTGTCTTAGTTCCTCCAGACTGTACCATTGACGCGGTGACTTAGACAGGAAACAGCTGTTTCTCACGTGTCTGGAGTCTGGGAAGTCCCACATCAAGGTGCTTGCAGATTAGGTATCCTCATATGGCTGACAGGAAAATCAACTCCTCTCGTGTTTCTTATGGAGGCATTAACCCCGTTCCTGAGGGCTCACTGTCATGACTTCATTACCTTCCAAGGGCCCTACCTCCTGCTTTTAGCATGTTGTGGTTTGGGATTTCAAAAATGGGAATTTTGGAGGGCTACGAACTTGTGGTCCAAAACAGTGTTTGTTAGCATGAAATGTTACCTACCAGTGTAGAATTCCTGGCACAGACTGGATGCTGTATGAGGCGGCATGGTTTTTCTTGCAGCCATTCTAACCATTTGTCCTTTTATTTATTTTTTCAAGCTTTAGAGCTTTTTTGGTTCAGTGTGAAGCTCAGCTAGGAAATACAGGAAATTCTGTCAGGTTAATTCTGGTTCTAGGTTCTAGTACTAAATTGAAGTCCGTTATGCAACTCTGGGTGGCCAGGCAGTCTTCCAGCGGTGCCTGGCCAGTCTTCCGTCTTACAGAGCTCTGGCAGAGAGAGTCGGGGGGGGGGGTCTTCATTCCTCTGTGTGTGGTCAAGAGCTGTGTTGATGGAACAGAGCTGCAGGAGAGTTCATCCTTGTCATGCCTACCACTTCCGCAGACAGAGGTTAGCAAAGAGGAGCTTAGGATTTTATGAAGGTATGCACTTGTGATTTTTTTTTTTTTTTTTGAGGCTGCCTAGTAGCTGAGCTCCCTTTCTATGCTTGAGCAGTTTGCTGAAAGGCAGATGGGCCCTCATTCTTCTGCTGAAGCCCCCAGAGGCTAGTTTCGCTTTCCCCAGCCTCAAGAGAACCCTGTGAGCCAGGCTCAGTGGATGGGAGGAAGAACTCATGCTGGTGATGCCCAGGGCGGGGGCAGTGGCCCATGGCAGTGGTCCAGTGGTAAGTGGGACCCCATCAGGCTGTTCCTAGGACATCACCCTTGCTGCTGTTGCAGCCTCCTGGCACCTCTGGTCATCTTCCATGTATGGTTCTCAAGTTCCTTCATCAAGTCCGTTTCCACTTCACCTAGTAAAGGATGCTGAGCCAGTGATGGTTTTTAGAGCAGTATAGTGTCATATCACAAGTCATTTTAAAAATAACTGACCACCATCTGGAACATGGATTGGGAGGACACGTGACCAGGCGAGGAGACAAATGAGGAGGCAGTCACCTGAGAAAGTGGGGATGGAGGTGAGATGAGAGGAGAGAGAGAAAGAAACGTTTAAGAGGCAAATTTGACCAAATCTGATGATTGGAGGCCTGATTTTATCTTCGAACTCGAAAGATAAAAATGAATTTTCAGTGTTGTGTGCAGCATTAGTTGCCTTTTGGGGAAAGTAGTCATTTTGTTGTCAAGATAGATACTGCCGAGTGAGTGAGAAAATGAGATAAAAGGTTATTGAACAGGGTTATGTTTGGAATACCGCTTAGCTGTGGTCATCTCCATTTCAAATCTTTTTAGTTCAACAAACATCGAGCATTTACTGGATATTAGACATCAACAGTTATTTACCAGATACCATTTCTTTTTTTTTTTTTTTTTTTTTGGTCAACAAATTTGTTTTAATATATTATATATATATACACACACAGTCACAGGGCCCGCCTGGGAAAGGGCTCCATCATACTCCAGCTCCTGGAGACTCTCCAGGAGTCCAGGCTGGGCAGTCTTCACAGATGCCCAACGCGGGGCACTTTCAGTAGACGGGTGGAGGGTGGGGTGCACCTCAGGGTGTGCCGCCGCACCTCACACAGGCCCAGAACTCTGCTGCGCCCTCTTCATCAGCTCCTCATCCTGCATAGACAGCTTTGTCAGCTTCTTGCCCATCTGCTCGTGGATGTCCAGGTACTTGGAGACGCAGTGGTCCAGGGACAGGGACTCGCCCTTGGACAGCTCTGCTTCCTTGTAGTGGGGAGGCACGCACTTCCGGTGGCAGGCGCTGGTCATTCTGTTGTACATGTCGGCCGTCATCTCTACCTCCAGCTCTGCGGCCAGCTGCTGGGCCCTGAGGGGGTCCATCTCAGCCCTGCGCCCTGGAAGAGATCTCCAGCGGGCCTCCTAGTTCCTGGGTTTGGGGGTGGGGGTAGACATTGCGGTCAGCACCCAGCCCGCCCAGCCGCTTTCCCGTCCAGGGGCTGCAGGACGTGGAGGAATCGCAAGGGCATCCGACCAGGAGGGGCCGCTGACCTTGGCAAGCTCAAGCACTCAGCGTCAGACGTGGGAACCGAGGCCCCGCCCAAGGTCGCAGAGCCGGCGACGGCAGGCCTGCAGAGCGGGTCCCGGCGCCCTGACGCCCAGCCCCTCAAGGTGGCGTCTCTCCGGGAGAAGAAGCGGGGGTCCGGGACAGGGCCCCGAACGGCCTGCACTAACGCGCGGGGCCCTGCGGATCCGATGCGACGCGGCCCTGCGGGGCCGGGCCCGGGGCCACAGCCCTGGAGCGGCGGCGCCGTCGGACGTCGGGGTCGCTGCGCGCTCCGAGTCTCTCCCCGAGGCCCGGGCCTCCCCCTCGTGCCCCCATTCTTTTGATTTTGATGTTAAAAAGGGGTGGGTGTATAGAAGAAAAGTCACATGAGCTTACACAAACAGATATGATGGTGCAACATGGAGAGCGTGCACGTGTTGGTCTTGAGGTTTCTCTGAGGGCCCAGATGAACCCCGAGTGGAGTCTGTACTAGAAATTTATACAGACTTCTCTTGGGGTCTGTATAAACCTGGTGGTTCATTGGAGCTTTTATAAACCTTCTCTCTTCTTGCCTCTCACTTACAAGTCACCTCCCTGAATTACCACGCCTCGCCTCTGTGTGTTGAAGGGTTCACAGTCAGATGTTCCACAACTAAATGGATACGTGCCCTGCCAGAGCTGTGCATTCGCTCCTCCCCATGTGAGTGCATGGAGAAGCTGCCACCGCTGTCTTCTCCGCTCTTTGGAAGAGCCGACGGGTAGCTCCAGGGGCCGGCTCTTGATGTACCTAGCTCCTGCCTGCCTCTCTGGGGCTTTTTGTTCAAGAGTCAGTGCTGGTGGTGTAAAACGTGAACCAAGCTGGGTGGAGAACGGAATTGCAGTTCACGTCTGGTGTTTCTCCGGACACGATGCTAGGCTGCCTGACTGCGCTGCTTGCCTCTGTGGCTTCTCTCGTTCTGTCTTCTCGGTGCCAGGCTCACCGCCCCCACCTTCTCTTGCACTTGCTCTTTGGTGTGTCCAAGTGACACTCGTCTGACAGCTACCTGGCTTCTCATGGCCACCAGGGAGCCTTGTTTAGCGAGGCTGCTCCCCTCTAGTGTGTCGCATGCCCCGGCCTGGGCTGGCTACACGGGGCCGTCTCTGGTATGTTCGGTTCCTAGTGTCCCGATGGGCTGTCCTCTGCATCTAGATCTGAAACCAAACCTCCCCTTGGATCAGACCAGTCCAGGAGCTTCAAATGGTTATTTCAGATCGTGGAGACTTTTAATCTCCCTGAAGGCCTGTTTGCTCTTTAGCTGATATTAATTTCTGCCTCTATGTGTAATGATGTAATGTGTCAGGACTTGGCGACAGGTACATCCATACCCATATATCCTGAGACAGAGGATACATCAGCCTTTCCCTGTGGCCATGATACCACTGCTGGCGGTGGAAGGAAGCCGAGAGTGGTGATGGTCTGACTTTTGAGTTTGACAATCACATTGTAAAACCGGAACTTCTCTGGTGGTTCAGTGGTTAAGACTTCACCTTCCAATGCAGGGGGTGCAGGTTTGATCCCTGGTTGGGAAGCTAAGATCCCACGTGCCTCGTGGCCAAAAAACCAAGACATAAGACAGAAGCAATATTGTAACAGATTCAATAAAGACTTTAAAAATGGCCCACATCAAAATAAATCTTAGAAAAATATATATAATCATGATGACCAACATGGTACTGTCAAACTAAGGATCTTTTTTTTAAAAAAAAGTTTTATCAGCTATTATTGCCACTCTGTCATAAAAGAAAGGGACATTTTAGCTCCAAAATGTAGGAAAGAGATTTTTTAGTATAAAGGAAGGTTCTTTATAATAAACAACTAGAAATCTGAGCGCCGAAGAATTGATGCTATTGAACTGTGTTGTTGGACAAGACTCTTGAGAGCCCCTTGGACTTCGAGGAGATCCAACCAGTCCATCCTAAAGGAGATCCGTCCTGAATATTCATTGGAAGGACTAATGCTAAAACTGAAGCTCCAATACTTTGGCCACCTGATACGAAGAATGGACTCATTTGAAAAGACCCTGATGCTGGGAAAGATTGAATGTGGGAGGAAAAGGGGGCAGCAGAGGATGAGATGGTTCAATGGCATCACTGACTCAATGGACATGAGTTTGAGTGAGCTCCGCAAGTTGGTGAAGGACAGGGAAGCCTGGCATGCTGCAGTCCATGGGGTCACAAAGAATTGAATATGACTGAGTGACTGAACTGAACTGAAAGATTCATTTTTTAAAACTCTGATCTCTCTTTGAGAGGAAGAATACTTTTTCTTGAAATAGTAGAAATGACGTCATGTGGCTTCCCAGACCTGGGGAAGGGACAGCAGGGAATGTCTGCTTTTTCTGTGTCTTCAGTAACTTCTGGTGCAGTGCTAGGCATCTCATGGCCCATCTGTTGCTTCTCCCTTCCTGTTTGCTTCTCAATTCCTTTAGCCATAGGGGCTTAGTAACTGTTGTGCTTTATTCATTGAACCTTTACATGCATGGATATACACACATCGTCTTTATTTCGTAAACATACAAAATACTAAAGCTTTTGATTTCCGTACTGGTAAAAAATCATGAGTTCTCTTTTTGTGTGATTGCTGTGGTTATAATCACTGTAACCATTTATAAACTGTCACTTACTAAATAATAATGACATGCTTTTATCAGTTAATATTGCTAGCCACATGCCATTTGCACGAGAAAATGCTAGGAAAGAAGTTTGGCAGATACATAGTAAGCTCATTTTGCGGCATAGCAAGTTTGAAGTTACAGCCACAGTTGCAGATGACATCACATTCAGAGTTTTCTTTTTCCAACTATAGTTTACGTATCTGCCATCAGAGCCTATGTTGTTCCCCCTTTGTTCCTCCCTAGTGATGTGTGATGTGATGAAAACAGTGTGAGTTATGAATAAATGCTTATTGATTATCATTTTTAGGAACTATGTAGATGGAGGCTGGTGAAAATTTCCAGGAATCCTGGCAGCTGAGAGTTGGTGAGCAATGAATGATTATGGGTTAGTGATACAATAGACACACGGCGCAGCAGGGGAGTGCAGTTGAGGGTTTTTAAGAGTAAATATGAAACAGGAGATGAAAAATGAGTGCTTGAATGATGCAGCTTTTTGAAAAGTCTGTTTTGTAATGGGTCATTCTGTAGGTCACTAAGAACTTGGGATTCAGAAAATCATATGGTTTAAAGGGAATAAACTGTTTGGCTGGAACACTTCACCTCTGAGGATTCTGAGAAGTCCATTTATGCGAAGTGATTCTTGCATTCAGCATTTACCAAACACAGCTCAGTTGGTAAAGAATCCACTGTAATGCAGGAGACTCTGGCTCGATTCCTGAGTTGTGAAGATTGCTGGAGAAGGGAGAGGCTACCCACTCCAGTATTCTTGGGCCTGTCTTGTGGCTCAGCTGGTAAAGAATCCACCTGCAATGTGGAAGACCTGGGTTCAATCCCTGGGTTGGGGAGATCCCCTGGAGAAGGGAAAGGCTGCCCACTCCAGTATTCTGGCCTGGAGAATTCCATGGAGTGTACAGTCTCAGTTCAGTTCAGTCATTCAGTCATGTCTGACTCTCTGCGACCCCATGAATCGCAGCACGCCAGGCCTTCCTGTACATCACCAGTTCCCGGAGTTCACTCAAACTCAGTCCATCGAGTTGGTGATGCCATCCAGCCATCTCATCCACTGTCGTCCCCTTCTCCTCATGCCCCCAATCCCTCCCAGCTTCAGAGTTTTTTCCAGTGAGTCAACTCTTCGCATGAGGTGGCCGAAGTATTGGAGTTTCAGCTTTAGCATCATTCCTTCCAAAGAATACCCAGGGCTGATGTCCTTCAGAATGGACTGGTTGGATCTCCTTGCAGTCCAAGGGACTCTCAAGAGTCTTCTCCAACACCATAGTTTAAAAGCATCAATACTTTGGTGCTCTGCCTTCTTCACAGTCCAACTCTCACATCCATATATGACCACAGGAAAAACCATAGCCTTGACTAGATGGACGTTTGTTGGCAAAGTAATGTCTCTGCTTTTGAATATGTTATCTAGGTTGGTCATAACTTTCCTTCCGAGGAGTAAGCATCTTTTAATTTCATGGCTGCAATCACCATCTGCAGTGATTTTGGAGCCCCCCAAAATAAAGTCTGACACTGTTTCCAGTGTTTCCCCATCTATTTCCCATGAAGTGATGGGACCGGATGCCATGATCTCTGTTTTCTGAATGTTGAGCTTTAAGCCAACTTTTTCACTCTTCTCTTTCACTTTCATCAAGAGGCTTTTAATTCCTCTTCACTTTCTTCCATAAGGGTGGTATCATCTGCATGTCTAAGGTTATTGGTATTTCTCACAGCAGTCTTGATTCCAGCTTGTGCTTCTTCCAGCCCAGCATGTCTCATGATGTACTCTGCATAGAAGTGAAATAAGCAGGGTGACAATATACAGCCTTGATGTACTCCTTTTCCTATTTGGAACCAGTCTGTTGTTCCATGTCCAGTTCTAACTGTTGCTTCCTGACCTGCATATAGGTTTCTCAAGAGGCAGGTCAGGTGGTCTGGTATTCCCATCTCTCTCAGAATTTTCCACAGTTTATTGTGATCCACAGTCAAAGGCTTTGGCATAGTCAATAAAGCAGAAATAAATGTTTTTCTGGAACTCTCTTGCTTTTTCGATGATCCAGCAGATGTTGGCAATTTGATCTCTGGTTCCTCTGCCTTTTCTACAACCAGCTTGAACATCCGGAAGTTCTCGGTTCACGTATTGCTGAAGCCTGGCTTGGAGAATTTTGAGCATTACTTTACTAGCGTGTGAGATGTGGTCTCAAACAGTCGGACAAGATTGAGTGACTTTCACTAGTATATTAAAGATTATTCTAGGTGTTGGTAATATAGCAGTAGATAAAAGAAAAAGACAAGATGGTTGGATGGCATCACCGACTCAGTGGACATGAGTTTGATCAAGCCCTGGGAGATGGTGAAGGACAGGGGAGCCTGGTGTGCTGCAGCCGTGGGGCTGCAAAGAGTCAGACACAACTAAGCGACTGGACAACAACAAAACGGAAATTCCTGCCCTTAATAGGGGGTGATAGGCAGTCAACAAGTAGGTAAATAGACCACATTCTGGGTGATCATGAGTGTTCTGAAGAAAAATAAAACAAAAAGTAGAGACAGGGCAATGCAGGGTGGTGGTGATAATTTAAAACTTAAGTAGGATAAAGAAGAGGACACGGATAAATGGGCAGCCTTGATGTAGTGTTGTTTCCCCGGGACCAAAGAAAGATGTTCAGGCAGCCGGTGGCCTCAGATTCTCTGGGTGCAATCTGACTTTGCATCCCAATTAACAGTGACAGCTTACGGCTTTAAAATAGGAAATAAAATGGAAGGAAAGCAACTGCTTGATAGTTGACCTGACATTCACTGTTGCAAGATTGGGAACGTACAATAAATGTCACTGACGGAGCAATATTCATGAAGTAAAAATGTCAGTTTTCAATTTGGTATGAGGATGGTTTGACATGTATTAGTCGCGCACAGAATATTATCATAATTAATGCATTAATAATGCAGCTGTCCTTTTTCTCCCCATTCCAGATTTAAAAGGAGGAAATGGAGAGAGTCAGGTGAAAGAGCAGCTCTCGCCCTGTTCAGACCTTTCCTGCTAGCATTCGTCTCTTCCGGTGCCCTCCCCTCTTGGTGGCCTTGGCTCCTGATTGGTGTCGGTCCAGATTTATCATCTCCATTCGTCACTCACATTTCCAGGAACAATACCAATGGCCTTTTCTGCTGAGGTCTTGCTTTTTAATTTTCAGCAGTACTTTTAAAAGTATTTTGAAAGATACAAGTTTACTGAAGAAAAGGCATATCGGCTAAATCAGAAATCTAAAAATCTCCCATAAGCACACCGCCCAGACAAAATACTAATATTTTGGTGTTTATGCATCAGCCTTTTTTTTCATAATTATATATATTTATAGATACAAGATCATTCTGTACAGTTTGCTGATTGACTTAGCACCGAGTAAATATTCTTTTTCATCTTAGGAACTGCTCTTCTGCAGCGTGACTGGGTGGTATTGCATTATACAGACGTAGCATGATATGAGTAACTAGTCCCTTTAGTTGTCATGTAAATGGTTTCTATATTTTTGATAGTATAAACAGTGTCATGATGAGCATATATGTAGCCAGGCCTTTGTACATATGTATGAGTATGTATGTTTATTTTTGACAGATTTTTAGATGTGCAGCTGATGGAAGTAATAGTTATCTATTGCTAGAGTAATCCTGCAAAGCAGGGCTTCTGTGGCACAAATGATGAGCATTATTCACAAGATTGGGAACAACTAGGGGTCCACTCGCTGGCTCTGCTGATCTTGGTTGGGTGGCTCCTTACCTGGGTATCAGTTGGCTGGCTGTTGGCTGATCGAGACTGTCTGGGACCCAGTGCCCGGGGGAACTTGACTCTATTCCATTGCTTCCCATTCTCTGGCAGGCTGGCCCGAATGTGTTCCCATGTCATTGGCAGAGGCATAGCAAGCTTGTTCTTCCACATATTTTCCAAGTTTCTGCTTAGATCACATTTACGAACATCACAGAGTAAATTATGTGACTGAGCCCAGCATCAAGGGGCAAAACAGTTGGAGGGGACCGCAGAATTATACAGCCAAGGTGTGCATTCAGGACGGGGTGAAAAACAGGGGCCACATTGGCAACTTGCCCTGTGGGGTCACACGGCATCCTTATTTTTAAAGCATGTGATAGATATTTCCAAATTGCTCTCTGGGAAGTCTGAACCAGCTCCACTAACTGTATGAGACTTCACGGTTTTCCAGTTCTCTTGACTCTTGCTGACTCTGGGGGTGGTTTATGACTCTCCACCTTGGCTGTTGTGATTGACCTCCCTCTCGGTCCTGCGCGTTTTTCTCTTTGGGCTGATTCTTTCCCTGCAGAGTGACTCCAGAGCTGCCCCAGGCTCTGGTCCACACATCCCTTTCATTCGGTCTTCTGCCCACTTGACCTTGTACATGTTCCGACCACATCTCACCTCTCTGGAATGTTCAGTGATCCGTAAGAGCTCTTTTCCAGCTGTTCTGAGTCAGCAGGCGTTTACTGCATGTCTCTGCCACCTACACCAGTAGCAGGGTAATTGTTACTTCTCTTTATTCCCAGAATCTCCAAATTTTGGGGGGCCAGAAAAAAGCTAAGAATTCAGTCTTTTTTTTTTTTTAAATACAATATTGTTCCAAGAAGATAGTTACTTATATGGGATGTGTGTGGATGAAGACATGGACGCAGATAAAAACTTGCCTGGAGAAAAGGTTGTTAGTATTTTAGTATATCTGCATGTAGAGGAATTATGGTGAATTAAAAAAAAAAAACTAACATGTGTACAGCAACTGAAAGTCATAGGAGTTAAATGACTTGCCTCCTATTCTATAGGTAAATACTAGCAAGCTGACTGCAGCCCAGTTCTGCTGATTCCTGGTTTAACACTCCCTTGAGATGACACCACAACACGAACTCTGGGGCCCAGCTGTCTTTTTGTTTGATTGTTTGGTTCCAAGCAGCATTGGTGGTTTGGTTTGGTTTGGTTTTGCAAGAGTGCTTTGCTTTCTGTGGGTTCATAGAGAAATTAGGAATATTTTTAAGTGATTGAGTCATCTAAACCAGCTATGTGAATGTTGGGTGCGTAGACATATGTCTGGGGGCATAACTTATCCTGGGTTCAAAATTTGACAGGTGATTCAGGTAAATAGTGGATTTTATCTGTTAAATCATATTAAGGTTCCCAAGCAGATGTATCTTGAATTCTGAACACATAATTTATCGGAGGTATGTGGCAATATTAATTATTTAGTATATACAAAAGGTAAGCTTTGCAGATTTAGAGTAGAATCAGATAAGCTTTTAAGGGACATCTCAGTTGTTTAGATTGATTAAATTTCTTGCTGTGAACCAACTGAGGTGGGGTGACTGTGATACAGTGTTGTTTTTTTTTCCCCCCGGAACTTACTTTCACTAGAGCGATTCTGAAGACCTGGAGGTTGGTTAGGAGACCAGGGCATGTGCTTCTGTCCATGGAAATGGTGGGTTAGTCTGCTTAGAGATGAATCTTTGATTTGGTTTTGCTTGCCCTTTGTCTTATTTCCCTTTTATCCAAGCTCTAAGATATCCAAAAATAAAAAGAAAGCTTTATTCCTCTGGAGAGTAAGGATTGGCTCCAGTATTACTGTAGTGCTGAAGAGAGAGACATACTTTGAAGAGCTCTTAACCTAGAGAATACCCAGGAGATATTTGTATTTTGAATGTATTGTCTGAGTCAAAGCCAGATGTTAAATTGAGGCATTTGGGGCCTGGAAGCATGTTACTGTTGCTGAATTAACTAACACCTTTTACCCACTTAGAGCTTTCTGTAAGGCTTCTTAGATCACAGAGGGTGCACATACTCAGAAATGGACACCAACCAGTGGGGACAAAGAGACTGGGATCTGAGGCTGCTTCACCAAGCAACAGGAGGAAGAATCCAAGCCTCTGAAAAATAAGCATCTATAGGTTCTCTTTCCTAGTGCTTCCGTGGTGTTTGTTTTGCTTTGTGCCAGTTGGCTTGCAGAGAACAACTGCCCTGGAAGCTGAGTTTTTGCAAGCCTGTTACGGGATTCAGATGCAGGCTTCAGCCAGTCAGTGAGGGTTGCTGGGAGCCAGTGTGAGGAATCCCGCCCGTGACAAGGTCATGAGGAAGGAAGCTGACATACGCAAGGCGTGCTCAGACTTAAGGGACCCCTCTGGAAATTCCTAAGCATGTACCCCAATAAAAATCTGCCGGCTTTTGTGCTCTGCTTTTCTACTCTTCTGACATTTTCTGGAAAAAGTCAATTCAGGGCTTTAGTCTTCTGCATTTGAAAGAGTGTTTCAATCTAAAAAACCCTCTGATGGCTTTCTAGCCTGCCTGCAGGACTCGTACAGCTGCGAGTGTGATTGTTTGAGGCCTCCTGACCGCAGGAGGCACAGGAAGCTTAAAACATCCTAGGAATGTAGGAGCTTCCGAGGAGTCAAAATCTTTAAAATAGGACTGATTAAAAGTTTCATTTGTTGAATCAATGCTTGCTGCCAAATTTTCATATCCTTTATTTTTAGATATAGTTGGTATATAGAAAAACAAGTAGTAGACCTGGTATTAGCAACATTAGATCTTTGAGTTAAGTACCTTCTTTGTTATAACCCACTGCACCTTTGTTCTATAGAGATGTAACTTTAATGCTTTAAGGAGATGCAGATTAAAGAAAAACACTTCAGGGGAAACAAAATTAACTTTCATTAAGGAAGAGAGCCAAAAAGTGTTAACAAGCCTCTTGGCCAGAAGATAATGTAAATCACCTGAGACCTTTTGTATACAAAATGATGTATAGAAAGAGTCTGAGCTGCGAACGCTACATAATTTTGTGTTACCCATTGATCTCCATGTTTTATCAAAAGTATAAAAGGCCTTCTGATCAATAAAGGATGGGGCCAGCTTCTCGGACCAGTTTCTCGGCCTGGTTTCTTGGGACTCTGGCTCCCCCATGTCTTTCTCTCTCTTTCTTCTTCTCTCCCTTTCCTTCTCTCTGCTCTTTACTTTAACTTCAGGCTGAATCTCCACCTGGAGCGCGGAGGCTCGCCAGGTCTACTTACTTGCCCTGGCTGTTAAGACCCGCACGAAAGGGAGCTTAAGGCGAGGCACCCTTAGATATTCAAGTGGGCGCCAGTGGCCCAACGTAGATGGTGCAAATTCTTTGTCTGGAATTTTATTGGCCTTCCGCGTAAACCAAGCTATTCAGCCCTCTTCCTCCACTTAATCTTCTTACTACACTATAGTTTCTTAATCTAATCTTACATTAATAAATAAACAAGTCTTTCCACACCAACGCCGTCCACCCTTCGAATTCCCTGGATCCACCTGGGCTGGACCCCGGCAGAGGGTCTAGTCATTCTATGCCTAGATGGACTCCAGTGACCCCTGCTTGTTTATGCTAGGACTCAGGCATCATACTGCTGTCACTGTTAGCCCCCAACCCCACATGTACCCCCCCACACCTGCTCCTGGGCTCCAGCTACTCATGTGCTTTACTTAAGAATATCTTGGAGTTACCCTCACACAGCTGTTGGCTGCTTCTGGATGGAAAATGCTCAGTTAGAGCCAAACAAGCATGCTACTAGAACTGAGTATATTTTGATAAAATCGGTTCAGTTAATATGTCCCTTAGGGTGAAGTACATGTCCACTTCTCTTGCTAAGAAAGTCAGTAGCTTCGTTTCCAGCCTGGGTTCAAACTCAGATTGAACTCTTAGAAAGTATTTAAGACCACAGTGAGATCCACCTGGGTTCTCATCAGTGTGTGATTAAGACATGTGTGGGGAGGGATGGAGTAAAACAGGAAATGATGGGGCAAAGGGCAAGGAAATAAGCTGGGGCACAGGCCAGTGAGAGGAAGGAACAGCTGTGGACACGTCACCCTGCTCAATCAAGGTCAGCACGGTGGCCCCCAGTGTCTTGCTCCATTATCTCAATCCTCTAGAAGATCCTGCTAATGAGGCCAAGGGAGGTACACAGAAGCTCACCTGAGTTGTTTTGCTCAAGTCTTGCTTGCACTGTAAGTTGTAGCTCTGGCTGGAAAATCACTAGCATGGGGCTTGAGAAGGTATTTGAATGATAACAGTGGGCATTTGTCAACAAGTTCTTCCAAGTCAAACCCTAGCTGCTTATTTCACCTCTGTATGCCTGTTTCTTCTTATGAAAAACTATGGTAATATTCAATTGAATAATATTCAATCTCATAGGCTCTTAACTTCCTCTACAGCTGTATAAAAAGACTCTTCTGTCTTTTAATATTCTTTTAATACTTTTCTTGCTTGAGCATTTGTTTTCTTCTCTCGGACAGGGACCTTTTTTTTTTTTTTTTTTTAAACCATTCCTTCTGCTCTCTGATGTTGTATTGATTTCACTGTGCACAACTGGGCTCTGAGATTGTACAGCTGGCTAGCCGTGTACCCCCACATGATGGCTTACTGGGAGCCTAGTTACTCCAGAGCAGGAGGAGCTGAAGAGAAAGAGCAGGAGTTACCTTGACATGTACACATACCTGTTGCAATTTATACTTTGCTCACACCTGAGCTCAGCCCATCCTAGGACCAACCCTGGTAGGGGCTCCAAAGGGCTCAGCATCTGTATCTCTTCATGAAGGTCCTTTTGTAATTTTCTTTGATCCAGTATCTGTCCTCCTTCAAATGTTTATTAACTGCCACAGCATCCTGCTGAATGTTCTTAGGTCTGTTTTCTGTAAGGCTGGAGTAAAAGAAACAGGTGGCTCCCTGGCAGCGAGGTATAGTTCAGGGCATTCGTGGGATGACCCCGTGGCTGTTCCCATCTGAAGGGCTGGAGTGAGACGCTTCAAGATTTCCCGACTTTCAGGATTTTGGAGACCTGGAGTTTAGGGAACTTGGGAGGCCTTGAGCAGCTGCTGGCCAGCTCACGCTGCATTTTAGGGCACATCTGTAGTTTCATGGTGTGCCCATCCCGACATTGCAGCCCCCTTCTTATTACTGCTTTGATGCGTGAGAAGCACCTGTGCTGATTCTCTATCTTATCACCAGTCAGTATCTCTTTTTAGATGCTTATTATCCAGAGAATAATACATAGGCATGCTATAATATTAACAGATGATCTAGGAAGTGCTATATAAATATTTGTTAAATAAATTTTTAAAAGTAAACGCAATGCAAGGAAAATTTCAGTTCTCTTCTGTTGAAGTAACAACCGTCATCAACTTCATGAAGTCCCTTCTAGAAATTGTCCAGGTATACACAGACGTGTCTGCATACACGCATACCACCCCGCTTTGCCTTAACATGTGCAATAGGCTGGGAATGTGTAAATCCCACTGTTTACCGTCCTGCAAGGAACTTCTGAATGGGGCCTCAGGGATACAAGCATCCACACAGGGAAACTACTTTCCCTTCCTGTTGTCTCTGGGGCCCAGCCAGGGTCACCAGGGAGACCAAAGCTTGGGAGGTCAGTTCCCTTATCGATCCAGAGCTCTGGTGTTCTCAGAAAGATGACAAGCCAGAATATGGAGTTAAGATTTACTCCTCCTGAAGCTCACCAAAATTTTAATAGTGTGTGGGATGGAGGAGGGAAGGCTATAATTATTTTCTTCTTTTTACATTTCCTTTGAATAAAGATCACATATTAATAATGAAACATTATTTATAATGAAAAATCCCAATACCCTTAAGTATTCCAATTCCCCCTGAAGTGGAATCTTAAACTCTCAATTTATTAAAGGTACTAGTGAAGTTTTTATTGGTTACAAGCAGGTAACCTCTTTTACAAACAGGCAATCTCTTTCTAATGTCTAAGAACACTCAGAGTACAGCTACCTGTGTCTTGGTATAATAGAAGTGGTTCTTAATGAGCTCGGCTTACAGACACTAGGAACGAGATAGAGTTGGTTCTGAGTGTATCTGTAGTGAGTGAACACTGCTTTGAAAACTCTCCTGGACCAAGATGCTGGTGGTGAATGATCGCATCTCCCAGGGGGCTTTCAAAGTTGCCCCTTCGCTTGTTGCAAGTCAGCACTGTAGGGCAGAGGTTCCCACACTGTGGGCTTTGGACTCCTCTGGGGCTGGGAGATTGCAGCGAGTGGACCATGGATCCTTCTAAGCATAGCACACTGTTTGCCTCAAATAACACAGTTACCAGTTTTTCCTGTTTTTTTTTTTTTTTAAATTGGGGTATAGTTGCTTTACAATATTGTGTTAGCTTCTGTTGTACAATGAAGTGAATCAGCTATATGTGTCCATATATGCAATTATCATTGATTGACAATTTCTCATGTGCCAGGCACTGTTCTGGAACCTTTCATATTTATTTACTCAGGCAATTCAGTGACCTAGTTGAAGCCAGTAACATTTCAATCTCCTTATTGAGGAAACTGAGCCCCAAAAGGGTGAAGTGAGCTATCTCAGGTCTCTCTACTATTATTAATAAAGTCATGGTTCTAATCCATGCCGTCTGGCTCCAGAGCCCCCTCCTAATCACTGAACCACCATCCTTCTCAGAGAAGCAGATCATGTTTCATGTATGTGGGCTATCTGTATGTTGAGTGTATGTAGGTCAGTGATGATTGTGGTTTGGACCACAGTGTTAGTGGTGAAACAGGTGGGAGAAGAGGTCTGATTCCAGCTGGATTTTGAAGGTAAGCCTGACAAGGTTTATTGAGAGAGGGGCAAACTTGATACCAAAAACATCAAGGTATTAAATATTTGGCCTGAGCCCCTGGAGGGATGAATTAATACTCACTGAGGTGGGAAGAGCGGAGAGAGAAGCAGATTTGGGAGGAGGGTGGAAGTTAGGGATTCCGTTTTGGACTTGTTGAGTTTCAGTCTGAGATACCCAAGGAGAAAAATGAAATAGGTAGTTGGATACAGAAGATAATGAGTTTAGGGAGAAGTCTGGAGTTCAGAATTTGGGAGTCATTAGCATAAACATGCCACTTAGGGGCCTGAAATTTAATGGGGACACAGACTTGACTGTGGATAATCAAGAGGTTGAAAGGCTGATCCAGAGGAAGGCTTGGGGACCTGTTGTTTAGAGGAGGAGATGGTAGACAGCAACTGGATTGTTTTTGCTTTGAGTAAATAAAGTTTTATTGGAACACAGCTCTTTGCCTTTCTTTGTCTTAAGGCCTCTTTTGAGCTACAGTGGTGGAGTGGAATAGTTGTGACAAAGGCTTACAGCCCGCCAAGCCAAGAGAATTTACTGTCTTTATACAGGCAGGTTTGTTCAACCTGGATTAGAAATCAGGGAGAGGATGGGGGTCCAGCAAAGGAGACTCAGAAGGAATAGCCAGGCAGGAGGAAGGGGCCCCAGGAGCTCTGCAGCATAGACCAGGTGGGGTAAGGCTTTGGGAACGTGTGACCTGGGCAAGTTACTTTACCTGTGTGGATAGCAGTCATGCAGAGTTATTGTGGAAATGAACCAGGATGATAGAGGTAAAACCCTCAGCTGTGCCTGACCGATAGGATGTGCTCATATGTAAGTAACTATCTTACAGCACCCATTTTCCTTTGCTTAGTCTGCAGTCCTTGGCCTCGGCTCTGTGCTAGGGTGGTGACTGTCCCCAGCCCACTTGAGTAAGCCGTGTGACCTGTGCTCAGGCCCTGAAGAAGCCGGAGGAAGTTGAGCCAGCCGCCCTCCAGCCTCTGCTTTTACCTTCCATCTTTGACAAACAGTTTCACTGAAAGCTTTTGAGCAAATGGCAAATCCAGTTTCATGCGTGTCATTTACCAGTGACAACACATTCTGTGTTTCAGGATTTGATAGGCTCCCGGGGGGCTATGTCCCTGACAACACTGGTTGGCAGCTCTCTCCTGGGCAATTAAAGCCCATACCCCTAATGTTAGAGAAGGGCCTAGATATCCCCTCCATGCCCTGGGACATTTTCTCCCAGGAAGAGCCTTAGATGAGAAGCTTGAAGAGGGAGTGAGACCTGTTGTTATTCAGTCGCTCAGTTGTGTCCAGCTCTTTGCAACCCCATGGATTACAGCTCTCCTGGCTCCCCTGTCCTCCACTGTCTACTGGGGTTTACTCAAATTTATGTCCATTGAGTCAGTGATGCCATCCAACCGTCTCACCCTCTGCCACCCGCTTCTCCTTTTGCCTTCAATCTTCACCAGCATCAGGGTCTTCTTCAGTGAGTTGGCTCTTCACATCAGGTCGCTAAAATATTAGAACTTTAGCTTCAGCATCAGCCCTTCCAGTGAATATTTGGGGTTGATTTCCTTTAGGGTTGACAGGTTTGAGACCCACTGGGGCTTCTCTAAAGACCCTGGCTCCAAAGCTTGGGTAAGGAAAGAATTACCTTGCATTATGTAATGGTTTGGAATTCAGCACCCCAGCTTCACCACTGGCCCCCTCTGGGTCCAGAGTCTCAGGAGTACACAGAAGTGGCTGTCCTTTTGGGCAGCTCATGAAAGAGAATCTGGCCTTTCCCATTCACTTGTTCTTGTATCTGTTATAGGTCCTCTTCTTTCTGTTATGGCTATATTCCCTGGTTAGTCTCTAAAGCAGTACTTCTTCAACTGATCCGTGGACCATCAGTATCATCTGGAAAGTTGTTAGAGGCACCAGTCCAAGCCGTGGAATCAGCAGTTTCTGGTGTATGACCTTGGACAGGTTAGTTAGCCTCTGAAATGTGGTGCACCCCCGGTGGAATATGGGAATGATGATAGTGCAGGATTGTTGTAAAGCTTAAATGAGACGAGCAATCCACTGAGCTCACCAAGTCCTCCAGGTGATTCTCATCACGCTCAAGTTTGAGAACCACTCCTCTTTAGATGCTGCTAAAAGATCCCCATTTTGAGACAGACGTTCTTGCCAAGAGAATTTTTCAGATTTTATCCCTTTATACACCTCAGACCATTTTTACTCTGAGCTAATCTGCCAATTATCTTTCCAAAATGAATGCTTTCTCATTTTCTTAAAATTGTTACAGGATAGCAATCACGGTTTAGCTTTTCCGTAAAGACTCAGGGCGTAATGATGAGTGTGATTATTGCTGTGTTGAGTATAGGGCTTTTTCTACCATATGTCTGTGTTTGTGTATTCTTTACTAGTTTTTTAGCTTATTTTTTTTTTTAGTCGTGTGTGGCTTTCTTCTTCATTGTCTGCATATCAGCTGTTCCTACCATAAGCAAACTGGTAGGAGCCCTGTCACTTTCTAATTTTATTTTTAAATTGATTTTTTACAGGAACTGAAATAATCAAGATGGTTAATAGGGTGTGCAAAGCAAGAATAAATGAGTAAAAAATAAGAGTAAATAACCAAATGAAAATCTGAGGGGATTTTTTTTTCAAGTATAAGCTTTTGTACCTGAATTCTCTAGGGTAGAATTTGGATTCTTGCCTGCCTTGCTGTTTATTTCTGATACTTTCTCAATGATTGGTGTTTTGAATGATGAAAGTTGTGGTACAGTACTTACCACCCCATCCTTCTTCTGAACATTTACCCCCATGTTATACTGTCTCTTGTGTCTTTCTTCAGTATTGACATATTTTCCTAAAAGATGTAATTCATAACAGAAAATTCATTCACATCTAAATTATTGCTCTTTGGAATGAAAGGGAGTATTAAATGTGAGGTCCCCCCTCTCCCTTTCTCCCTTTTTCTCTTATTTTACTTTCTTTGGGTTCCTAAGTCAGCTTGGGAGAGAGTACCCAGGGCTGACATGTGAAAAAAAATCTGTATTCTAGGTTTGGTTCTACCACTAAGTGACTGGATGGGATAAGGGAAATCACTTGGCTTCTCTGGGCCTGGAGCTACAGCATTATAAATGCAGATGATAATAATAATGATAATAATCCTCCTTCCTTGGAGCAGTGTAGCAGGAATCCTAGTAAATAGTGTAAGTGGAAATGTAACACCATATACACCTGATCTGCATGGTGGTCAAGGGGCATCCAAGATATTTTGGCCGCATGGAGGCCTTAAGGACGTTTCTTCTGTTTCCCTTGCCCCAGGATCCAGCTGCCTTGGTCCAGAGACTTTGGGGTCTTGCTCTGTTTTTTTATCCTATTTCAGAGTATACCCAATCAATAGAGATGTAAAATAAAGTCACAAAGTGGAAGCTCATACTCACTATAGAAAATGTTGGCAGGAAATACAGCAATAATGATAGTTCCACAAAAAAAAACACACAAACAAACCCGGATTGTGGAATGCACAGTGTGTGTGGATGGTGGTGTTTCAGCTCTGCTCATTGCTTTGAAATCTGGTGCATTCTGAGATGAGGATGTGCCGAGGGTTTAGACAGCGTGCCTGCTTGGCACCTGAGGTTCTTGGAAGGGACTGGAGGGGGTCTTTCAATGCAGGCCTGCCAGCCAAGATTCTCAGATGGGGCATGCCTTCCACTGATTAAGGCCACTCTGGGCTTCAGCACTGAATAGATCCAGGGGCCCAAGAAGCCCACACCTCTGAGATGCAGAGGGACACCCCCTTTCCTGAATAGCTGGTTCCCTTCTATTCTGTCCCTTTGCGTGTCTTCCTCTCCCAGGAGAGATTGCTGACAGCTACTGTGCCTGAAGACACCCAAGAAGGCTTCCACCCTCTGCAGGAAACTTCTGAAAGAGCGAACCCAGTCCGCCTCACTTTTCTGCCAGTCCTAGCCCTACCCTCTCTTTACAGCCCCGTGTAAGTCTGACCTTACTGGCATCAGCAAATCCTTCAGTCTTCAAGACTCTCTCATCTCTGGCCTCTGCCAGCACTTGTCACACGAGATTATTTTTGGCACTTACCGTCTGTTGCCTGGTTCGGTATATGTATGAGGGATGTGTCTCTAGAATCTTGAGAGTGGTGCAAGGTCTTTCTACTAGCTGTGCTCTGGGCTTCCCCGGTGGCTTAGACTGTAAAGAATCCACCTGCAATGCAGGAGACCCGGGTTTGATCCCTGGGATGGGAAGATTCCCCTGGAGAAGGGGAAGGCTACCCACCCCAGTATTCTTGCCTGGAGAATTCCATGGACAGAGGAACCCGCTGGGCTACAGTCCGTGGGATCCCAAAGACCGAGGCATGATGGAGCAGTTACTACAACTCACACCAGTCTTCTATAAGCAAATATACTAGTTCTGGTCTTGAGCCAGAGCCACCTGGAGCAGTAGGATGTCTGCCCTGGCTAGGCTTAGGAACTGTGTCCTTGGGACTGGGCTGGTTCCAAGGACACAGTTTGGGGGCAGCCAAAGACAGCACAGTGAGAGGGAGGAATTGAGTGCCCTTAAAAGCCTGGGCTTCTTGTCCAGAGGAGGAAACATGTCAAAGGCAAGGGTACAGTCAGGGTTGAAAATCAAAGGATGAGGAGTCCCGCAAGTGGCTCAGGACCAAGGCTGTGAAGAGTCCCCTGCCAGGGCTAGGAGGCCTTGTTAATTAATATTGCCTCGTGCTCTTTTTGACATGGAAACAGGCCATTTCTTTTCAAGAACTGCTCCCAGGCATGTGGCCTGTGGAAGTGTCACTCTTTCATCTGGCCCCTGACCACAAAGACCACAGCGTCCCACTCCTCTCACCCGAGATGCAGAAGGTGGACTTGGTCCTTTCTTAGCATATGAAAGGCTTAGCATATGAGTCGAGGGAATGGGGAGCAGACCAACCTCTTATGTAATGAATGAATGTTCCGACAAGTACCTTTTTAAGGCATTATGGATATAGAAACATTTCATTTCCCAAACAGTGGAGACTTGAGACCAAATGCTGGACCAACCCTAAAGGGAAGTTAAATGTTTTCTTCATCGAGAGTGAGCATCCTATACATTTAAGAGCAGAAAGAGAAAGCTTGCTGGGGTTTGGGAATGGGGGATTGAGTCTATTTCTTCTTAGGATAATGAACTGCAATAAATTAAGAGGAGATGGAACAATATGGTGTGTAGTGACTGTTATCAGAGAAGTAAAATGCTGTTTATATAAGAAGACAAGGTGATGGGACCGTGATATGGACAGACCTCTGGCTTTAATTAGGTGACACCTAGTGCTATTGATACTGGGCAGTCTACTTATTGCCAGGAAGAGGTCTGTTTTCAGAGGCAGTGAGCTGTGTCCGCATAAAAACATTTCAAAGACCAGTGCAGAGCAGGAGGGCCAGTGGGAGTTGAGTTGGTCAGTTGCCATGGTGAACAGAGTGCCTGCTGAGAAGTTGCCCCATCTTCACACAGGGTCAGGGCTGGGTAGGATGATGCTTCTCAAACTCTAATGTGTGTATTTTTCAGCTGAGGGGTCTTGGGAACAGTGAATTCTGATTCACAAGCTTTGGGTGGGCTCAGGGCTGTTTCTAACTAATTTCCAGGTGCTGTTGATGCTACTGGTCTGTGGACAGTGTTTTGAGTGGCCTCGGGCACAGTGGCCATTGGCTGAAGAAGCAGTAGATCTTAATTTCAGCCCTGTGTGTGGCCCTGGACAAGTCATGAACTCTCTGAGACCCAGTTTCCTCAATGGTAGTGAGGGAGGGAAATAGACTAGCCCTCTCCACTTCTGCAGTGCAGTGTTTCTGTTTTAGTGCTTGAGAGAAGCACGTGTGTATGCGTGCTCAGTCACGTCTAGCTCTTTTGAAACCTCATGAACTGTAGCCCGCCAGGCTCCTCTGTCCATGGAATTTTCCCATGGGTTGCCATTTCCTCTTCCGGGGGATCTTCCTAACCCAGGGATCAAGCTCGCACCTCCTGTGTCTCCTGCCTTGGGAGGCAGATTCTTGACCAGTGAACCACCTGAGAATCCCCAGGGAGAATGGAGACCTCTGCCTTATTCTTCCTTAGAGTAGCCTGGAGGTTGTGTCCATTGGTCTTGCAACCTGGAAATTTACATGGTTCCTCCACCCTCTGTGTGGGTGGTTTGGTCAGTGTCTGCTCAGTGCCTCTAAGAGTGGATACCAGATTCTGTTGTTCTCTTGAAGGAAAAGAGAACCAGAGACTACAGTTGAGTGACTCCTGCCCCACATCCATCCTCGGTTCACAGGTGACTTCCCCTCCCCACGTATCACTTGTTTAGATTCAAACTGACCTCTAGGAATCTCCTGTCCTTTCTGCCTGGGTAGCTGGCTCATTGGACACCCTGAAAGAATACCTAGGCCCCAGACCTCTGAATCCGTTTCTCTGAGATGAGATGTCCAGTTTGTTCATGACAACAATAGCTGCCAGGCCTCTTACAGTTATGCAATAGGTTTCTTTTTTTAACCAGGTCTTGAAAATCTGTGCATTATCCTTTAGGTAATAAATGAAATAAAAAATGACTGAAAATAAATTGGCTTTGCAAAGTGGGACTGAAGCTTTTCTCCTAACTCCACCTGTTTTTTTTGGTTCTTATTGCTTTTTAGGGAGCTGATGGCAAGTGATTTCTTATTAACCCTTTTTCAGGGCCCACTTCATCTTTCACAAGTGGTTGTCGGGACTTTGGCCTGATGCCGGAGGGATCCCCCATCAGTTACTCTCCAAATGGGGAGGTGACTTAAGGAGACATTATCGTGTGTCTTCTGGCGCGGGGTGGCTTTTGTTCCTTCCTGGCCTGTTTCCACCTTGAAGAATCACTTTCTAACTGTCATGGTGGCTGTATTAAAGAAAAATATGTCTTTCTACCCAGATTTTTCAACTGAGGGCTGGGAGGTGAGAGAATAACCCTTCTGTCTAAGCATGACATCAGGATCAATTTCCCATGGATCCGCTCAGGCTGCTACCTCTTTGCCTCCTTAAAATGTCATTAGCACTTTATTTTGGCCTGTGCTGGGGTCTTCGTTGCTGCGTGGGGCTTTCTCTGGTTGCGGCAAGTGGGGGCTATTCTTCGTTGCGGTGCATGGGCTTCTCACTGTGGTGGCTTCCCTTGTTGAGGAGCACAGGCTCGAGGCTTCAGTGGTTGTGTCTTGAGGGCGCAGTAGTTGTGGAGCACAGGCTTAGCAGCTGTGGTGCATGGGCTGAGTTGCTCTGTGGCACGTGGAATCTTCCCGTCCCAGAGATCAAACCTGTGACCCCTTCATTGACAGGCAGACTCTTCACCCCTGGATCACCAGGGCAGTCCTCGTGAGCACTTAAGTGCAGCCCAATGCTTTAGGAATGGTGCAGTCTGCTCCGTGTGTGGCAGACCCATTGTTTGGCTGTCATCTGTCTCTCTCATCTGTACTTGTGATACCTTCCTTCTGGGCATGGGGTGTGACACCTGGGGGCTGGATAACTGGCAAGATGGTCTGGAACATGGATCCCTCTCGCGAGGGAGACACTGACAGAGTCCCTACAGTAAGTCTAACTGGAGATGCCCTCTTGGTTTGCAAGTGGTAGGGGGGAAACCACAAGGGCAGGAAGCGACCCCTGCCCCTTGTGTGCCCACAGAGACTTGGATTGGTTTGATGGAGGTTTTCTTGAGTCGTCTGATTTTGCTTCTCATTAGTATCTCTTCCCTGCGTTCCCAGCCACACTTCCGTCCTCGTTGTGTGCAGAGCTATTAACCATGCTCATGAGTGGCACATCTGTGGAAATGTGGTTGCTGCTGGAGCGCTGTGTTTATGTAAAATATTGAACAGTCTGTAAAGATTTATCCTGGCTTCCCATCCTGTCCCTTACACTCCCCTCTTTTCTTTACTTAAAGATATGCTAACATCTCTGCTTCTATGGGGAGGAAAAAACCTTTAAAGTGAGACAGCATGAAGATAAAATGCCCTTCTCTGACTGTCTCCCTCTAGAATGAGCTTGCAGACCTTACGGGAGGCCACAGGGTGGGGTGGGTGGGGGGTGGGTGCAGCCCACAGCAGTGGGGGGGGGTGCAGCTTCACTGCGAGCCCACCTGCCCCCGTCTCTCCCTCTCTCTCTCTCTCTCTCTCTCTCTCTCTCTCTCTCTCTCTCTCTCTCTCTCTCTCTCGTCCCTGTCCCCTGGGAGCCAGCTCCCCTGAGCATGGGCTAGGTACGCGGGAACCCACCAAGTCTGCCTTGCTCATTCGCATCCCAAGATACAAGCCTCTCACTTCAACAACTTGGGTCCGTTTTGGTTGTAAGGGACCCTCTGATTTCCTAAAATATTAATCTCTGCTCCTCTGTTTGGTCACTGGAGATGCCAGGGGCTGAAATTTGGTCCTGGGCGCAGGTGAGCCGGGGCTGGGGTTAGGAAGTGGGCAGTCATTCTCACCCCGGGCATAGCTGGCAGGGGCCTGGCTTAAAGGGGTTTGCAGACCACTGACCTCACCCTTCCTCTTGTTGGTGGCTTAGAGCTCAGTTTCTTGTGAGCAGGCTGAAGGCTCTCCTCACCCTGTCCTACCTTTCTGCCATCGTCCTCCCAGCTGAGAGGGGCCCGGGCCGGTCAGCTACTGTACTCTGTGGTGCTCAGGTGGCATGCGTGGTGGAGGAGGGCCCGGGGCTAGGGGCTGTGGGTGCCCAGCGGCTCTGGTGGCTTCCCCTCTCCTTCTGCCCCCCGACTCCCCCAACACACCCTACCCCAGCCCCCACCAGCAGGCCCTGGGCGCTGCGTGCTCCAGGAGCGGACAGGAACATGAAGCACTGCCTGTGGCTGAGGGGAGGACGTGTGCTGAGCCCTGGGAGGTGCCGATTGGCTGGTGGTGAGGTAATGCGATGCAGTCTAAATGTGGAAGTGGCAGCCCCGGCGTCCAGGGCGTGCCTGCTCCCCAGCCAGCCCGTCGGCCGCCGGCCCCGTCTGAAGGACCAGGTCTCCGAGGGGTTCTGCAGACCTCAGGGGCCCTTGCTGCCTCACAGGGCAGGGTTTGTGCGCCGGAGACCAGAGGCAGCATCTATGAGGTCGTGACGGTTCCCTGCCCCTAAACACACTGCAGTTCCGACCTCTGCTCTTAAACAAATGGGGACCTCCTAGCAAGGGTGTGTGACGGGGACGGACTGGGCTGCCCGCACAGGTCGTGGTGAGTGGCAGTCAGGACGGCTGCTGAGGACCTGGCTGGTTTCCAGGACAACTGACAGTGTAACTCCTTGGATGATGTGGACGTCCCTATGGTGCTTCCTGGGTACCCCTGTGGGTACATAATTGGGCCAGGAGTCCACACCCGAAATCCCCATTCCAGCCCACTTCCTAATACTAAGCGTCAGCGCCAGATTTAGCCATGAGGGATTGAGGAATTCCAGAGGACACTGTAGGCTATGCTTTCCATCCCTTTGTTTTCTTTCCTCGTCAAGGACAGAGCTGGCCTCTCAGGAAGAGTTTTCCGAGGTTTAGCAGCTTCCAGAGATCACAGTTGGTGCTCAGTAAATACTGCAGGTCAATTGACTAGTCCCTGAGCATCTCCTGCCAACCAGCGTCGGGTGTCGTGGGAGCTGTAGGGACATGGGACTTGCCCTTCAGGAGGCTGTTTAACCATTCATCCAAAAAATATTCTAGACTATTTGCCCTGGGCCTGACACAGTTCTAGGTGTTTAGGCTATGATGGCAGACAAAGGAAAGCCCTTGGTCTCTTGAAACTAACTTTGTGAGGGGAGATGCAGAGAAAAAGCAGGAGAGTTGAGATGAAAGTGAGGGAGGTAAGGTGACTGAAGGTGGCTAGAATAAGGCTACTTGGAGGTCAGGGGTGAACTCTGTAAAGAAGTGACATTTAAGCCAAGAGCTCAGTGAAGCCACAGAGAGAGAGAGAGCATTCCAGGGGCAGAGTATTCCAAGCAGGAGGCCCTAACTTTGAGACCAAAACCAAGCCAGGGCAAGCTTAGAGATTTCAGGAACAGGAAAAAGAGCAGATGAAGGGGAAAGTGGTAGGTGGGTAAGGGTGGTAAAAAGGGCAGTGGCCAGATCTTGTAGGCCACAGCAAGTAATTAGAATGTCAGACTTCGGGCAGGTCACAGAGGTGCATATCCAAGGATAAACGTTCTCGTCATTAATGACAACTTGTGCTGGGTCACCCAAGGAGAGGCAGAGACTGGTAATGGGCTACTAAGTCCTTCATATTCACAGTGAAGTCACTGCTCTCCTCCCAGGTGCACAGTAATTCTTCTGGGACAGTGCCTTGTAGGAGGGGGCAGCTGGAGCAAACTCTACCTGAAGGGGTCATCCTCAGTTATGTATCATCTAGTCCAAATCCTTTCCTCCAAAATAATACTGGCTATATATTATTGGATGCTTGGTTTGATTCAGACCTCATGCTCAGCCTGTATATACATCATCTCATTTTAGTTCAGTCTCTCAGTCGCGTCTGACTCTTTGCGACCCCATAGACTGCAGCAGCACGCCAGGCTTTCTCATGAAAGTCCTAGAATGTAGGTGGTATAATTTGCATTTGACAAGCAAGGAATCTGAGGCTCCAAGAGATAAGAGAACTCTCCCAAGATGGCTCACTGAAGAAGAGATAGAAGTAAGCTTCAAACTCCCAAGTATGGACTTTTGGCCATCTTGGCTGGGGATGAATAGCCCAGCAAATACCTCCTAGGGCAGGGGTAGGGATGGGAGAGAAGGAGACAGAAAGATTGAGAGAGAAGCTATATACATCATAATATCATGGATTCAACCAAGAGGAATTTTGCACCCCGAGGGGATGACTGGCAGGGATAACTGGGGGCAGTTTTCCTTGTCACACCGGGAGGCGGAGAGGGAGTGCTGCTGACATCTAGTGGGTAGCAACCAGAGGCGCTGCTCATCTCTCGTGATGAACAGGACAGCCCCACAGCAAAGAACTGCTGGACCCACATGTTCATAGCACCGAGGCTGAGAAACCCTGAGTGAAGATCTTACTGGGCAAACTGCTCTTTCCTTCCTCCCTCTTACTTATATCAGTATCTCTGCCCTAGGGGTTACTGCCACAGGGTATTTCCAGATACTGAACTAACATCCAAATGGTTATTTGGGGTTCCAGTGGGATGGTGTTTTCCCCCAGGTCTCCTTGCCGTTTAAGCTGTTGTTTGGGGTTCCCTGGTGGCTCAGATGGTAAAGCGTCTGCCTGCAGTGCAGAAGACCCGGGTTTCGATCCCTGGGTCAGGAAGATCCGCTGGAGAAGGAGATGGCAACCCGCTCCAGCATTCTTGCCTGGAAAATCCCATGTATGGAGGAGCCTGGCGGGCAACAGTCCATGGGGTCGCAAAGAGTTGGACACGACTGAGTGACTTTACTTACTTGGGGAGAGAAAGAGCTAGGTCTCAGGGTGAGAGGGCCCCGGGCCAG
This sequence comes from Ovis aries, assembly GCF_016772045.2. Lineage (NCBI taxonomy): Eukaryota > Metazoa > Chordata > Mammalia > Artiodactyla > Bovidae > Ovis > Ovis aries. Next base: position 87,899,827 of record NC_056060.1, read on the forward strand.
TACTGCAACAAGCCTGTAGTTGAGGGAAGGCATCAGTTAACCGTCTCTACTGTGGTTTTGCCACCTGTGAAACGGAGGTGACGAGACCTCTTCCAGCTACCCTTCAGGTTTGTCGTGAGAATTCTACAAGACAACAGACGTGAAAGTGCGTTCTTGAAAGTACTATATAAGTGTGTTATTACTAATCCTTCTACCACTAGTCAAATGAAACCATCATCATTCTGCCTCTGACAACACTGATCTGTGGAACCATTAGAGTTCTTTATGTTATATTCTAAAAGAGCCGGAGAGAGAGCTGTCAGGGGCCTGAAAAGATGGCTCACAGGAAAAGAGCCAGTGAGACACCTGGGAATTATTAAAGTGAGGTGGGGAGACATGCGGTCTCTCATTCAGTTACTCAGATGTCCTTTGTTCACTTTCTTGCATCACGATTACCTCTAGATGTAATATAATGACTTTATTAATAAAGTTGTTGCCCTCTTCCCACCCCTGTCAGAGCTCTGAGGGTGCAGTCGAAACAGAATAATTAATTAATGGAAATGAAGAGAAAACAGATCTTGTAATGGCTACGGAGATCACATAGCAAGGAGGGAGCTGCAGAAATTTCTGGTCGTCTTTGATACTGGCCAATGCAGAGGAGGCTGGGCAAGTCCTAGGATTTCAGATCAATAAGCAGAATATCTTGGGAAGACCCTCATTTCTCTTTCAGCCTGAAAAGCATAGAAGATAGGAGAGCAGCCTCTAGACCTCTCTCTGAGGCAGCCGGCATGTTACTAAAGAAGACTGGGGGCAGCTGAGGCAGTCTGGGATGCTGTAACCTGTGTGGGATCAGTTCCACAGAGAAGGGCAGAAAGAAAAGTTACCTTAGTGGTGTGACTTCAGAAGCATGTAGATGAGTCCCCTATAGAAAAATCTCCCTTTGACCTGTTCACTGGTATCTGAAATTCCTTTAAGAGTGTGTAACTCTTCCCTATGTGTATTTAAAGATAAAATCCTATTCTTCTAGAGATAGAGAAGTTATACTGTCTTAAATTTATCCTCAAATGTACTGTGTGATTTCAAAAACTGAGGAAGTTTTTGTACTTTCCCTAATTCCATGGTTTGAGCCTAAATAAAGGCTGCTTTGCTTTGCCTGAGTATCTAAATTAAACTGGCTGTAACCACACACCTTCCTTGGGATGTCACTGGTTGACATCATTCTCATAACCCTAAAACCCTTCGCTGTTTCCTTTTGGGCATCTGAATCTGGTTGCATAGGACTTGATGAACTCCTTGTCTTTTATCTCACCAAGAACTCTGCAGAGGCTCCCTGGGGTAGGGGAAAGAATATGTCAGGGACCAGGAGTAGGAGTAGGCCAGCCTTTGTCATTAAGGAGTTTGACTTTGGGCAAGCCATGAAAACTCTTTGGACCTTAGTTCCTCTGCCTGTTAAGAGGGAAAGAAAGAAAGTAAAAGAAAGTGAAGTTGTTCAGTCATGTCTGGCTCTTTGTGACCCCATGGACTATAGCCTACCAGGCTCCTCTGTCCATGGGATTTTCCAGGCAGGAGTACCTGGAGTTGGTTGCCACTCCCTTCTCCAGGGGATCTTCCCGACCCAGGGATGAAACCCAGGTCTCCCTCATTGTAGGCAGACGCTTTACTGTCTGAGCCACCAGGGAAGTCGTTAAGAGGGAGATTGGGATTAAATATCCAAGGGACTTCCTTACTCTAAGATTACAGATTGACTTTTCTTCATTTTGTTTAGGGAAGCCTCTTCATTGCCACCATCTTTCAACCCAAGTCAATATTTTCTCATCAGTCTGAGTCCTTTCTAGAGAATAGGAAGTGTGGCCATGATTCAGGGAGATGCAAGGAGCATTCTTGGCCAAGGGTGTGTAGAGGGTGGCTACAGTTCAGGGGGATCCAAAGGGTGCCCTTAGTCCAAGGGGTTGCTGAGACAAGGAGGGGCAACAGGTCCATGAATCAACAGGGCATGGCTGATCCTTCTTGGCAGATTGTTGTCATCCCAGAAAGACTCGGGCAGTGGGCTACTGATGCTGACTTCCGTGGAATTAGAAGCAGGACCTTAACACTCACCCTTGGGGAGGCAGAGCTCCAAGGGTCACTGGCTCACAGCTGTGAGCCAACTAGTATAGACATTTTGACAAGATAAAGCAGAGGCTGGACAACCGTACAGAGTAGCAGACCCTGAGTTCCACGTTTTCATGGATAATTACCGTAGCCTTCAATTTCAGGCACAGGGCAGTGTATCCGTGTACAATTGACTCCTCTTTCAGGTGATGGAAACACGGCCCTTGGAGAGCACAGGACTCTTGCCCTCTAGTGGTTGAAGCGGAGCTGAGTGCACAGCTCCTAACTCGCAGTTAGATTTCTGCTGGCTTGGCGATGTACCTGAGCTTGAGCCAGGGTTCACAGAGCCCCCCAGGAATACAGAGCATCACAGGGAGCTCAGGGAACCCTTTCAGCACCCCTCTTGACTCAAGATGATGCAGAGGGCTTACCAGCCCTCCTATTTCTGCAGGCGAGATTGGCTGCGCAGAAAGGGCTTTGGTTTGCCCAGAGTCAGCTGCAGAGCTGCAGTGTGCCAGCTTCTTCCGAGGTCAGGTGTCGGTGTTTGGGGGGTAGCTAAGGCACCTGGAATCTTCTCTTAACAGTCACACGTTTGCTTGTGTCACTTCTGCCTCGGTTAGATGTTGTCTCCAGCAAACAGATATCGTAATGTGGTTTTCCAATTAACACTTCCCAAGGGGAGCTGGTTAATATGGATGAGGCTTTTTAACATTTGGCTTTGAAAAGAGGGTTTATGCAGTGAGAGCAGAAGGAGCCAGCATCTTAGTAACTGGCTAAGGATTGCAAGGGAGGAAGGCAGTCTGGGGGCACTTGTCACTGGGGGCATTCAGGGTCTTTGCAGAATATATTATCATGGTTCAGATTTTAAATGCTTTTTCAGGTAAAATTGAAGATGGGTCTAGGTGGAGATTCTTCCAAGAAGGCTAGAACCCTAGACACTAATTGCAAAAAAAGGAAAGAAAGAAATGAATTGCTGAAGGTCATATGCATCTTGTTGACCTGGGGCTTTAGGTAGAGGGTTCTCAGTAGGGTTTCCTTACTCTGACTTCTGCCCTTGGCAATAGGCAATTAAATAAGAGAATTGATTTATGGAGAGGCCAAAGACTATAGTGGGGTGAATAGATATGCAATATGACCTCTACTGCCAGGAGAGTCCAAAAGTCCACAGGGCATGGTCAAGGTGACATTTGGTATGCCAGCACCCCTATCCTTTGGGAAGGAATGCCCAAGGACCTAGCAAAACTCCTCTTTGACTTCCCCCTCAACAGTATAAGCCAAGGAAAGGGAATGGGTAGAAATAAGACATTTCATAGTGTTGAATAAGAGTTCTATGAAAGCACAGAGGTGGCTTTCCATCATGAACTTTGGAGTGTAGTTTACACCAGTAAAGCTATTGAGTATTCAAACGATCCTCTTTCAGAGCGAGTTGCAATTCTTCCTTTGTAAATGAGGAGCTTGGATTACATTTATTACTTTAAAATAGAAATTCAATCTTAGTTTTCATTCCCTACCCTTTCCATTGCACAGTTAAGGTACCTTCTAAGGAGAGTTTACCTACAGGAATTCATTTTATACTGGAGCCTGTGCTCCTTGCCTGCACACTTTGTGTCTTACAAGTTTTAGAATCACCATCGGTTATTCCTTGTATCCACCTTTCTCCAGCCCCCATTGCTACTCCAAACAGCACCAACCTCCAATTCAGCCATTCACTCAGTCCCGCTGACTTGTTTTTACAGCCTGAGATTAGGATTGTTTTAGAACTTACTTTACTGAAGTATAGCTGGGTTACAATGCTGTGTTAATTTCTGCTGAACAGCAAAGTGATTCAGTTATCCATAAACATATTCTTTCACATATTGTATTCTATTATGGTTTATCACGGAGAATTGAATCTAGATCCCTGAACTATACAGTGGGACCTTATTGTTTGTCCAACATATGCGGGTTTGCATCTGCGAATCCCCAAGTCCCAGCCATCCCTCCCTTGCCCTCTCTCCTGCTGGCAACAAGTCTGTTCTCTATGTCTGTGATTCTGTTTCTGTTTCGTTGGAAAGTTCATTTGTGCCATGTTTTAGATGCCACGTGCAAGTGATATCAGATGGTATTTGTCTTTCTCTTGACTTACGCTTGTTGTGATAATCTCTAGATCCCTCCATGTTCATGCAAATGGCCTCATTGCCTTCTTTTTTATGGCTGAATAGTATTCCATTGTGTACAGGTACCACATCTTCCTTACCTGTTCATGATATTAGTTTTTAACCAGATCACTCTATTTTCTCTCTATGCAAACATCTCTTCAACTTTGGAAAGCCCTCGTGAGCTAACACACCAGGGATACCTGTGGTGATTCTCAGGTGTTTGCTGGGACAAGGTTAGATGATGGGGAAGAAGAGAGGGAATGGGCAGGGGGGGATGGGACCCCATGTGGGGAGGCTTGATGGGTAGTGGTGGGAAGATTGGTGCTGCCAACTGCAGGCTGGCCCAGGCAGTGGACGGCAGGAGGTGACTTATGGGACTTCTGGAAGCTCTCCACTGCATATCATACTCTCCCTTCTCAGCTCACAGATGGCTGAAGTAACACCTTTAACTAGTTTCAGTGATGGGTACTTTAGGAACAAGAGAGGGAGAGGCACGTGGAGGAGTGTATGGGGGGTGGTCTTAAAGAAAAAACTTGCTTATTACTCAGTTTTTTCCTGCACTGATCATGGTCCTGGGTGCATGGGAACCGCTAGAATTTGACCCACTTCTTACCCAGCTTTCATGCTCCCAATCTTGTTGTTACACGGCAGCGCTTGGAGAGCAGGTGGCTCCTACCAGCTGGTGCTGAAAGTGCCCCACCTTCAAGATATTTATATTTCACTCACGACAACCTTCCCGATCACACACGTTGTGACAAAGTCAAGAATGTGATCACTTGTCCTTTTGGGCCTCCCTTCCTCTCCTCCAGGTAACACTGGCCTCTGTGTTCATACCTGATGACAGTGCTGAGCAGCTTTATAGCGGGATCTGCTTCCTCTGCCTTTGGCTTGTGGGCTGTCTGATTGCCCTCCACTTCTTTTATTCCCTTTCAGAGCTTCACTCCTTTTGGCTGCTTATGAAATGCTGGTGCTCCTGAAGGTTCTGCCCTTGGCTCCGCTTTCCTTCTCCTGTGATCCTCGTTCTGGACAAGTACAAGCATCCTCTCAATGCTAATGAGCCTCAGCTTCAAATTCCCAGCCCCTATCTCCTTCTCCTGGGCTTCAGACCAGCTTCCTATTAAACATTTGAACCAATTTGCCCCACAAGTACCTCAAATAATACATCTAAATCTAAACTCATTCTCTGCTCCACAAAAGTTGTGTCTCTGTTTCTCAGTAGAAGAGTAGAACTGAATGGAGAGAGTGAAAGACTTCATTGACTCTCACCTGACCGTTACCTACACTTCTTCCCCCTGCTCATCCTATTTACCCCTCTACCTGTTAGCTCTAATTTGCCACCCGGTCTCGGAATTCTACCACTCAAGTATTTTTCTAGGCTGACTCCACACTGCCCTCATTCAGGGTTTCATCAGCTTTATTTGTCCTTTGACATTTGCCTGACTGTGTCTGGGAGCTGTGTAAGGTTAGTCTCTAAAAGAAAATCTGGATACAGTTTTAAAACAAAATGTTATTTTAATAGCGTCTGGATTCTTACACAAAATCTTCAAACACATTCTTCTAGGGACCCACTAAAAGGTGTTTGCTGGCCTTTCCTATACTCACTCATGATACTGCTGCTGCTGCTAAGTTGCTTCAGTCGTATCCAACTCTGTGCAACCCCATAGACGGCAGCCCACCAGGCTCCCCTGCCCCTGGGATTCTCCAGGCAAGAACACTGGAGTGGGTTGCCATTTCCTTCTCCAAGGCATGAAAGTGAAAAGTGAAAGGGAAGTCGCTCAGTCATATCCGATCTTAGCGACCCCATGGACTGCAGACTACCAGGCTCCTCCGACCATGGGATTTTCCGGGCAAGAATACTGGAGTGGGTTGTGCTTCATGATACTAGAAGAGTTTAAAAGAAATCCATCTGTGAGATAACACACTTCCTGAGGCTCTCAAACAATGCCCAGGGCCATTATTTTTGGTCCTACAGTAACTCTGTGAATCAAATACAGAGCTTCTTCATGGTAATTTCCTATTATGGTCAGCTAATGAGCTAGTGAAGGTAGTCTTTCATGAAAGTCTTTTGTCTGTCTGTAACCTGAAGAGTATTGATACTTTGATCCCTTTGGCACCCTCATCTTCTTCCATCTTGGCCCCTTCCACCAATAGGTCTAGATTTGTGGATTTCTTTTAAACTGTGTACTCAGTCTCTCAAGCATGTCTGGCTCTTTGGTGCCCCAGGGACTGCCCCATGCTGCAAAGGTTTATTCCACTTGTGTTCCTTCCCATCTGGGTTCCTAACATGCTTGGCTGAATTCTCCCCTCCTTGGGTTTCTCTTTGAAGATTAAGATCCTATCTCAGAAAATCTGGTCATTGAGAAGTTTGCGAAAACGGTAGCAGTTACTTGGAAGTTCCCTTTCCCTAGCTCGGGATGGTGTTCATAGGTAGACTCAGCTTTAAGAGCTGCTGTTCTGCGTGAATCGCAATGAAGTCATCTGAGATGAGCTGCCGACCTGCAGAGCTCATGAGGAATCTCAAGGTCTCCTGTCATCCTCCTTTCAAACACTCAAAGTGATTAATTCTATAGAAATCACTCTTGGTGCTTCACCTTCAGAAAACAATTTTCTTTTTGAATACCTATGGGATATAGAGGCTTCTCGCAGGGAAGAGAAAATCAGGTTTGCTTTTCATATCAGCTACTTTTTTTAATTCCGAAGAAATCTACCTCTAAAAGCAAGAAAAGCATCCTTCTCCCACGGAGAAGGTTGTGCCTTAGGTTTTAGAGCCTCGTGGTTTTATCAGGCCTGCTCTCCTCTCTTCTTGCTTGGCCTTCTATTCAGGTCACCTGGGTTCTTTCCTCTTTGCTGATGGCAGGGACCGATCTGAGTGAGCAGGGTTGATATGGGAAAGAAAAGTGAACTGTTGTTCTAATTCTTCATGTCTGATGTATCATTGTGGGTCAGTACAGCTTCTGTTGAGAGAGTAGTGAGCTGAGGAGGAACCACGGGGCTCTAAGGGGTCTCCAGTTTGAGGAAGATCATTTTCTGGTCTGTGAGTTGTGGTCCCACCTGTGTGTGTCTGAGGGAAGGGTTTAGACCCAGATGGAGTCAACCCCGTACTCTGATCTCTCATCACCCTGAACCTCTGGCTAGGGCTAGGATCATTGAGTGACATTCTGAACCAGCCTGGTGCCTTTGGAGTCCTTTGAGTAAAGTTAACTCTGGTCAAGTCATAAACCCACCATGGTGCTCAACGGGGAGAATCTCTTTCAGAATGACCTTAGCTGCAGAAGAAGTCAGATGACCACCTCCCTTCATCCATGGCCCCAGGTCCGGAGTTAGGGTCAAGGGGCGTCAGAGCCTGCAGGCCTGTTTTGTGCTCAGCCTGGGTGGCAAGGCAGCAAGTTGTCCCCCTGGAGTCTTCCAGTTCCAATTCAACCATTCATTTGCAGTCTTTTGCCCCCTCTTTTGAGGGGCAGTGGAAAGTAGACTTAAACACACACACACACACACACACACACACACACACACACCCCACCCCCCATCCCCCACCCCCAGAACTTCCAAATAAAATGCTAGGAGCAGCATGCCCTTTGCCTGTCCCCAGGATGCCCAAAAGTTTTCTCCATTGCCCCTTATTGCTTTCCTTTAGCTCTATTTGTTCTTATGCCATTAAAGCGCCTGACTACCTACTTCACAAGGATCCTCATTTCTTTATCCATCATATTTTCTTTCTTTCCTTTTCTTTTTTATAGTCTTAAGGTCTGCAATCAAGAGCACTTTAACTGAAATCCTGGGCTTCCTGCAGCAGCTGTGGGAGTTCCCAGCCAACTGTCTTGTCCTCTGAAGAATAAATTCCGTTTGACAGTGCCACTTGTGAGAAAAACAGAGCCAGGGTGGAGGATCTTACCGATAATTTAGGAAGCAAGAGGAGTTATTGGCGGGTGGTAGGGGAGGACAGAAGATGGATTAATATTTTTTGCTTTATCGCTTGGCATGTTAAACTTAATTATATTCCTTGGGAGACCTCTAAACAGTCATAATTAGGAATTATGATAATAGCCGCTGTGGCCTTACACATGTTCATTTTACTGCCTGCCTCTTTGTGACTGTGGGCTGTGATTAATTCCAATCAACATCACTAGGACAAAACCTCTCCCTGTCTCCTGGGACCTTTTTGACTTTGGATGGCCAACCACAAGGGTCAGGAGCTCCTAGACTAACCCCATGAGCTAAAAAGAGTGACCTTCACAGACTGCATGCAGTCATAGGAAATGCTGTTGGGAGTGTCAGTCATGGTGATGAAAATGAGAATTTGGTCCCAGATTTTATACTTTCTCTTCTTCTGCCTTTGCTATGAATTTCTTTCCTTTTTTTTTTTTGGTGAACTTGAAAATATCATTTTTTCATTTGTTTTGTATAGCGAGGAAGGAGGGTTACCAGGATAATCCTTCATGCTTATGAGTTGATGGTACAGAGGGATAACCCCAAGAAGAGTGTGAAAAGGAAACCCCCTAATCAAAGGTCTCAGTTGAATACCAACTACTGTAATAGGAAATTTCGTTTTAAATCGAGGCAAGATCCTCTTTAGCATTTTTGAGATCCGTTCTCCTTTTGATCATGAAGGCAAAAAAGTAAAAACTTGCTTGCTTTTAACACAGCTGCTTGTCGTCCCTAAAAATGACTTGAGACATCCTTTGTTCTGTTGATTTTATTGGAGATTAGTTTGTGTCTAGAGGAGATAAGGCATTAATTGGGCAAAGAGTCACAGCATCTCGAGTGCCATTCAGAGGCTTACGACTGGCCATCTCCAATGGGAGTATCAAAAGAAACCCCTTTACCCTTAGGCTGATCAGCCTCAGACACTTATAAGAACCCTTCACTAGCCCAGTTTAGAATAACAATATCCATGTTAAAAGTCAGCCCTCAGCCCTATTTTTAGTACCATCCTTACATCCTGGATGTCATGACAGACCAGAGGCTTGAATACCAAGTCCTACCTCTCAAGACTCTCATCTCAAACGATACTCAAGATCAGATTCTGAAACCACATGGTCCTGAGCTTAGGAAATTCACCATCAAAGGCTTTTCTCAGAACCTTTCCCTAAAATCATGGTTCTAAAAGGCACAGTATCAGGCAAAGGATTTTGATTTTCTTTCTTCTCCCTCCTCACCTTCTACTCCGCAAGCTGACTTGGAGTTGTCTCTGCTTCTTTTAAGTCATAATCTTCCCTGAGGCTCAAGAGGAGCTCTGCCGTATTCTGATGAGATGAGTCACTTTCAATGTCACCGTCCTCACTCTCCAAGAACAAGGAATCATGAGTATCTTGATATCTAATTGTATAAGTTATAGCACTTCCTTGGAGCTCTGAGGAAAAAGCTGAAATCTCACACATAGATTCTGCTAGAAATAGATGGCTGTGTTCTATAAAAGGAGAGAGAAATTCTGTTTGAGTGATGCCATTAGAATGTTTAAAAGAAATCCAGAGGGGGAAAAATAATGCAAGTGAATAATATGTATTGGGTCTCTGGCCCCTAATTTGACATTGAGGTCAGATCAAAACTAACCCTGTCAGATCTTGGAATACAATGTCATATAAAAATGCTACCAGGCAAGGAGAGCTTTATTATACACAATAGTGAAAAATATGGGAAACGCCGTCTCTGGGTATTTTTCTATAAAACCTTTACTCATTTCACAGCCTTTACGAGCACAAGCTAGGAGTGCCATGTTTAAACACCTACATTTGTTGGGATTTCTTTTTTAAAAATAAACAGAAGAGTCAGATTTCACACGTGTTAAGTAGTATAATAGTAAATCGTATTTAACAAATTGGAAAAACGTCAGTTTTCATTGGTGTACAAAATGTCTACATGTAAATACTGGACTCACTATTAAATGAAGGTGCTGCCATCAGCTTTTTAAAAATAATAAAATCATCATGCAGGTCAGCATATGGAATCTTCATGTGACTGCAGGGGTGTGTGTGTGTGTGTGTGTGTGTGTGTATGTGTATGTATCTGTCTGTCTGCATACTTTTAATTCCTCAGGATTAGTGGAATGACAAAATGTGTGAAGGAAGATAAATGGTGACTATTTTAAGCAGCACAAAAATGTGAGGAGGAGGTGGAGGATAAAAAAAAACGATCAAGCGGGAAGAGGGACACGGGTATAAGACTAGAAGAAAAGATGAGTTTCTTTAAACTAGAAAAATCAAAGGGATGTCTTTTCCCCTTACGGCAATAACCACTTTTTTCTAGGGCTTTATGCATTAACACCTAAAAAATAGATTTGCACTCTAAATACAAGCTGTCTCCAATGCATATCTTTGGAATTATTTTCCCTTCTGATTCCTTTGTGGTCTTATGACAAGGCCATACCCTCGTCTGACATTTTCAGTTAAGAAATACCAACCTAAGTTTTCTTTGATCATGCTGTTTTCCCTTGCCTGGAGACTGTTTCTTTCCTCACTAGCCAATTTTTACCACTCTTCCAGAGTGGCTCAGCTGTTTCTCCACCCCGTCTGTCTGAACCCTCCTCCTTAGCCTTGCTGTGTTTGCCGGCTCTGTATTCTCAGATCACGTTATATTTGAATGAATACTTACTGTCTTTCCCATGAGGCTGCTAACTACGAGCCCCAGAAGGGTACGGCCATGGCTTGTTCCAGGCTGTATTCCAGTAGTCTAATGAGATGTCCTGGGTGCTCAATAAATCTTCTCTAAGCTCAAGCGTATTAGCAGTTTAATGTTCCAGTCCTCAGTGAAGCTGAGGCTTACTTTCAGAGGAGACAGTCAACTAGGGTTCATTTCTTGTCTAGCTCCTGACCATGTGTTTACGAGGGGCTTCCCAGGTGGCTCAGTGGTAAAGAACCTGCTTGCCAACGCAGGAGATGCGGGTTTGATCCCTGGGTCAGGAAGATCCCCTGGAGGAGGAAATGACAACCCACTCCAGTATTCTTGCCTGGAGAATCGCATGGACAGACGAGCCTGGTGGGCTATAGTCCATGGGGTCAGAAAAGAGGTAGACACAACTGAGCGACTGAACAGCAACAGCATGTTGACAGCCATTGTCTGCTCTCTGCTGCAACGTCAGAACATGTCCTTTTCCACAAATGCAGTAAGCTCTCGTTGGGGAATAAAAAAATTATAAAATTAAATTATAATTTTCCAGTATTGTATATATGTGAGTGGGAGACTAACACTCTGGTTCTTTGTTTATTGAGGAGGAAGCATTTTCCTTAAGGCTCCGTGGCTTTAGGTAATTCTCATCATTTCCTGCTTCCCATTGTCCAAGGATGGGTTCTGTGAGATTCTGGTTGGCATGGCTAGAATTTTTACGATCGTAGTCACGTGGTCTGCTGAGTCTCAGACTGTCATAAGCTTTTGTGAGGAGGCTTCTGTAGGTTTCTGAGGTGTGTAGGCAGAGCTCCGTCTCAGCTCAGGGGGAGCACTGCTTTCCCCGCACCTCAGGGTGCCCTGTGATGTCTCTACTCGTGCAAAGCATTCACTGCAGTAGCATAATTTTATTACAAGAAGATCAGTAGTTTGAGGCTTGAGAGATGAATCTTAAAATAGGAATTCTTCTCCTGTTAAGCTTCTGTGGCTAGCACCCTATCACCCTATCCTCCTTGCCTGTCTTTTTTTCTTTTTTTTTTTTTTTCTTTTTGAGCTGGCTCCTTTTAGTAATCCCAAGCGACCAAAGTCTAAGCACTCAGGACAACTGCCTCCTTAGGCAAACCTGACCTCTGGCCCAGTGTCCTGAGATGGGGAGCTTGCTTCCTTTCCCTCAGTCTCCTCCACCCTCCTGCAGCCATGAGGAGTCTGCAGGTCCTCCTAATTGCCTCTTTAGGTCAGTTTTGTTATTTTCCACTTTCCTATGTGCATTGTGCTAGAGGCTGAGGATCCAAGCCTGTAGCAGGCAGAGCCCTTTCTTAGTGACCTGATCATGGAGCGCCTTCCCATCGAATCTGTTCCTATCAAATGTACTTTGAGTAAAACTGGATAGTTCTATCCTGGTAAGTAATGGTGGATCCAGGCATGCTATGATGCTCTTCTCCAGTTCAAATGTTGGTTTGTGTTGAGGTTTCTGTGACTGTGTGTTTATTTAAGGACATGGCAAAGGAAAGTGAAGTCGCTCAGTCATGTCCGACTCTTTGCAACCCCATGGACTGTAGCCTACCAGTCTCCTCCAGGCAAGAATACTGGAGGGGTTGCCATTTCCTTCTCCAGGAGATCCTCCCAACCCAGGGATTGAACCCAGGTCTCCCACATTGTAATCAGACGCTTTACCGTCTGAGTGACCAGAAGGACGTGGCAGTCTATCCTTATTCATGCCCTCAAGTATCCATAGCCCCTCTTCTACGAGGGGACATCTTTGGGCTAACATTTGTAAGATGCTAAAGAGCTGGCTTGCCAATAGTCCCGTGTTTTCTGGGCACTCTGAAGCTAGTAAGAACATGGCTGGCTATTAGGGGAAGCTTGAAGTTGGTTACTATGTAAGTAATGTGGGAAGATTTTGCTTTTAAGCCTTTGAAATGAAAAATAGAGACAGGAGGGGAAATGGCCCTTTGCTAAGAGAAAATGTTGAGGCATAAAAGGCACCAGAGACGGGAGACAAAAGTTGTAGAATGTTGTTGGAGATGCTAGTGGTTCTGTGTATGTTTCAGATGGGAGTTACAATGGAGTCCTTGATGTCGGTCTGAGGTGTCAAAACTCCCCATCTAGTTGTATTATGGACGTCTTGACCCAGAACCCACGTTCAGCCCAAAGAGATGTGCTACCAGTGTTGCCATCCAAAGCCACTCTGTGGAACCAGTATATCCTGGATGTGTCTGTGTATTCAGACATTTCTCTTTCCTGTTTTTAAACAAATAGATCCACTTATTTATGTATGCATGTATTTATATGCATACTTATGTAAATACCGCTCTGAATTCTCGCTAGTTGGGATGTGGTGATTGACAGGGAAGCACTGTTTTAGGAAGTCTGGTGTGAGGTGTAGTGTGGGCAAGGAAACTCTTCTTATTGATCCTTTTGTCACTGATCAGTTAGTTGTATTGATGTCTGGGAAGGAAGTCAGAACAGATTTAGAAAATAACCTTATTTCTTTGTCAACTGAGATGGGTAGCTCATTCAATCAGTAATCAGTTAGGACAACTGACAGTGTGCCATGATATAGAGGTGAGTGGGCCAGGGATGGTCCCTGACCTCAAAGAACACAACAGCGTGGTATGACAATACTACCATTAAGGTGTCGGGGACCAGAAACACTTGGAGAAGAGGCATCTGACTTAGACCAGACTTCACAAAGGCGGCCTGGAGGAGATGGGGCTTGAACTGTGTTGCAAAGGATGAGGAGGGCACAGAGGGACAGGGCAGGAGAGAGAGGAATTCCAGGAAAAGGACTGACCATATGGAAGCAGGCAGCCATCAGCACATTTGGGGGCTGTTGCTGGATGGGGACCGCAGCATTAATAAATTCACAGCCCTGTTTACCTCCCACTGTGTAATGGAAAGAGAGGGAAAGAAAGAAAGGTGAGAGGAAGGAGGGAGACAAATTATGGAAGCGCAAGTTATATTTGGGAAGACAGAGAGGTGGATCTAGTTTCTTAGCCTTTTTAAGCCTCATTTAAAAATCACATTCAATTGCAAACTGACAGTCCATGCATCTGGCATGCAGAAATATATATATTTTTTAAGTTGAGCCAACATTTAACAATTGGAGATTTTACTCAAAAATAGAGATGCCTGGATTCTTTTTTTTTTTTTTTTTTAAATCAGAAGATCTGGCCAACCAGGTTCCTGTTCTTCCAAGGACACAAGAGCTGTTGCCCCTCTTGGGTGAAGAGTCAGTTGTCTTCATCCTCCGCAGGCCCATCGCCCTGGGGTCTGTGCTGGTCACTCGTGCCAGCCTCACCTCTGTTATGCATCACTAGACCCATTCAGTGATTTCTAAAGTCCTACGTAAATTTACAAATCCATCATTCTGTGGGAAAAAGAAAAAGCTCTGGAAGAAAATATACAGATTCTGCAGTGCCCAGGTCTGAATGCCTTATGTGAACTGGTTTTTGTCTTCTGCATGGCGAGCATTCAGGGGTCGAAAACATTCTCTAAGGCGGGCACCAGGGGACAGGTGAAGGGTGGGTGGGATGGGGGAAGAGGATGGAGCCTGTGATGAGAGAGGAATCTGTGATGAGCTCAGGATGTCTGCCGCGCCCCTGTAGGGCCTGAGAGGCCCCGGGGGCGGAGGGTCTGCTGCCTGGTGAAGTGAAAGTCACTCATTCGTGTCCGACTCTCTGCGACCCCATGGACTCTGCAGTCCATGGAATTCTCCAGGCCAGAACACTGGAGTGGGGATTCATTTCCTTCTCCAGGGGATTGCCTCAGCAATATAGATGGCGTTTTCGAAAACGGCTGACACTTCCCAGCCCCTGCCCCACGCCTGCCTCTCTCTGCCCCTGACACCCCATCCCCCAGCAGCACATGCTTCCCCTCCACCTGCCTCCCCCTGGCTTCCCTGGCAGGTTCACCAGAAACAACTGGGTCTCCATGGCAACGTGAAGACAGCTGAAAAAATGGCAGCTACATGCAGCTGCCCCTCATTTAATATCGACTCTGGCACTGACAGAACAGATAATGGGCAATAACACACCATTATGTTGTGGGAAAATGAAATGCTTCAGCAGAAGACTGTCATGCTGGGGGATTTATTTGTTACTGTACCGGCACAGATTTCTCGTGACTTCCCTTCTTTTCTTTTTATTCCTCCTTTCCCATGGCAGAGGTTTTTTCTCTCCCTCCTTCAGTTCTTTCCCAGTCCTCTCTCCTGTAGCTTCTCTTTTTGTACTTCTTTCCATCGTCCCTTCCTCTTTCCTTCCCCCTCTGAGTCACTTATGAATGTATATGAAAGCGTAGTATACAATAGTCACATCAATTATTTGCATAATGACTTACAAGTTACAAAGCATTTTCAAATACCTTTTGTTTTTTCATTTGGATGATGAGACAGCTGTGTGAGTTGAATAGGACTTGGGTGCTGATATTTATTTTCCAGATTTTTTTAAAAAGGGCTCAGAGAAGCTGAATGATTTGCATGAGGTTGGATAAGCAAGGTAAATGTCAGAACCTTCACTTCAACCCAGATTGCTTGGACCCTAAAGAGGGTTCTTTCCTGTTTGCTAACTGGAAACTTTAGAGTTACCTATCGCTACTCATGTTAGCGGGGTTTTGTTTCTAACTAAATTATCCTCCGTCCCAGAACAAGTCCCCCAGGCATTGGGATGTAGAAGGACAGTCTTTAGATCTTTAGTTTAAAAGCCTCTTGCAGATCTTGCCTGCCTGCCAGTTGGCCTTGAGTTGTAATAAATGTGGATCATGTTTGTTTTTGTTTTAATTTTTAAAAATCCAATGTACCTCTATCCGCTCATTACCTGGACATTGCATCATTATGTAATCATGTAATCTTGGCACACAGAAGGGACACAGTGAACTCTTTGAGTTGAAAGTGGGGGCATTTTGGGGTGTCACCTTGCCCTTTTGCCAGAACACCACATAGTACATTGAGAAACAAGGGGCGTGACTGATGGGCTTGGAATCCTCCTCTAAGCTGTTGCCATTGCTTAAGATTTCTGTCTTACATCTGCATACAGCGTCCATCTTGTCTTGAACATTATTTAGGGGACTTCAAAGTGTAGAGAGAATCAAGTTCCGGAGTTCATTTGGTCTTGAAAGGTTTACAAATAAAATAAGAATGGATATTCCAGTTATGTTTTTATTTCTGGTAATTGTGACTGAGGAGAGAACTGAATAACGTAAAATGTCTGAGCATCTAGAGGAGGTATAGTGTAAATAATATAGTGGCTTTTGAATCCTAGGAAAGAGTGCTTTGTGCTGATAGAGAGCAATGCTTGTATTTCACAGCAGAGGCTTTTAACCTAGGATATCTAAACTCCTTAAAAATGGATGCAAAACTTTATATGGACAAGGTGATACAGTGAAGTGGCTCAGCCCTCCAGCTTTGGCCATAGCAATGTCTTTGCTGTGCCACTTGCCTGGTCTATAGCTTTGGAAAAGTTACGCTCTGGAGGTTTTAGATTTTTCAACCTGTCTGTGACTCAACGGTTGCTGTTGTGTATTGTTCCTATTCTATAATTTTTTTTTTTTTTGCTTTTTAAAAAATTCCTGCACACTGAATCTCTTCCTGCAGTTTCTCTTCTCTGGCAGGCATACCCATTTTTAGCTACGGAAACTCAAATAGGCCTCTGGCAAAATGCTTTCTAGGTGGTAAGGAAGCTAAGGAAACCAGGCTGCTAAAATTATGACAGTCCTGGGTTGCTGCTGCTTGGTTTCAGTGCCAGTGTAGTTATTTTCCTGTGGATAGTTCCTTAGAGATAGAACCTGTGGATAGAATCTTGATGTTGTATCATGCAATCATGGACTGCTAGAACCAACAGGAGCCAGAGGTTTTTCCACTTCTGCAGCCTCTCATGCCAAGTCCTCCATGCATGTAGAGCAGTTCTGTGGCTGAAGACCTCCTATGCTCACCAACCCCCTTGCTCTCTTGTCTCTCTGCCCCCTTTAATTTGCTTGACTGTTTGAAGTTGTTAAATGGATTTACTGCCATCCTTCATCGAAGGGTGGTATAATCTAACAATAGAAACATATTTATTCAGTGTTTATACTACTCCAGTCGTTGCAATTTCTTTTTAAAAAGCAAACATGGCTGGTTCGTAAGATGAGTGCCTTGGGGATTGAGAAATATTTGTAAATGTTTTATCACTTTAATAAATTTTAAAATTAGATTTTAACATTTAGAAGAGTATTCAGAAATTGCTCCATTATCTGATTTTTTTGTTCATTATTCAAAGAATGTGAGAATAATAAGCCTCTTATCTAGCTATTGAAATTTGGAACTTCAAGACAATCGTGAATCTAAAGTTAGCAAGAGATAAGGGGACACAGTCGTTAAACCAGAAGGAGAGTTATCTCATGGTCCGTGTGCTTTCTTTCCATGGGAAAGACCTGGAGTTAGCCAGAGAATTTGGACTTAGTTTTTTTTTGTTTTTGTTTTTTAAATTTTAATTGGCAGATAACTACTTTACATTACCGTGTTGGTTTGTGCCATACATCGAGGATATGTCCTCTCTCTTTTAAACCTCCCTCCCACCTCCCATCCCATCATACCCCTCTAGGTTGTCACAGAGCATCTGATTTGAGCTCCCTGCGTCATACAGCAAATTCCCATTGACTATCTGTTTTACATACGGTAATGTATGTTTCCATGCTACTCCCTCAATTCATTCCACTGTCTCCTTCCCCCACAGTGTCCACAGTCTGTTCTCTATGTCTACATCTCCACTGCTGCCCTGCAGAGTCTCTCATCAGTACCATCTTTCTAAATCCCACATATATGCATTAATATATCATGTTTGTTTTTCTCTTTCTGACTTGCTTCACTCTGTATAACAGGCTCTAGGTTTATCCACCTCATTAGGACTGACTCAAATGTATTAGGACTTAGTTTTTATATCAGGCAGAAGAGCCAAGAGCTGGACTGGGACAGCAAATAGAGTTAGTGGAGAATGTTGGAAGAAGTCAAACCTGCTGTGAGCTAGGAGGGCAACAGCAGGGACAGAAGTGCCCTGGGGGAGGCCATAGAAAGAAATCCTAATAAATTCAGGATTTAGGATACTGGCCCAGGGGACCAGGTCTGTTGGGTTTAAGCAAGAGCATCTAGAGAATAGGAAAATTGAATGTACTCTTAAACCAGAGAAGCACACTCAGAAATCTCAGAGGACTCAACATTTCTTAGGGAACCAGCATTTCTTAGAAGCTTCATTAAAGCATCAGTGAAATAACTGATGTTCATCAAGATCCCCAAATCCTAGACTCTTTTGTTTGAATGGATCTTAGACATAATTCAACTTTGGGCTACTCAAGGTGTTTCCTACAGATCCGTGCTGTCCATGGCTCTTCATTACTTATCTACGAGAATAAAATATGGAAGCTGAGAGGAACCGTTGAGGCACTTTGATAGTTGCTCCATGTTGGGGTATATCCAGGTCAGTGGACTAGTTTTGTTGAACAGGGTATCAACCAGTCAGTGTTTTCAAACTCACTTGGTGAGTCACACGTGGCATGAGCTACTAGTTTTTTGCTGTTCCCATGTACTGGTCTGGATTGATTGGGAATTTAAGGACAAGCAAACAAAAACAGATTTGGTTCCTCACCATGAAGACTTTGCAAATCCCTGATCTCATTAAAGAGCCTGTTTTACATATGAGAAGATAGATGATTTATTCAATGAAGTTTAGAAGGATAGTGGCAGAAAAACAACAGTTTTTTTCAATTAAGCAAATTATGTCCAATATACTCTATTTTCTAACATAGAGAAAGCATACAATATGTTTTAACAATATTTCTGTAAAAATATCAACCATTTGAAATCTTTGGGCTTTTAAAGGTTTAATCTATCATCCACAGAATCCACCAAGTGAGGTTTTGCCTTGTATAGACACAACTGTCTCACCCCACAGAAGATGGATCTAACACTCAGACTTTGTTGTTCTCTTGAGGCATTGTTTTGTTTTTGGGAATTATGAAAGACTATAGGGTCATGCTAAATGGCAATTTTATGGGTCAGTTTTGTCCAAGGCTCTATCTAATAGTGAGCTGGATCCTGAAGGAACTCTTGTGGGCCCTTATGATGCTGTTTAGGGCACACTTTGTAATAATAGTCTAAATGGGGGCTCCACAGCTAATGGAACTCTAGGGGCCTTGCAGCATGTCTGAACCTCCTTCAGTGCCCAGTTTATTCCATTGAGGGGTGTGGGTCCAGGGAGAGCAGAGTGTAGGTGTGCCCGTGGACACCCCTGTACCCACTTCCATGAGGTTCAGAGACAGATCACACAGTAAATACAGACACTTCTCCCACTGCCCTGCTTAGGTTAGGCTGGTTTTCTCTTACGAGTTGAAATTTTGAACCAGCTGGAAGTAGATAATATCATGGTGATCACACCACCACAAGGATAACCATACCTCACCTGTGAAACGTTACACATGTATCTCATTGGGTCCCCACCATAATCCTATAGGATTGACAAGGCAGCTACTCTTCCATCCTTTGTTAAGAGGAAGGACAATAAAGGGCGCAAAGAGATGGAACAGATGCTGATTTTATCCCTCAATGCAAACTCAGACCCACGCACACGTGTCCTTCTCCATCGTCACTGTCCGCTTCTCGGCCACCATCATCCTGTCACCTGGGCATTTGTGGAAGCCTAGCAACAGTCCCCTTGCTTCACGCTTAGCCCCTCCGGTTGATTGTTTACATAAATGTCAGAGTGCCTTTTTAAAGTGTAAATCATACCATATTACTGTAAGTTTAAAAGCCTTTCATGGTTCCTACTTTATTTTTTTTAGAATGAAGTCCAAGCTTTGTGACTCGGTTTGCAGAGCCCACCATGCTCTAGCACGTGACCGCCTCTGCAGCCTCATCTCATGCTGTTCTCCATTCACTCTGATCCGTCGGTGCCATTAGATTTCAGGCTCATCAGGTTCTCTTCTGCCCTCGCGAGTCTCTCCCCACCCTCCCTGCGGCGAACTTGTGGTCATTTGCGGACTCCACTTTTAATTCTGCTTCCTCAAGAGGGCATCCCTGCAGCTTCAGTCTCAAACACCCCCGCTCACTTTCTCTTTGTTTGTATCCCAGCCTGATCTTGTTGAGCTGGACATCATTCACAGTTATGTCTGCCTGTGGTTCTCTCTGTTTGAGGGTGATTCCCCTCACCTGACTGCAAGGTTGCTGAGGACAACGTTGCTTCCCTGGTGGTTCAGATGGTAAAGCGTCTGCCTGGAATGTGGGAGGCCTGGGTTTGATCCCTGTGTCAGGAAGATCCCCTGGAGAAGGAAATGACGACCCACTCCAGTTACTCTTGCCTGGAAAATTGCATGGACGGAGGAGCCTCGTAGGCTACAGTCCATGGGGTTGCAAAGAGTTGGACACAACTGAGCGACTTCACTTTCCTTCACCTGACTGCAAGGTTGCTGAGGACCAGGTCCAGGGAAACTTGTTTTACCAGTGACCATTCAGCCCATAGCTCACTGCCTTCCTCACAACCAGACCGCTAGACATATTTGTTAAATAGGGAGGGGATGATGGACCCAAGAAGGCACAGATGGGCAACAGTGGTGTGAGATGGTGCCGCTCTGCCTCTGAAATAATTCCTGATTCCCTCTGGTTTTGTTCTTGCTGAAAACATGACCGAGGGTTCCTGGCGGAGCCTGTAGCTGGGCATATAGTAGGAGCTTAATACACCTCTGAATACATGAACTAGTGTGTAATGAAAGAGCAAGTGGTAAGCATGCATCCTGACAGACCCCACGGCTGGGCTTTCTTTGTGCAGATGGTATTAGAATGTCCCAGCCCCCAAGTTGCACTACCCTCCTCCCTGCTTTAGTGGGCTGGATAACCGCCCCTTCCCCCCGCCACCTGCACACACTGCTGCCCTTGCACCAAAGAGCCTCTGACCTGTCATTGTCCCTTTCTCTTGCCACTGCTGAAGTCTGTTCTGAGTGAGGAAGCAGCTTGGTTATAAAACAAAAGCCCCGGTGTTTTTCTTTTCCTGAAGAATACCATCAGGGCGAAGGCTATGATTAATACACATAATTGAAACAAATGGCAGCTAACTGCAGAAAACCATCTCCCAGCTGTTGGAGGAAGGAAATTGCTGACAGCCGGTCCCCATTGAGTGGCTACCAAATGAGCGGAGCTGCTAGGAGCAGCGAAGAATACACATCACCCTCCACGGCCCTCCGGGGCTGCTGCTCGGGCCAGAGAGGGCCCAAGGACTCTGGCTCCTGTGTGAGCTTCACCATCCAACTGTGATGTCATCGGCTCTTGGGGCCGGGGCTCGGAGTGGGGCGTTCTGTGTCTGGATGATGACTCGGCAGGAGGTGGCTCTGTCCTGCAGGACGGGCTTATAGAATCCTTCTCTCCCAGGCAGTACTACTGCAGATTCCGGGATGAATCTTCTTATGAGGAGAGAAGTTGCTTCTTTCACACTTCTTCTCTCCTTCCTCTTGTCCAGCCATCCTCTGGCAGTGGGGTGGGGAAACTGGTAGGAAGAAGATTTAGGTTCTTGTTTTTAGTCTGCTTCTTCATCCTGATCAGACCTTTGACCTTCTGAAGCTCAATCTGTAATGTGAGACAGCAGACTGAGAGATCTCTGTCTTTTCAAGTTTTAAGAATCAGTGAGAAAAACAAGGTATATATATATATATATATATATATACACATATTGTAAGTGTATATATGTATTTATATACTTTATCTATGTAGATATTTATCTCCTATCATCCCTCTCTGCCCACCATTTGACAGCACCCCAAAAGTTATATGGTCCTTGGGTCAGGGTTAAGATGTGTCTAGCTAAGCTCATACCTAGTGCAGGTACAGGCTTTTGTGAACACATAAATCAGAAGCCAAGAAACCTGAAGCCAGACACACTCAGTGCACTCAAGCTTCTTTAGGCTGCCATGCCAGGAGTTAACACATGTACTTTGTCCGTGTCATAATTCACTCATTTATTCAATAAGTATTCAACATGTACAATTAATATATGCAAGATGGAGGGAATCCCAGGATCAGCAAATAAAATTGGTTTCTACGTGATACAGGAAGTACGAAAAATATCCATCTGGCAAACTAAGTGTAGGAAAGATCTAATGAACACTCCCTCCCCTGCTCTCTGTCAACTTTCCTTCTGCTCCACACTAACAAGTGTTCCAGGGCAGCTTCTGCCGACGACACACGAGCTAAACGACAGCCATGTCTTACTTGCACATATACTTTTGCTTTGACAAAAGCAAAACATCTCAGACACCAAACAAGTGAGAAGCAAAGCCCTGGGCTAAGGTGTGACGTGGTATTTGATGCGGCTCCTTCCTCTGGGTCTTCAGCAGTGAGAATGTTGTCCTGTGGCACACCTACCCCAGCATTACTAAGAGAGTCACAGTGCTCATCGCCCAGTCATGTCTGACTCTTTGCGACACCATGGACTGTAGCTCGCCAGGCTCCTCTGTCCATGGGATATTCCAGGCAAGAATACTGGAGTGGGTTGCCATTCTTTTCTCCAGGAGATCTTCCTGACCCAGGGATCAAATCCAGGTCTCCTGCACCGCAGGCAGATTCTTTACCTGAATCTGGTGCACGTCTGAGCCACCAGGTGTGATCATTAAGGTGAGTGCAGAACTCGGGCCCGGACGTGCTGGGAAGTCAGCCGAAGGGCAGTAGCAGTGGCAGGCCAGCTTTGGGATTGAGTCCACCGTATCCCGCATCCCGCTGGAAGCCTGTCTGCTCTGTGAATGCTGACTCTGGAAGTGCATGCTCCCAGTGAGTATCAGGGCCTTGGAAATAGACTGGAGAGAAGGTTCTCCCAGAAGAACTCACCTTAGTGAGTTTCCTCCTGTGCTCCCTGCTGTTCATCATCTCTTTATCCTCAAACAATCCAAGATGTAACGCTCTCTTCTTTGTATGAATAAGAAAACTGAGGATCACAAAAATTAGATGCGTTTCTTCAGCATAACCCTGTTAGTTGCAGGCATCAATAGTAACATTTTTTTTTTTTTCCTTAGTGCTTTGGTGCCAAAGAAGAAAAAACAATTTCTTTCTTCAAATAGAAGGGGACTCCGGTAGGGATTAAACGGGGAAAGAGCATTATTAGAACTTTGGGAGTTTCACTTCTATCTCTGCCTTCTGATTATTTCTGTGACTTTTATGTGTGACTCCCTAATGGGGTAGCCAGTCAATTTTGGAACCTTATATAAGTGACCTTTAAACCGGTTTACTGTTTGCAACCAAGATTGTCTCCTTGAGGAATTCCATCAGGGAGGGAGGAGCATTATCCAGAAGCCAGAAGCCTTCACGTGCTACTTCGGTTTTCTTCAGGGCACCTCTGCTACCTCAGGTGAGAGTCACAGGATGTGACTGAGATGAAAAGCCACTGAACGTTGGGCAAAGGTTGAGGAGCCATGCCCTCTTGTCACACTGTCACTTCTCACGTGGATAACCTTGCTTCTAAAATTATATTTTGAATTTTCCATTTACTCTCACTGCTATGGAGTGAATGTTTGTCCTTCCCCCAGCCCCTCGAATCCACATGTTGAAGCCCTAATGCCCAATATGACTGTATTTGGAGAGGAAGTCTTCGAGAGGGATCAGATTTAGATAGGATTATAAGGGCAGAGTTCTCAAGATGGGATTAGTACCTTAAAAGGAAGAGAGGGACTTCCCTGGTGGTCCAGCGGTTAAGAGTCCACCTGCCCAGTGCCAGGAACATGGGTTCGATCCCTGTTCTGGGAAGATCCCATAGGCCATGAGGCAACTAGGCCCTTGTGCCAAAACTGCTGAAGCTCACGCAACGCTTGAGTCCACGCTGTGCAATGGACTCTGTGCATTGCTGTGCAAAGAGCAGCCACAGCAATGAGGAGCCCACCACCACAGCAGAGAGTAGTGCTCACTCACTGCAGCTGAAGAAAGCCATCACACAGCAATCCGACCAGGCACAGCCAAGAAGAGGAAGTCGCTCAGTCATGTCCTATCCTACTCTTTGCAACCCCAGGGACTGTCGCCTGCTGGTCTCCTTTGTCCGTGGAATTCTCCATGCCAGAGTACTGGAGTGGGTAGCACGCAGTTCCCTTTTCCAGGGGATCCTCCCAACCCAGGGTTTCGAACCCAGGTCTCCCGCATTGCAGGGAGATTCTTGACCATCAGAGCCACCAAGCTAAAAATACTACTAATAAAGAAATCGATAAAACTTACATTAAAAAAAAAAAGAGGAAGAGAGACCAGAGCATGGTCATTTCTCTCTGTCTCAAGTGAGGATTCAGCAAGAAGACAGCCGTCAGCAAACCAGGATCTTACCAGGCACCTGGTCATCCGCCAGCACCTTGATCTTGGGCTTCTTAGCTGCAGGACAGAGAGAGACACATGTTTGTTGTTTACGCTACTCAGTCTATAGGATTTTGTTACAGCAGCCCTCGGTGACTAAGAGACCTGCCTATTAGGTAAAACAGGGCTAGGAGGTACCTTCCAGGTGTGTGTGTATGGGTCAGGGGGCAGACCTTAATTTATTCCCTTGGGAATCAATTAGCAAGTTGGCATCCTGATGGTAGGATCTGATGAAAGGAGTAAGAGTGCATTTGAAATTATTTCAACTTTGAGACACTTTTTATCATTTCAGACACACACAGATAGAATGTTTACTGAGGTGTTGCCCTGGCCCTTTGCATAATATTTGGATAGCACAGTCCTTCACTGCATGCAGATAATGTGTTAGATGGCTAGAAAAATAACCTGCTTGAACTGCTTCTCATTTATTCCCCCTCCCTCTCGTATCGTTGTTCACAGTAAACACATCAATATAGAGCAGCCAGAAAATGAATACTTCCCCAGCAAGGGTGCATGTGGGTTTTGGTGGGTGCTATTCCATCTCAGAACAGCAGATATGGCAGAAGGGGGAATCGCTGAAAAAGCAGGCACACATTTTCCTGGAGTGGACAGTGGTGGTGGTGTTGGTGTCTGGGCCTCAGAATGTGGAGGAAGATGAGAGGACCATATTAAGTTTATGGTGCTGGAAATGACATTGAAAGCCAAGTCAGAAGATGAGGATGGTGATTTGTCGAGTGCTTACTATATGCCAGGTTCTGTTGTAAATGCTTTCCATGTGTTCATTTATATCTTACTGCAACCTCAGGTGAGACTGGCTGTTATTATTCTTATACCCATTTTATAGATGTGGAAAAGGAGGCTTAGTGAGTTTAAATAACTTCCCCGGTTCACATTGGTTAACCATGAGGGTCAGTGTTAAGAGACCCACAACTCCCCACAAGATATCAAACAAGTTAAGGGTTCCCATTAGTTTGCGAGGGACTGTGATTCTGGAAATTCTAGTCTTTCAACTTCAGAAGCACCTGCCAGCATTTTAAAGGAATGTTTAATTCCTCTGCGTTATCAGCTGTCAGAGTAAGGAAGAGCATGGACTACTCGGGTGAAGATTGAATCGGAGCCACATGCCGTCTAGTTCCAGAACCCAAATGGCAAAGAACCAGCAGCATTTAGAGCATGAGGAGATATTTTTGGAGCCCTATCTGCTCTTGCATTGTCCCCCAGTTATGTGAAGCACCTAGAAAAATTTTTTTTCTGTTTTTCAGAAAAATAGATTTCTTTCTATTTTCATGAAGAGATAAGACACTTAGTATTTTCTCCTCCTTAATAAAATCCCTTAAATGTTGACTTCACTAACTATATAGTTTCCTAATTTAGTCATGTTAATCTGAAATTAACCTTTGAACATTGTGGGTTGGGGAGGATTTATAAAACCACGTGAGAAAATGGCCATTCTGTTTTGTGAGGTCAAGTCAGTGAATTAGTACCTATCCCCACTATTCAGGGCTGTTATTTATATTCAAGTAAAAAGTGCACTAATTACGAAAGAAAATTCATTTTTAAGTCTCTTGCAAGATTTCCACATACATACAGCAGAGATCTTTTTTCCTTTATATCCTTAGAGATAATAAAATCAGCATTTCTTTCAAAGTGCATTTGTTCATTTTTAAAAATTGTCGTACTGACCTTTCTTCCAATTAGGATGAATTAGTGAGACTTTTGTTCTGTTAAGTTGTATGTTAAGTACCATTGTCCTTGCTTGAATTTTCTACCTCAGAGCCCTCCGTTTTTGCTTGATGCGGTTACTTGCTTCCATCTATTATTTGGGATAGCTTTTTAAAAGCTGCCACTTTGGAGCAAGGTGGACTGATCTCTGAAATGCATTTGGACGTTTGGACACTTATGACAGGGGTTGGCACTAGGTGGGTGGTAGACTCTTACAGATTTAAGTACAGAGGGCATACTTACAGCCTATTAGTTCTAAAGCATTGGTGCTCTGAGAGGAGACTTTTCTGGGTGGCAATAAAATGTCATTTTGAAATGTAAAGTTAAAAGGTGAAATGGGATGGAGCTGGGTCAGTGCCTTGTGATCCTCTGAATTAGTGATTACTTGGAAATTCCACCTCCTGCCCTCCGGGGGTGAACAGCCTTTGAGACAGCATCCACTGCCCACAGTTGTCACCCAAGACAAAACCCATGTGCGACTTAGGACAGTAAAGAGACATAATGCAAAATGGTGATGGCGGAAGTGCTGAAAGGATGCTCTGGTGCAGCTCAGTCACTTCCTGCAGGCCTTTTGTTCTCTGATGGTTTTGTGATCACGTAAAATTCAGCTGATTTGTCTTCTGGTCCTGCCGAACCTTTTCACTCTGGCCAGAGAGCATGCTTGGGAATTTGGGGCCTGGGAATCCCTTAGATAATTTTTCTCTCTTCCCTTTGGCCCCCGAAAGTAATCTTGAGCTTTGGGGAAAAAAAATCCTAGGAAAACTGAATAGTCTTCTGTTGGTTTTCATACTCTCATAGAGCTTACAGTCAGCACTGCTTTTTTGGTTTGCTTATTTAATTAATTAATTTAGTTTAATTGGAGGCTAATTACTTTACAATATTAGTGGGTTTTGCCATACATTGACATGAATCAGCCATGGATGTGTGTACATGTGTCCCCCATCCTGAACCCCCTCCCACCTCCCTGCCCATCCCATCCCTCAGGGTCATCCCAGAACACTGCTTGCTTCTTAATGTGGTACAAAGACACCCCCACACACACTCCCCCTCCCCCGCAATGAGTAGAGGGTGATTTGGGCAGAGTAGGGAAGGCACTCGGGGTTATTAGCAAGTGCTTCTCTTCCAGCAAGGCCATGAGCTAATGTAATTAGTGGGAGAAATGTTCGGGATTGTGTATTTCTTGACTTTCACCTATTTTCATTTCTTAAACCTTGCAAGGCAGAAGCTTTGTCTTAGGAATTGCTGTCCTCTTGCATTAAGGTTCTTTGAAGCAACTGATGTGACTTGTTTTAAGATTTAAAGTGTAATTTTTCATAGGCTGTTAACAGTGGGCATTGTTGGTCTGTGGTCGCTAGGTTGTGTCCGACTCTGCAGCCCCATCGACTGTAGCCCACCAGGCTCCTCTGTCCCTGCGATTTCCCAGGCCAGAGGAAGTGCTGCTTTAAAATAGGTGGCCATTTACTTAAGAAAGGGCTTTGGCTGTCTCTAAAGTGTGGGAAATTCTTTTTGTCCTACAACATGTGAAACTCTCAAATTGTCAGTTGCCTTGTGTGCTGATGTATCTTAGTCCCCCTCTCTTTAGGCATAGCATGTATAAAGGACTGGTGGTCGTAGATTCCATTCTCTACGCTAGCACACATGCCCCTCCTGTGCAGCTAGGCAAATAACAAGGACCTGATTGGAAAGGAGGTTCATGGTTGTAGGGCTGGACACCCAGTAGACATTTAATGAATCCTTTGATTATTGTGTCTTCTCCTTGGCTTTCAGCCCAGTGTAGATTTTCTCTGGCCTGTAACTGAGAGCTGATACCTGCAGACTTGTTTGTTTTACATACGTAGCTAGTAGTCAAAATGCTTCCTCTACTCATATGAAGGCAGGACAAGCATTAGGCACAGTCAGAACTGGCAGATGCTAGGAGATGGGACATGAGGGACTCCGTGGAGTTCCCCCAACCAGAAGAAATAGCCTTTCTAATCCCTGAAATATTACAATTATGGGTTGATTCCATTGGATTGAGCAATGCCCCTTCCTTAAAGAAACGCAACTTCTCTCACATGGGGGAATAACTGTTGTGTGCTTAATATAATCTTTGATGGGGCTTCCCTGATAGTTCTGCGGTAAAGAATCTGCCTGTGATGCAGGAGACAAGGGTTCGATCCCTGGGTTGGGGCGATCCTCTGCAGGAGGAAATGGCAACTCACTTCAGGATTCTTGACTGGGAAATCTCATGGACAGAGGAGCCTGGCAGGCTACAGTCCATGGGGTCACAAAGAATTGGACATGACTGGGTGACTAATCATGTACGTAATCTTTGGAGCCCACAAAGGGTATTAATCTAAGTGAGATGCACTATGCTTTGTCAGGGAAGGTTAGGGTTGTGTTCTTGTTTGTTATTTGATTTTTTTTTTAAATTTACCCTCTCATTGATGGAAGACCAAGGATGCTAACTATCCAATGCCAACAGAAGGTCCCTGGCAACTTCTGTGCACTTTGCAGGGAGGCAAGCTTGTTTTGAAATTAGCCTGGCTTGCCTGCATCTGGGAAGGACTCAGGCAGAGAAGGCCCTCCATGCAGGATCTGAAAGGGAGCGTTTCGTACCTCCAGACTCACAGGACACAGGTTATCCCTGCCCCCCACCGCCCCCCACCCTGCCACCAGGAAGTGAGGTGGAAATGAGTCCTGGCCATCAGCCACAGTTTTAGAAGTTCCTTCGGCCTGAATCCTTGGCAGATCGAAGTGGGCCTTGAGGCTTCAGAGGAGGGATCAGTGATTGATCTCACTCCATGTGTGTGTGAGGTTTGAGGTTGCCTGATGAGGCAGTACACGGTGGTGGTGAAAAGTGAATTTGGGTCAGCCAAACCTGGATGTGAGCCTTGATGCTGCCTCTTACCAGCTGAGCCACCAGGGACAGATTACAGAGCCTCTGCTCTCATGCCAGGAGAACACAGGCCGTGATGACCATGCTTTTCTCTCTGGTTGCATAGGACCAGTCAAGGAGGGGAGTATGGTGCTCAGTGCATGGTCAGATCTCCAGAGCCAGTTACTGCCATTATTATTAAATAGTGAAAAGCTAACAAATCAATGTAAGGGGACAAACCACTTGGAGCTATTGCGCCAGAGGGTCCGTTTAGACCTTGACCTCCAGCAATACTCAACTTCACCTTCCTTTGTATAGCTTGTTAGATGGTGAGTTCTAACCAGGGCATGGAGCTTTCCTTCACTTCTGTAACCAGGGCAGGGTGGGGCGGGGTGGTATTGAGACCCAGCTGTGTCTGAAAAAGCATCCTGTCAGTATAGTTCATGGCATATTCAATTGGACAGAGAAATGAGGTCCATGTCTCACAGATCTGTAGAAAACTGGCATCATGGATGCTCCCTAAACTGTCCAGAGGTAAAGGGGTGTAGCATTATTTTTTCCCCCTTCAAAATCAATGTAAAACTTAGAAAAAAGAATTCTCTTTTGTCTTTAGACATGTTTGTTTGTTCTGACCTCTCTGTGAAAGTGAAGTTTCCTCAGTTGTGTCCAACTCTTTGTGATTGTGTGGACTGTGTAGCCCGCCAGGATTCTCTGTCCATGGAATTTTCCAGGCAAGAATACTGGAGTGGGTTGCCAGTCTTTTCTCCAGGAGATCTTCTTGACCCAGGGAATGAACCTGGGTCTCCCTCATGGTAGGCAGATTCTTTACCATCTGAGCCACTGGGGAAGTGGTTGGATGTATATATTCATCTCCCCAGATGTGGTCTAAGTCAGTGTCGGATAAAAGTTACCAGTGCATTTCAGATGAGATGGGGAAGGGATGCTGTTTGCCAGGTGGGAGTGACACAAGGCGTGTGTTCGTGGGGTCTTCGGAGGGCCTTGAAGGATGGATTTGAGGCTGTTGACAGATGGTAGGCTCATCTGTGTTATTGAGACAAGGAGCTCTGCATTCAGGGAGTTCCTGGACCACTTGGCATGCTTGTCAGGGCTGCAGGGAGTGGAGCGCCTTTTTATATGTCACCAGCTATTGCATGCCATTGCTGCTTCCTTTCTTGTCCTTTTCATTTTCCTTCACCAGCATGGTTCTCAGATTTATTAACAGCCTTTTCATGACTTCTGCAGCCATCAGGGTGAGCAATAAAGAGGCCGGAGAGAATCCAGTCTTCTCGTGCTTGTCCCTCTCCACTGTGTTGGCTTATCTTTTGTTTCTCCTGTTTTTCCTTCTAAAGAAAGATGTGTTGCTGCTCTGCATCAGGCTAGAATCTCTGCCTCCTCCTTCATTCTCTTTTACTGCTTTTAATTGTCTTGGTGCTTTTGTTTTTCCCTGGACTTGAGCACGATGGGAAAGGTCAGCTGTCAGAAGAGGGGCTGAACACGGCTGATAAGGCTTTCAGGAGATTGCAGGGGAGTCATTCAGAAGCGTTCCCTCCCTGAAGTCCTAGAGTCTCCACTGATGCAGGGGGAAAGAAAAGGAAGCTCAGAGTAGCAGAGCCACTTTGAGGGCATGGCTTAGCCATGTGAGCTCTGGGCAGAGTGCTGCTTACCCAGAGCCCTGCTTACCCAGAGCCCTGCTTACCCAGAGCCCTTCTCCAGAGAAAGGAGTTGCCCAGTGCAGTTGCCCAGTGCAACTGGGCAACTTGGGGACTCTGGGACATGGATGTAATGTGTATCTGGATGTGACACATGTCCAGGAGGCCTTGGAGAAAAAACTCAGATGAGAACTCGGCATCCAGCATCTTGAAGATCAAACTTCTGGAGTTGGCCCTTCAGTTACTGGGTTCACATGTCCACCCTGTTGTTCTTTTGCAACTAACTCACTTACATAAAAACCAGAAAGCCCGGGCTTTGGTCTTGCCTCAACTGCTAATTCCTTTGGACAAATGCTGAACTGTGCTAGGCTTGTATAAAGAAGTAGAAAATGATTTTCAAAGTACCTTCCATCGCTAAATTTCACCTTAGCAATTCTACCTGCAAGCTATCAGTGAGGAGCATATCCTTCCTTGGACATGGATGTGAAAACGTGTTAATTCCTTTTTCCCTCAGTGCCTTGAGGTAAACCCCAAATCATGGTTCTTGGGATTTATCCGTGTAGCCTGTCCATCAGGATATTCATGGTGAGCGTTTAAGGAAATGGTACACCTCTTCTGCAATGGAAAAAAAGAGAATAGATTGTATGAATAGTAATATCATCAGGTTGCAATAATTCTCCATGTTTTTTCAAAACCTGGTCACACTTCAGGACGACCCAGTTGGAGGATACTCTCCACTTTAGCCTACCCTAGAAATGTGATAGGGCTCTTCTGTTTTCACTCTTGACCTCCCACATGACTAGTGCTCTCAAAATGTGGTGTCTGAATCAGGTGAGTGACTTACAGGCTTCAGGTAACACATTGTCAGCTCTCTTTCTTTGACTGTCAGTAATGATTACGCGAGGCTTCTCAGGTGGCTCAGTGGTAAAGAATCCATCTGCCTTCAATGCAGGAGACCAGGTTTGATCATTGGGTTGGGAAAATCCCCTGGAGTAGGAAATGGCAATGCAGTCTAGTATACCTGCCTGGAGAATCCCATGGACAGAGGAGCCTGGCCGGCTACAGTCCATGGGGTCCCAAAGAGTCAGAACTGCCTAAAAGACTAAACAGCAGCAACAGTGATTGGATACAGTGTGGGCTTTGGGTAGATAATGCCGAATGTGAAAGGTGTGTAATCCGGTTATATTGGTAGGTCTGCTGTCTGGCTATAGAAACCAGCAGGAGATGAATAAATCTTAGCTAGCTTGAGACAGTCATCAAAGAGGGTTCCTATGCAAACTGGCTACTCCTGATCTCAGGAGAAGGGCTTTTATATAAAACCTGACTTTTTTTTTTTTAAATTGAAGTATAGTTGGTGTATAGTATTACATCCATTATGGGCATACAATATAGTGATTAAAGGTTATGTTCCACTTAGTTATTGTAAAATATTGGCTGTGTTCCCTGTGCTGTATAATATATCTTGTAGCTTATTTTATACATAATTGTTTGTATCCCTTACCCCTCACCCTGAAATTGTCCCTCTTTAGTTCCTTCTCCCCACTGGTAACCACTCATTTGTCCTGTACATCTGTGAGTCAGCTTCTTTAAAAAAAAGATTTATTTATTATTTGGCTCCGTTGGGTCTTAGCTGGGATGCTCAAATCTTTGATCTTCATTATCTCATGTGGTATGTCTAGCTGTGATATGTGAGATCTGCTACTGCTACTGCTAAGTTGCTTCAGTTGTGTCCGACCCTGTGCGACCCCAGATGGCAGCCCACGAGACTTCCCCAGTCCCTGGGATTCTCCAGGCAAGAACACTGGAGTGGGTTGCCATTTTTATGAAAGTGAAAAGGTCTAGTAGGGATGAAATCCAGGACCCTTACACTGGGTGTGCAGAATCTTAGCCACTGGGCCCTCAGGGAAGTCCCTCTTTTTTTTTTAGCTATATTCACTAGTTTGTTGTATTTTTTTTTGATTCTACAAATAAGTGATGTCTTATAATTTGTCTAATTTATTTTACTTAGCATAGTGCCCTCTATGTCCATCCATGTTGTTGCAAACGGCAAAATTTCATTCTGTTTTTATGACTGTGTAGTATTTATGTGTGCATGTAAATATATATGGGTGTGAATATATATACACACTTAGCAATGTAAGTATTGCTAAGTCCCTCCAATCGTGTCTGACTCTGACTGTAGCCTACCAGGTTCCTCCGTCCATGGGATTCTCCAGGCAAGAACACTGGAGTGGGTTGCATTTCCTCCTCCATATTTGTGTGTGTGCATATGTGTGTACACACACACAGCATCTCCTTTATCCATTTATCTTTTGATGGACACTTGGGCTGTTTCCATATTTTGGCAGTTGTAAATAATGCTGCTATGAACTTTGGAGTTCATGTATCTTTTCGTATTAGTGTTTTTAGGTTTTTTGGATATGTATATAGGAGAGGAATCACTGAGTCATGGTAGTTCTGGTTTTACTTTTTTGAGAAACTGCCATACTGTGCAAAATCTAACTCTTGTTGCAGTAGAGGAAGCAATGAGATTGAAGTTAGACCCAAGTCTACCTTCATTCTAAATGCCTTTCTTGTCAATTATTGTAACTGGATAGCCTTGAGTTGGTTAACCTCAGCCCCCACTTTCAAAACTGCAAAGAATAGTACCTGAATAGATTATTGTGAAGATTGTGTTAAATGTCATGTGCATAATAGTTAAACCAGAGCTAAAGCCCCTGAAACACAGTAAGTTTCACAAATGGTAGTTGTCTTCATCATCATTATCACCATCACCTTCAGCTCAGGGACTATGGACATTTTCTGGTATGTAAAACAGTGAGAATGCCTACTCTCTAAGGCATCGTAGGATTGAAAAAACAATATTTGCAAAGGGACTCTCACTATTCCAGGCACATCGTAGAGGAGCAGTTAAGTTCTAGGTTCTTTCCTTCTCCTGTCTTTGATGACATCATACTTTTCTATTTCATCTAACAGTGGGGCACTATTGCTGTTTTGTAAAGTGGTCCAGTGTCATTGAGGGGTGGTCCAGAGGCCCCCGTTGTTTGGGAACCCATGGTTAATTCCGAATCTGTGGACTGCAGGATATTTTGATGGTAATTTAAGTTGTGATAATGACCTTCTGCTGTCTGCCTGAGTCCCATGTTGGTTTTCGTTGATGTAGTCCATCTGTCACGAGAGGATCACTCCTGAAGAGAGATAAGACCACATTTCTGGGCCTTTAAATCACAGAATGCAATTCAATCAGCTTCTTCTCAGACTTCAATTGCCACCATATCCAGACGCATCTTTGCTGATAGCTATATATGGGTGTCACCATATGAGGGACAGGGAAGCCTGGCGTGCTGCGATTCATGGGGTTGCAAAGAGTCGGACACGACTGAGCAACTGAACTGAACTGAACTGATGTCTGGCAGGAATGAGCCAGCAGTTCTACTTGTTTTTTGTTGGTTTTTTTTTTTTTGAGTCTTGGATGGTATTTTTGTACGTCTTAAGTTTCCTCGCTTATCATTGTTCTGATTCATTCACTGACAAATTGTCAGAAGCCTTGATCAGCTGGGGATAATATGAAAATATGTCTGGGATAGCCTGTGTATCCTCTTCATATCATAGTTGGATATCTACATTGTTACTGATTGTATCATAACCCATGGACAAAAGATGCCATTGATAAATCTTACCCATTAATTAATGTCTGAAGAGGATTACCATTTTGGTTTTATTGACATCATGTTGTTTAGTCACTAAGTCATGTCTGACTCTTTGAGAACCCATGGGTTGTAGCCTGCCAGGCTCCTCTGTCTGTGGGGTTTGCCAGGCAAGAATACTGGAGTGGGTTGCCATTTCCATCTCTTGGGGATCTTCCCGACCCAGGGATC
This sequence comes from Ovis aries, assembly GCF_016772045.2. Lineage (NCBI taxonomy): Eukaryota > Metazoa > Chordata > Mammalia > Artiodactyla > Bovidae > Ovis > Ovis aries. Next base: position 87,934,071 of record NC_056060.1, read on the forward strand.
AAACCTGCATTTTCTGCATTGCAGGCAGATTGTTCACTGCTGAGCCACCTGGGAAGCCCTTTTATCCACATCATAAGAACTGTAAATATGCATCATAAATGGCTACATAAGAAAACTAAACCAATTTGAGCATCTCTTTCAGAGTCTTATAATCTCAATTTTGTGTGCCCTTTCTAATAAGAAGTCAAATAATTTTTCCCTCCCTGTGAAACTTGAGCACACTTCTGGCTGTACCCTCTGGGCTCAGAGTCCAGCTGTTTGGCCCTGGAGCTTCAGTGAGCTTGCTGGAGTGATACAGTGTCTGTAAATGGTTTAGGAATCATCTGACTTAGAAGGAAGGTTGCCATTTTAGATTCAGTGCATCAGAAGGGGATTTCCTTTTTATGCTTTCATAATTAAGGGCTGTTTTTTTTTAGCATTTATGTATTTGCAGTGTTTCAAATTTAGAGAATTCTTACAATTTTCTCTGTTATTCTAATGATCTGTATTCATATCCCAGGGTATGTGGTTCATACATCTAAATATGGAAAATCTACCCTTGTTGAGCAGATAGAGGTTACTATAAAAGCTGCAGAAGGATGCTTTACCAAATTAGATAATGTATATGAAAGTGGCTTGGAATATGTGACAGGGTGTGCAAATGTGTATGTGTGCATGTGCACGCATACACACGCACATGTATTTAAATTAGTTCATCTCCCACAGGAATACTGTTGACAGAGGCCTTTGCAAAATATACCCAACCCTCAGCAGGAGATAGCATCTAAAAGAAAGCATACAGTGTTTAGAGGTTGACCTTGGTGTGTATTTTGAATCTGCTTCATACTAGCTGTAGTATTGAACATGTATTTCAGCCCTTGTGAATGTCAGTTTAATCATCTGTGAAATGGGGCTAATAAAACTTTATTTCATAGGGCTTCTATGAGAGTTAGATAAGGAACATACCAAGTATTCCAATAAAAAGGCTTTCCTTCCAGATGACATATGAACACACAGAAATGTTATTTCTGTTAATAATACTTTGGTTCTGGTGGTTAGTGTTTTGAATTCTTGTAGCTCCGATCACCAAAAAAGTCTTGGTCAATTCTTGTCAGATACTATGTGTGTAGTGTTTGTTTATTTAGACTCTCTCTGTGTTAAAGCCTGGACCATAATACAAATTCAATAAATATTAATACCTGGCCTTTTTACACGATGGCAAAAAAAAAAAATTATGCCTGTTAAAAAAGCTCTACTAATAGTCTGAGGTGAAGTAATGATGCAAATGAAATAAGCACATTATTCTAGTTCTATTTAGTTCAGTTTATAATTGAATTTGCAGTCACTGAAGATTTTCTCCTTTATTTAGGTTTCCTGAATTAAGTCACTGATTTGTAAGTCTGCCTGCATTTTAGAGAACCTTCCCTCTCCACCCTCTTTCAGCATACCCCATCCTCATCCACCTTCAAGTTCACTAAAAACTAAACCCTTTTTTTTCAGTTACACAGGACCCTGAGCATCGTCTGTCCCTTCCTGAGAGTCCTGGCATGGGACAGTTTTCAATTTTTTCAGGATCAGACCCCGTCTCCTACTGGAACCGGTGTTTCTACAGGAGGAAAAGGAAATTCACACTCAACATAAAAGAAGATGCAGCCCATGTCTCCCGGATTTGTGCCTCTGCACTGGCATATTTCCGCAGTCTGTGTCTCTGAACGGGGTTTTAATCACCTTGGCTGGAGTGCTCAGCACTGAAAGCTTTAAGGGTACTGCAGAAATGGTAGATTAGCTACATTTAACAAAATAGAAAGTTTTCATTGTGCCATAAAAAGCTTTATTGATCTTGTCCAGGCATTGACTCCAGGGCCTTTTAACCAGCCATTCTGTCTAGACTTGCAGGCTAGCGCCCCCAGGGCTAACAAAGGAGGGCTGGGCTGCCTGCTGCCCTGGAAGGCCAAAGGGGTGGGCAAGGATTCAGGTTTCTCAGTGGGCATTTTCTTAAAGAACTAGAGTGATTTTATTCTCTTGTTGGGAGGCCTGTGCGGAGACTTGTCCCCCAGACCCCAGCTGGCTTTCTCTGCCCCCAGCATTGGCTGCGGGGGCCGTCACATGGCGGTAAATACAGGTGTCTTCTCTCCCCTCACTTCCATCAGCTTTTCCCTTCTTTCCTCCTAAGAAGCCAGGCTGAACCCTGGATGCTGAGGCACTTCACAGTGGGTCTTCAGGAGTGGGCAAGGCAGGAGGAGAACCGGTCACTTTAGTATTGCTGTGATCAGTTCAACTTCATTTCAATTCAGTCTTCATTTAACACATTTTGGGGTACATGGGAGATTTTGAAAAGCTATAAATATCTGCCACTCACAAAGATACTCTGGGGGAGTTGACACCTACCTGTAAATAGCCAAAGGATTGTTCAAGATTGATCTGGTGATTTAGGTATTTTATCAGAATCATCTGCAGGGATTTAACTTTTAAAAAATGAATGCTTATATTTCAAACATAAAAGAGAACAGACCCTGTAGTAGAGGATATTATAAACACTGGCTTAGTTATCACCCATATGGAACAAATCTTAATGTTTTGCCATTTTTGCTTTATGTCCTTTCATAAAGACAATCCTGTTGAATATCTCCCTGTTTCCCTTTCTTCTCTCCCTCCCCAGAGGCAAACGCTATGTGAAATTGATGGGTAGATTTTTTTCTATTTTTGTTGCATATGAATAGTGATGTAATATATAATGATCAGTGATCATTATGTGTGCGTATGTGTGCATAAATCAGTGGAAGTAAAATTTATTGGCTACACACAGTTTATACTCATTATTTTCTGTTTATCCTGGGCTGAATGAAGGAAATATTTGGTAAAAGTCTTTAATACCTTGTATTGATTAATTCTTCCCTGTTGATCACCCAAATGAAGCTTGGCAGTCTCTCAGTATCCTTTAGTCATTTTGGACTAGTAACCATTTGAGCTCCTGAAATGTCTGTAGGAAATTTCACATAACACCAAATCATCTTATTTGTTTTGTTTTGTTTTGTTTTTTGATACTTAAAGGTGGAGAATTTCAGCAACAAGGTGATTTAGATGTAGACTTATTAAGGTAGGAAATAGATTAGGTCATCTTCCAAGGTTTCTTCTGACATTACAGTGCTGATTTATTATGGAGGACTTTTTACTTGTTTTCATCTTGAATGAAAAGAGAAATTTTACAGAAGTAAGTATTTTAAAATTTCATGTGAACTTAAAAACCCATGTATTGCTTCTACATATCTTAATGTCTGTTTGAATTTTCCCAAATTCTGTGAACTTTTTGTGACATTTATATTCCTTCCTGAACATTATGTTTGAATACAGTATTTAATTTAGTTAGCAATTAGGGTTAGTACCACTGTAAAAAAAAATTCATTTTAGATGATCTGCTTCCTGTTCTGGGATCATTCTGGATGCGTTTCATTGTTATTAATTTTGTTTTTATCAAAATTACGGTCTTCCATCCTCTTCTCTCCTCCTCTGTGTCCCTAGTAATTTTTTTTGTCCTCATCAACTCTGTAGAATATAGTCTCACAATGAGATGTTAGGTACTCCGTACAATTACCTTAGTTGTTGTGGAACTTTGAGAAAAGATGCTAGTTAAAAAAAAATAAACATGCAGCTTATTCTTTGAGGGCTGGGCCAAGGGTGAATGGTTATGTAGGTCTGTGGATATGTGTGCTTTCTGTATTTTTTTATTCAAAAACATCAAAACTCAATCTAAAATTTATCTTCAAGTTTGTGACCCTGGTTAAATTTTCACCATTCTATTCACCCATGTCCTTGCTGTAAGTTCAAGAAATGCATCTTAGTAACACAGTGGCACAGAGCTGGCTTTAGTATTATTGATATAATCATCATATTTACTTATCATTGCCCTCATGCAGTTCCAGGTATGTCTGTTACCTTCGAAATCAGAGTGTGAAGTCAGTCCAGGCACTGGTCATTTGAGGTGACAACTGACAACCATAGTGTCCTGAATTAATTGAGGAGCAGACACAGAGTGTCGCTGGCAGTCAGGTCAAGGATCCAGACATTATTTCCAGTGCTGGGAAAGCTGGGTTAGAGAATGTGGCTTTGATCTGCAGTCCTACTGGGCCTCCTGGTAATTTTCCCCCTGAATTAAACTCAATCGCTCAGCCATAGGTTGAAGAGTTAGAAAACCCCAGGCCTTCCTTCTCATGTAGGGGCAGAGTCTACCTTGATAGATTTCACTGCATGGGAGAGCCTAGAGGGGAATGCATGATTATCTAAGGAGGGGCAGAGCTGAAGGAGAGAGAACGACAAGTCATATGGAAATAGTGACCGCTGAATTAAGAAATACCGATCTATGGGCGTCAGACCGAGCAGACGATTGACTTCTCTCCTTGGAGGATTTGAATGGGTGAAGGAGAGAAGGTGCATGTGTCACTCCAAATGACTGCCTTCTGGAGAGTTGAGGGGAGGGGGATTCTTTCCTGAAGGCATGGGGCAGGAAAATGGAGTTCCCTCTACAAGAGAGAGTGTGTTGTGTTCAGTGATGGTCTGACCCACAATTAAAATGAGAAGCTGGTAGTGAAAGAAGTGTAAATACAGTTTAACTCATGTAGATCTGGTGGTTATGGGAAATAAAAGGCACAACATATCACATAAATTATTATCAGTGGGCCTGCAGGGAGATGCAACACAGTTGCTTCAGGCCAGGGCCCCTCTGTCATCTCGTTCTCTCTTGGTGGTGTCTCCTGGATTCCTCTTTACCTCTCTAGGTGTTAGTCCATCCGCTGGACCTGCTGATGCAATGCACTCATGAGCTGAAGCTCTCCTCTGCTGGTTCTCCAGCCCGGTGCCCCAGGAATATGACTCATAAGGCTCCTGCCTGCAGCTTGAGCCTCAATGCGCCTGCTACTCTACCCACACTAAATTTCTCACCATCCCCTGGGCACCCCATGCTTTTCTAATGATCCTACCAGTGAATCCATTGTTTCTGTTAAGTAGAACGTCATCCCTTCATTTGTATGGTGAACTCTTACTCATATGTCAAGACCTATATCACCTCTTAAACGTTTACGACACTTGTAATCACTTTTTTATATGTGCATTAACAATAACAACAGCAACAGCTAATGTATCTAGGGGTGGGGACTGGGCCGGGAACTTTATCTGATTCATGTCTCACAGTGCATCTATGAAAGATGTACTGTGGTTTTTCTCATTCTGTAGACTAGGAAAGTAGGAATTAGAGAAGTTAAGTAATAAGCTGAGGTTTCACAGAGTTAGGTAAATTCCAGGGCTGGCTGTAAAACCCAGGTCTGTCCATTTCGAAGCCTTATTTTTAAATTCCGTGTTATCAAGTCCGCAATTCCCCTGCACTCTGAGCTACAGGAGGGTGCCCTGTTTAATGCGAGTTCATGGCAGGGTCTGGCATTCTAGTTTCTTCAGCTTTATAATTTCTCTTCTTCAGTAAAATGGAGGTGAATTATTCCTATTCACATGGTACCTCACCTGATGCATACTAGGTACCTGGAAATACTTATTCCTTGAATGAATAAACAGAAAATTTAGGTTTTATTATAATACAATTGAGAGCTATGAGGTCTTCAGGATGCTGTTAGCTTTCTAGTGATTTCAGTGAAGCGTGATTTTCCCGGCCATTCTTTTGTGGACTCGAGGCAGCTCCCCTCGCCAGGATCCTGGCTGTTTATTTTCCAGGTGACAACTTGATTTACTATTTTCCTTCTCGTCACTTTCAAGGAGCATCTGCAGGCTAGTGAGTGACCCAGGCAGCGTGGAAAAGTCCATTTATTTCTCTGCTGTATCTCTCCTACAGTCTGTGGAGAAGGATTAGAAATGGCCTCAGGAGGTCAGGTTTCCCGTGTGTGTTTTCTTTTGTAGTGCAGGATTGCTCATAACAACACAATTTGCTGTCTGCTGGTGCACTCTGCTTTTCAAATACCTGTTTGGGGGGTGTGGCAGGTAAAGGGTTCATCGTTTGTCCTTGGTGGATGGCTCTGCGGTTTGGTCTATGCAAATGCTTTGGTTGGCCCTAAAATACGTTGTAAGGGAAATGGGACTGAAAGAAGCAAGAAGGCAGTCACTTGTGCAGTCCTTGGTTTCCTTCTTACTCAGCATGTTCCTTCCCTAATTCTAGCAGGAGATGTCCTTGGGTGATGTCTAACAGAATTCCCTCTAGGAAGCAGATTTCTGCTTTTCCCTCATTTTTGCAGATATGGTCCTCTCATAGCCCAACCGCTAACTTGGGTGTCTACACATAGCTTGTAAGAAGCCCTTAGAGGTGGAAGTTGTTCTGTATGTTGGATGCTTAGCAGGTTGCGTGGAAAACAGAATTGTGTGTGAATAGACTCACACCCATCCACCTTCACTTGTTCCTTTGCCAGCAAATGACTCAGACGGGCATTTTCCCTCAGGGAGACTTTCAGATGGAGTGGAGATGCGGCCCCTATAGTAACGAGTAGAATGGTTGTGGAATCGTGGCCTTCTCAAGGAGTTTATTTCTGGTTTCTGTACCCCCCTGCCTCGGGCTCCTGCCTCTCCCATCCTCCTCAGGGCTTCTTCGCTTGGGTAGTAGAATTGCGTGATGTGTTAGTTTTCAACATAAGACCCTGACACCTCGCATTGCAACTGCACCCACGGAGGAGGGACAAAACCCTGCTGAATCTGTGGATCAGAGGAACGGAGTCAGCATGCCAGCCTCAGGACCACCTCCCTTTGTCTGCCAGGGAGGGCAGCAGTAGCTCATATTGTGTTTTGTGGCTCATTAGCTCCAGGGTGGGCCAGGCTGGGATGGCCAGCTGGGGTTATCTTTGCATGACTGCAGAATAAAGTACCAGGCTGCTGCAGAGGCCTATTGAAGGATGAAGAATTCAAAAAGATGAGAGCAGGGTTTTTTGTTTGTTTGTTTGTTTGTTTGTTTGTTTGTTTTAAAAAACCTTTTATTTTATTTTGGGGTGCAGCCGATAAATAATGTTGCGATAGTTCCAGGTGAACAGCAAAGGGACTCAGACATACATATATCTGTATCCATTCTTCCCCCAAAACTCCCCTCCTGTCGTCCAGGCTACCACATACCACTGAGCAGAGTTCCATGTCTATACAGTAGGACCTTGTTGGTTATCCATATTAAAATACAGCAGTGTGTACCTGTTCATCCCAAACTCCCTAACTATCCATTTTCCCCATCCTTCCCCTACCCCTCAGCAATCACTGTGAGTCTGTTTCTGTTTTGTAAGTTGGTTTGTATAATTTCATTTTAGATTCCACATATAAGGGATGCCATGCAATATTTCTCCTCCTCCTCTGTCTGACTTAGTTTACTCAGTATGGCACTCTCTAAGTCCACCCATGTTTCTGAAAATGACGTTATTTTATCCTTTTAACGGCTGCATAATATTCCATTGCATATCTGTGTATCTCATTGTCACCTATTCCTCTGTCAGTGGACACCTAGGTTGCATGCTTGTCTTGACTCTTGTAAACACTGCTTCGGTGAACACAAGTGAAAGTGAGGTCGCTCAGTCCTGTCTGACTCTTTGTGACCCCATGGACTGTAGCCTACCAGTCTCCTCTGTCCGTGGGATTTTCTAGGCAAGCATACTGGAGTGGGGTGCCATTTCATTCTCCAGGGGATCTTCCTGACCCAGGGATTGAACCCCAGTCTCCTGCACTGCACGCAGATGCTTTACCCTTTGAGCCACCAGGGAAGCCCTTCCAGGTGAACACTGGGGTGCAGGTAAAAGAGGAGAACAGTTTTGCCTGTGTCTCTGGAATCTGTCCTCAGAAAGCTGGCTCCTGCTTCCTTTTCTGGAACATAGCAGGTGCTCGGCTCAGGCCCAGTAGTTACAGCTGCTGCCCCAAAGGGGCTGGCATTCTAACAGGCTCTCCTCAGTGGTATCTAAGCATTCTATTTCTAAGGCTCTTTCTCTGATGAGGGTGAAGAGTGTGGTCTCGGTCTGGCTTTTTCCAACCTGCTCCCACAGGGGATTCTGAGTTGAGCTGGCCCCGCTCCCGGATCCCCTGCTTGGGCCCCTGCTGCCTGGGTGCTCACCTGTCATTGTCAGCGGTTTTTCCTTTTGACAGAAGGGACTTCATGCAGTTGCAAGACATCAGATACAGGGTCACGCACCTACTCCTCCGGGAATTTGAATTCCTGGCGAGGGTGGTGGTGGGCTATGGTGGCAAAAGTGATGGAATGAGAATTGAGAGTTCTGAGGTTTTGGAACTGCTCTAAATGCTTCCAAGTGCCTTGGATAACCCATGTAAGCTGTGTGTCCCTCTTCCTTGCATTGGTGTAATCATAGCAAAGTAACCTCACAGACCGTTGAAGGAATACAAAGCAGGATTAAGAAAGCATTTGGAAATATAGAATATTATTTAAAATGGTGAATAGAATCCCCCTTTACCCATTCCTGAGTTTCCCTGGTGGCTCAAATGATAAATAATCCACCTGCAATGCAGGAGACCTGAGTTTGATCCCTGGATCAGGAAGATCCCCTGGAGAAGGGAATGGCAGCTCACTCCAGTACTCTTGCCTGGAGAATTCCATGGACAGAGGAGCCTGGTGGGCTACAGTCCGTGGGATCGCAAAGAATCGAACATGGCTGAGCGACATACTTTCATTTTTCACTTTTCCCATTCTTGACCTGTTCTCACCCGAGCCCTTTCTTGCCCAGTGCTGTGTCCTTGTCCTCAGATTTTAACCTCTGGCCCTTGGCTTTCCATGGCTGCATTTGGATTTAAAGCAGCCAAACTTTGGCTTCTTCCTGTGCTCTCCAGGTTTTTAGAATCTCTGTCTCTCAAGTCCTTAGGCTGTCCCTTCTAGGAATGTTTGCTTCCATTCTTATCCAGTGAAATGCAGACCCCACTAGGTTGTATCAACATTTGGGATGAAGCAGTTTCAGGCAGCCCCTGGAAGAGTAGTTAAAATGTGTTTTCTTATTTTCACTGGGCCCTCTGACTTCAGCTCTGATTTCTTTCCAGTTCACTCTCAACCCAACAGAAGCTGGATAAATCAGACCCTCCATCCTGTCAGTAAAGTTAGGCATTGGTTCCTCAGGACCTTTAGAATACAGTTCCTATTTCTTAATCTCACAGCCTAAGACATCAAGCCATCAGTAACTACAGGCCCAATTCAACAGAGATACGTATTTCTTTACACTTCTCAAGTTCCACAATTAAAAAAATGCTATTTTAATCTATTTTGGAATTTCTCAGAGAAATAGTTATTGATATATAAATCAGTAGTTGGATTTTTTGGGGGGAGAAAGTAGAAAACAGAACTGAGTAAATGCCTATTAATGCTATGTATGTATCAGTCCTTGGATTAATAAGTCATTTGAAAGATCAGTGCTTTATATGTCTATACAAACTGATTGAAAACCTCGAGTTATACTTATCTTGATTGCATCTAGTGTTTAATCAATTGTACACTTACAAGTAATGGGCAAACGATTTGTTGTCATACAGGGCTGAGCTCTGCTTTTCATGCAGTGAGAGTAACATTTTTATTTTAACACTTATGCAATTGATTGTAAACTTTGGAGTGATAGAATCTAAATGAATCTACACAGTCCATTAGCCATTTCAGCACCTACCCCCTTGCCAAGCTGTAGCTTTATGCTAAGCTATTGTATGCTGTGTTACATAATCCCCTGCATTCATTTTCTCTACCTATTTAGCCTGAATACATGCAAGGTGACTGCATTGTCTCTTCAACCTCCTTCTCGGTGTAAACACTCACTATAGAAAGCAGATTTGGGGGCAGTATTACATCTTTCGAATGGAGAGTTTGGAGAATTGAATTGGCTTAGAAATGTGTTTGTCACTATTTGGGTTTGCACCCTTTAGTTATATTCACTATCAACTTAGTATGGTTTTCAAGGTGATAAGAAAGTGCTTGAGCTTTAGCCACTGGAAGGAAATTAAGACAGTTCGGGCTCTTAGGAGAAAAATGTCAGTTGTGAGAGTATACAAAGGAACAGTTTCTTCCAGGTCCTCAGTCCTTCTCCTGGCAAGCCCCTGGTTTGCTCTTTTAAAGACTGGGTCATGCAGTGCTCATGCCTCTCCTTCCTGTAATGATAAAGGGGAAAGGCGCCTATGAATTAAAAATGATGATTTTGCTTATCTAGAATACGATCCAGGGAGTAGCTTTCAGTGGTCTACTCTTCACTGACATGTGAAGGAGACACACGACATCTGGGGTGACATCCAGCCCAGAGAAAGGGTTAAACTGGGGAAATTCATCATTGAAGGAAGAGTTAGAGCGTTGTGAACTGTTGGAGCAGTTTTCATTGTTGTTGTTGTCGTTTAATAGCTAAGTCCTGTCCGACTCTTTCTGGCCTCATGGTCTCTAGCCCACCAGGCTCCACTGTCCATGGGATTTCCCAAGAAAGAAGACTGGAGTGAGTTGCCATTTCCTTCTCCAGGGGATTTTCCCGATCCAGGGATTGAACCCATCTGTCTTACGCGCCAGGTTCTTTACCACTGAGCAGATATTTGCTAAGTAATATACTCTCAAGCATGCATACAATTTTCATTGATGAATTTGCATGGGTATTAGCATAAATATGTGTGTGGTTTGCATAGTTTTTTCTCTCATTTATTTCTTATTTATTTACTGTGATGGCCTCTTAATGATGTCATTTTTCTCCTGTGGCCTTCTACATAAAATGAGCTCTTTAGTTTTAAATACACTGATTCCAGGAGGAAAAGAGAAACATTTCTTTTGGTGAGAAAGTGTGATTTACGTGAGGGTAGGAGGAATAGGTCTCTCGCTTAGTTTATTCAAGGTTTGGGGTGGTTTGTAAAGCAACACATGGCTCAGTGGAACCATTCCTTCCCTTTGAACAGCAAAATAAGGGCAGGTGGTAAATCCAGAATGAAGGGCGAAAGGAGACTGATATTTGGAGAAAAGTTTAAAGGCAGCAGAAGCCCAGAGTAGGACAAACTGTCTGGTCTTGGGCAACTCACTTATTCCTAGTCATCAGTTTCTACTTTAATAAAAAATAGAATGTTTTAAATCAGGCAATCTCTAAAATCCTTTATAGCTCTAAAATTTATTATTTTGACAGACTCCTTGGTCTAATTATGTGAAAAATATTAAGCACCACATAGTATATTAAATAATATCCTGGGGCCTTGCTGTTCTTTGTCAGGCCTTTCCCCTTTGAAGGGTACTCCATGATTAATTGAGGCTTCTTTTTACAAGCCCTCCTTTCCTTGCTCATTTATCTCAGTTCGCTGGGCACACAGGTGTAACTTAAATGTTTATAGAAAACACCCACCAATACACCATGTTGGGTGCCAAGGACAGGCATAGTAGTTGGTTGTGCGCACATTTGCATTGTTAGGAAGAGAGCTTAGTGGAGATAACTGCATTTGATTTGTCATCTTTTGCTGTAAATCAGGGTCACCTCCAGTCTACTGTACAAAAGAGCTTGTCCAGTTGAATTCTGACAAAACTATTTCTGCAGAAATGGGAAGAGAGCTAATGAAAGTAGGGCACTAGGGGATTGGATGGATGGACCTGTTTGAAAGATGTAGTGCCAAATATCTACTCTGATTTTGGAGGGGGGTGGGTCTCATTTTGGTAAAATACATCTGGCATGGGTTATGTGCTGAGTAGTACTCACTGCTTAGGTGTGCAAGCAACACCACGGTCGCTTAGAGGTGGACAAGTCCCTTTTGCTTATAGCAGTGTGTGTGCAAACAGAAATGGGCAGGTGTGTACATATCCCTGAGGCCCTCTGGAAGATACAGGACACAATCTCTTTTTTCATTCGTTGGAGTGTGACATTGAGTTCACATTTTAATGATGTGGTGATGCTATGATGAACTTAATACTATATATTGGGTGGTCATCTCTTCACATTATGAAAGTGATGATTATCTCCTGATAAGAAAATATTTATTTGTTTTTCCTTAAGCAGCTTACCAAGGGCTATGATGGTTGATAAGGATCTGAGTTACGGTGGATTAGCTTTGGTTAGGTCTAGAAGGAAAAATAGAATTTCCTCAACTTTACTTTGTAGCCCCACCCTACCCTATCCCTCTTTAAAGGGAAACTGCATATCTAAATTTGTATTATCGCTCATTTCCTTTTATTGAGAGGTACTTTTGACCAACCCTGATACGAAGTTGTTGTAGTGTCTACGTCGTATCCCACACTTTATGAGCCCATGAACTGTAGCCTACCAGGGTCCTCTGTCCGTGGGATTTCCCAGGCAAGAATCCTGAAGCAGGTGGCCATTACCTTCTCCGGGGGATCTTCCCCACCCAGAGATTGAACTCTAGTCTCTTGCATTGGTAGGCAGATTCTTTACTGTTGGGCCACCAGGGAAGCCATCCACTCTAAGTGGGGTTGCCTGACAAGAGGACAAATGGGAGTGTGCATGCCGAGTGTCTAAGTTATAAATCAACAGATAATTAAATCAAATACTTTCTATCCTCTTGCCTTAAAAATAGATCCTCGAAACTACTCGGTTAAGTCAGGTTCACATGTAGCATTTCCAGATTCCTGGGAGTGCTGCTTCGGGAAATATCCGCATAGGCAGAGCCTGCCCCTCTGGTTGGCTCTGTGGCTTTCGCCCCTTCTCAGCTCCATCGCTCATCACACGGGTCTAGTATAAATGCACATGGGTTCCTTCACCCACATGGCCAAGGTCTGCGTAGACCTGTACAAATAGTCCCCAGGGCTAGTCCTCAGACCTTGAGGTATGTACACTGGCAAGCATGATTTGCCTTCAGAAAGTTGATCCAGGGAAGAGGCCAGCACAAGCCCTGCGAACACACCTGGGGCTCTTTCGGTAGCAAATCATAGTCCCCCAGTGTCTAGAATATGGTCTTGAAAGAGAGTCTGGGTCCCAGTGGGATACCATGTTGGCTCTGTGGACCCCTGGTCCTATGGAGAGATGTTCCATAGGACAGTCTGACCAGGCCACCTCAAAGACCTTCAGGGAGTGGTCCCTTGGAATAAAGGGAGGCATTGCTGTCTAGTGTGATATCAAAGCATATTCTCAAAGTCCGTTCTGTTCCCTTTTCCTCATCTGCTCAGTCATTTCCTCAGGTTCAACCTTTTTAGAAACCCAGTCCTGTTCCACTGGGTGCAGGACTGTACCATGGAAACCAAACTTAGCCATGTTACTGATGGATAGAAATTAGAGCCAAATCTTTCAGGGTAATTGATTTTTATTTATTGGTCAATAAAAGGTACCTGGAGCTAAAGAACACTCTGTCAGAACAGTTAATTATCCATTCTAAACCAGCCCTTTTACAGGCATTGAAAAGCCGATATTGATGCAAAAGCAACATAAGCTTCACTTGACTGTTTTGCATGAATTTTCCCTTTAGTTTCTTCTCTGAGAAAATTTGAAGGCAAGGCAGCAAGCCTTCCTGCATCATCGTTTTAGTCTTCTGCCCTTGTGTGAACCCACAGCTTCTCTGCTAGTTTCCCTGGTCCTTAGATACAATCCTGTGGAAGAAGTGTTGTCCTGGCATCAGGTCCCTGGCAGGGCCAGTGCCCTGTAGGTGTGCGTGCCCTCTTTGGTATTTGCGAAGACCAGGCTCCTGCCAGTCCAGTGCTGACCGCTCTCCCCTTTTCTTTCCCTGCAGCTCGAGAGGAGAATGTGGCCACTTTCCGAGGCTCAGAGTACCTGTGCTACGACCTGTCTCAGAACCCGATCCAGAGCAGCAGTGATGAGATCACCCTGTCCTTTAAGACCTGGCAGCGGAATGGCCTTATCCTGCACACGGGCAAGTCGGCTGACTATGTCAACCTGGCTCTGAAGGATGGCGCGGTCTCCTTGGTCATTAACCTGGGGTCCGGGGCCTTTGAGGCCATTGTGGAGCCAGTGAATGGAAAATTCAATGACAACGCCTGGCATGATGTCAAAGTGACACGCAACCTCCGGCAGGTAATGGCTGAGGGCAGAGAGTGCCCGGAGGCTCCTCTTAGGGGGCTGGGGAGGGAGCGTGAAGTAGGTGATGGGTTAGGGTCCATGGAGAAGGGTAGAGGTACCATATGGGTGTGCATTTGCCAAGCTTTCTCCCAGCCTTTACAATTTCACAAGGATAACGATTAAAGTATGTTTCTCCTCTTACTTCAATTCTCCTTGTGTGCTTGTTATTTAAGAAAAAAAAATTCAGTTGTATAGATAATAATAGTTACAAATACTTTTCTTTTATTCTGCTTTCTTTTTTTTTATCATCTTCTTGATTACATTTGTACCTTGTATTATTGTTAAATTCAGTTAGGGATAGCGTTTTATTTCTATAGCTTGGTAGATTTTCCTCTTTCTTTGAATGTATGTTTTGTTTTTTAAGTAAGTTAGCCATTGCCACGATGCCATAATTTTAATTTCTTCCAGAGAAAGATTTTCTTTTTCTCTTCCTTTTGATTTACCAGCCCCTCACCAATATTTTTTCATATAAATTTATATATTTTAATTATAGGTTAATTACTTTACAGTGTTGTAAAGTAATTCACCAATATTTTTATTCTTTAATTTATTCTTTTGGTTGTTGTGTTAACCTCTAGCCTTGGAGGGAATTAGCTGGAATCTTTCTGAATTCCTTTGTTTCTCTGTTCCTTGCTGCTACTTTACTGCCCCTTTCTCTACCTCCGAGACTCTTCAGTTGACTAGGAGGCCTGGAAAGTGGAAGGACCCACATTAAAAAGTCAACTTTGGAGCAGCCTTTCCTGGTTCTGTACGTGCTTGAGAACTCCCATCGCTTGCTGATGCTAAGCAGGCAACTCCGTCAGGTGACAAAACTCTCAGAAAACCATAGCCAAGTGAAGTTGTTTACTGTTCATAACTAATAATAATAAAATGACAGCAATAATAATAATATTTCACCAGCCCACATCAGGAAAAGATTAAAATCACTTCCTGTAAAAGTCAAGGTCTGTCCTGAGGCTGCCTTTTCCAGGTTCTGTTTTTCCTTCTTGTGAATTTGTCATTAAACCCAGTTGGACAGCATTCATCCTTTATTAATCAGAAAGCATTATGTAAATTTCAAGAAGGTGCTTATCAAATTTTCTTCTGCAGTATGATTGATTTAATGCCTTCTGTAAACATGAAGGCATAAGAAGTGGCAGGTATTTGCATATATTTTCTGTTTGATAAAAGTGTAACTCCTTTATAACGCTAAATAAATGGAGAAGGCCCACCCACAGCAGAAACATACAATTTTTGAAACACCCATTTCCACACTTAAGCATGTCAGGGAAGCCCCAAGTTGGCTATTTTATTTTATCTATGGTGCAGCTGCCAAATCATAAGAGTCCCCAGACATCCTAATACACACAGATCAAATATTTTTGAATTACCATTTTATATTTCTCCTGCAAGGCCAAAGAATTCTATTGCTGACATTTTCTCTCATCGTTCCCCACCTGCACTTACAGGGGAGACCCTCTCAGCTGCCAAGAGAGCCCAAGTGAAATGTCCATTCGCTGACATATAAGGGCTTGAAATGTTTGAGTTGCAGAGACTAGACCAAAAAGTGAAATAGGACCTATTGTTGGTTTCCACTGGCCGGTACACAGTAATGCCCTTCTGGCATCAGTCAGTGGAGGGGGAGATTTTCCTGTCCTGGGCAACAGAATCCGGTTGTATTTCTCACCAGCTGCTCTGCTTCTATATCTCTCTCCCACCCCGCATGCTTCCTTGCCATTCTAGAATGATTTCAAATAGCCAGAAAAGGCTCACTTTCATTTCTACTAAAAACACTTCTCTCAAATAGAGTTGGGCCTTAATTCAGTCCTTTACACTGAAATGGGGACAGACTAGACTGTGATTCAAATATGGGTTGTGCTCTTTGAGTCTTAATAAGCAGAGGAAAGCCATGCTGGAGGGTTTCTCTTCCAAGTTCTGAGCCCCAGCTCTACTCTGTGCCCTTGGACAAGCCATTTAACCTTCCCACTCCAATTTCCATTTGCGAGATGTTGATTACAACCCTCCCCAGCCATGTGTGGTGGCTAAATATGCAAAGCACCTTATGTTCAAGGAGGGTTATGAGCTCATCTGTGGTCTGGGTGCTAGACTCGCTGGGACACGCACATGATTTACAGGCCGAGCGTTCTGTCCGAAGGTGATTGCCTCTGTCTGTCCTTAAGGATGCAGCTAAGAAGAGCTCTCAAGACAAGGCTAGTGAGGCTGGAGGGTGTTGGGGGCATTTCTTGGCAGAGGGAGCATGAATCTTTTTGATAAAGTGCACCTAAATTCAGACCTCGCTGAAATTTGGACTGAATTTTGCATCCAAATGCAATTTATTGAAAGAGGAAATACCTCAGAAAAGCAGAGTTGACTTTGCAAATAGAATCCTTTCAACCCTGAGTCATCTCAGATGATTATTTTTCCCATAAAATACACTTATAACAACTTTTTGAGTTCCCTAGGATACGTTTGAAGGAGTGGGAAGCCCTCGTCTATTTCAATTAAACGTAATCACTTCATGAATATTTGATAAGCTGATGGCAGCCATATCTGCTTTTTTTGTAAGGGTGAATGGCTTATGTGGTAAAGGTTGACCTGAGGAAATTTTACTGGAATTTCCTTACCAAATGGAGCAGAGCTTTTTCCCATTCTTCCTTCTTGGTCATCTACTCGTGGTTCTGCTTTGGGGCTAAAGTCAGTCAGTGAAAGTGTTGTTTGCTCAGTAGCTTTTAGGTTAAGTCAGGGTCAAATTCGGGCTTCCCAGGTGGTCCCTAGTAGTGAAGAACCCGCCAACCAGTACAGGAGATATAAGGGATGAAGATTTGATCCCTGGGAAGATCCCCTGAAGGACGAAATGGCAACCCACTCCAGTATTCTTGCCTGGAGAACCCCATGGACAGAGGAGCCTGCCAGGCTACAGTCCATAGGGTTGCAAGGAGTTGGAGACAACTAAAGCGACTTAGCGCAGGGCCAAATTCAGGTACTTGATTGAGGGTTCTGAGTAATGAAGAGAATATGGATTATTTGTTCCAAACCATCACCAGGATTAGCACCCAAGGTAGTAAGGAGTTTTTGTGGGTTTTTTTTTTGCTTTGGTTTGGTTTTTGGTCCATGACCTTGAGTCCAAGGTCATGACCATCACAGGACTTGCTTGACCTCGATATGCCACTTTAATCAAACCTCAAGCATAAAACTGAGTTACCCACCTTTATCTGCTCCAGCTTCCCAGCTCAGGGTGCACTGGCAATTTAACATTTGAAAGCTGTGAAGAAGAGACTAATCATAGGGCTTCTGTAATCACGTTTAACCTGCCAGTCCTCTCTGCTACCCATGCAAGAAATTGCTTCAAAGCTTGAAAGACATTCCTAAGAAGAATGAGGGCAGCACGATGCCAACAGTAGGCATTCCAGCAGAATACACCAAATAATGGCATCGCTGGATAATGATGAAGACTCGAACTATTTTGACACATTCTAACGACACAGTTACTCTAACCCAAGAGGGCAGGAAAGAGAAGAAAGTTCCCCTCCTGCCTCACAAAGGCAACCCAAGTCAAGGCAGTTGTGGATCTTTAATTTACCTCTGGAAACGCAGAGTGAGCTACATTATGTGGCCTTCATCTGCCCGATGTGAACCGGAAACATTCCAAGCTCTTTTTGTTCTTGGAGAAAGTCATGATCGTCTATGCATGTAGTCAGAGTCAGATGTGAAAAATAAAAAATCCCCAAAGGACGGGTATTTCAGCTCTATTTATCGATTTACCAAAGTTCAATGATAAACTTTGGGGGTCTTTTCTTTCAGGAGAGGTGGATTGTATATGTGCTGAGGGTGGGAAGGGCGTGGGGGCAGTGTTCATTCAGAAGAGCCCTTGGAAAGTAAGTATGATGCTAATTCCGACCTGGGTGAGGTCCGATCTGGTGGTGGTTTGGAGAAGCGGGGAGTTTCGGACGACAAGGTGGGCTGCAGCTCCTTGCCTGGCTGCGCGCCGGGCGCCAAGGTTTTCCATAGAGTCCTGGTCTCATTGTCTTCCCCCACTCTCTTTTTCTGTGTTGGGTGCCTTTTTTTTGAAAAACTAACCCAAGATCATTCATGCAATGTGTCATTTTACTAACCGACTAATGTACTAACACCCTAACGACTCATCTTTGTTTTTAGTTTTTTTAATTAACAATCGTTCTGTTCACAATTTTTTAATTTCCTTTCTTCCCCCTTTTCCGCAAAGCACTCAGGCATCGGACACGCTATGGTAAACAAACTACATTGTCTGGTAGATATCATTCTTATTGTCTCTTTTTTTGGGTTTGCCGTGTGTTGCCCCCCTTTTCCTCCCCAAACCCCCCTTTTATCCTCTTTAGACCTGTTTCTTTTTAAAAATTTTTTGTTGGTGGTGTTGAATGAAATACAAGCCTTTCTTTTTCTTTAAAAAGAAAATGGAAGGGGACGCACCTGTCCTGACAACATTTGGATGACTTTGGTCGGGACAGTTTCCTTTTCTCCACTATTTTTTTTTTCCTAAAAAAAAAAGTTTTTTTTAAAGAAATATTCTTTGTTTAGCTAAATTCATTTTGTTTTCTTATTTTGCAACTTCTAAGTTACAGACTAGGGGCAACTGAGATTTCTGGTGAGGACTTTCTTCTCTCCGTGTCTTCCTACCCCCTCTTCTTCCTCCCCCCAACCCCCAAACTCCTGAATCCCCCTTTTTTCTTTCCCTTTTGTGTGGCCGTGGCTGCCACAGGTGATCTGGGGAGGAAAGTACTCTGCTTCCTGTGTTCTTCCTTTCCCTTCTTGCTCCTTACTTCCCACCTCGGCCAAAGGGAGCTCCGCCAATTGTGTGCTCCATACAAACTCTGCATGGCATGTTCCTGTCTCGTGAATTCCCCATTAGCATCAGAACCTGTCTCCTCATTTTCCTCCTCGCCACTAACAACCTACCAGTCATCAAGCCCACACCACTTTCTTTTCTCTCTCTCTCTCTTTTTTTTTTTTGTCTCCACCCTTCTTTGTTCTCCTCTCATCCTTCATATATTTTGGGGTTGGGTTTGGACTTTTTCTTTTCTTTTTTTTGTTAGTAAGGGAGGTGGCAGGCACGGGAAAGATGACCCTTTGGTGCTGAGTGTGTTTTCTTTCCTCACTTCCATCTTGTTTTCCGGTTGATTTAGTGCATGTAGGTGTGAAGCGGATTTTGGTTCTTTCCTTTCGTTCTCTGCACCCGATCCCACGTCCCTCCCTTCTGTTCTTCTGCCTTCTCTCTTGGCTCCAGATAAGTTCCGCATGGGTGTGTCAGCGAATGGTGTGTGCACGCTTTGGGGCCTCATCTTTTCTCTGCACCCTCTGCTCTTTTCATGGATGTTGGGTGTGTGGGTGCTATTTCTTTCTGGTGGGCATTATGATTTATTTATTTGGCTCTTCTGCCTCATCATTCCTTTCTTTTTGTTAGCATTGCCTTTTTGGTTTGGGTCATTTCTTCCCTGGGTGGTGGTGATGGCAGTCAAGGGAGGACAGGGGTTGATGTCCTGGGTAGTCCACAGCATGTATCACCCATGACTCATCAAACTCAAGACCCTTTTCCTTCCCTCCCTGAATGCATGTTTGTCAGTGTGGTGTGAGCCCAAAAGGAAACAAATTTTAAAAAAAGAAAAAGAAAAGAAAAAAAGAAACAAAAACCATCAACAACCAAAGGCCAACCCCCTAACAAACCCCATCGTCTAACGTCTCCGTCGCTGTTTTTCACGACCACCGTAAATTACAGTCATTCAAAAATAAGCCATCATTCTACCAGTGAACCGAGACAAGTGATGTCGTCTGAGGATAGTTCCATTTTCTAGCCTGACTGAAGAGGGCATTGGTCAGAGCGAGCCACTCAGCTTGGCAGTTCTGAGAAACTCTCCCGGGAGTCTACAGGCAAACGCCGGAGGCTTGGGCCACAGGGAGGCAGACCAGAAAATGGAACTTGGCTGCACATATCAAAATCAAACCAAAATTAGAAAGAATACCTCACCCAAATCTTAATGAAAGTGATGCCACAGGTAGGGCAAGCCCCCGGATTGTGACAGGACCTTAAGGTCATTGTTGGGATTTCTTTTGTCCCTGTGTCCCTCCACCAGGTGACCATCTCTGTGGATGGGATCCTTACCACGACAGGCTACACTCAAGAGGACTACACCATGCTGGGCTCAGATGACTTCTTCTACGTGGGAGGAAGCCCAAGTACCGCTGACTTGCCAGGCTCCCCCGTCAGCAACAACTTCATGGGCTGCCTTAAAGAGGTGAGTTCACCCATTCTGACTGTCTAAGCACAAATGAAATTTCTGGTTCAATGACTCAATCTGTCCTCTGATCTATGAGGTCAAAAGTTGTAGCAGAAAAGACTCTGGACTTGGAAGTGGAGGCTCCGGGTTTTGATCCCAGCTTGGACCGGTTACAGGACCATGGGTTTGCCACTTAAATACCCTGTGATTCTGTATGCTCATCTATCTAATGAATCACCTGATCCCCACAGGTAGCTGTGTTTCATAAATGAATTTAAATAACTCAGATGAAAGGATTTTGAAGTCAGAAGGATATAGACCTGTGTAAAGTTTGATTTTGTACTTTCGACTCGGCAAATCAGGAAGCCTTAGCTAAAAGTGGCTCCATTTACAGTTGTGTGTCTTGTCTAAAACATAACATATGTATTACTTTACCTTTGCTGAGCTTGGTGTTCCCAAGAGTCTCATTATTTGAGATGAAGAAAAATTCTCAGAATGTAATATTAAGGCCCAGAAAACTGGTTTTTCCTTTTTTTTTTTCCTCCTGGAGAGCTAGCTAGCTGTGAGAAAGCAGTGGGGTTTTGACATTACTCATTTATTACTATTGTAGCTGATATGTTGAGACCTCTGTCTGAGAGCAAGGGAGCTTGAGTCGAGTGTAAGTTCAATCTCTAAGGTCAATTGTTGAGGCAAAAGGAATCAGACTTGATTTGCTGGATTCTTTCAGCAAACAGTGTCATCAGCACAGCGCACTGCACTTTTTTTGTTTAATCTAAGCTAAGCTTGGTTGCCTAAGATATCTATACCATGCCCCTGGGGAAATTCCTTGAGAAGCTAACAGTGTTCTTTCTTGTAAATAAAGATCCCTTGTGACATGTTATAAATCGCCTCTCGGGTCACATGTTTCATTCTTATTCTGGTTACTTGAAATTGGTTGCATATTAGTCACGTATGAGACAGCATCATGCATGGATTCACTCATGCCACTCAGCTGTGAGCTGTGTCTAGACAGGAGTTGCGTCTGTCATGCGTGGCATAGAGCAAGACCATAATAAGTATGCATTGAATGGATGCGCTTATCAAATAATCATCATTGGGTACCTTTGTTTTTTGGCTATAACTAAATATAAAGGCTTTTTGTAAACCATGATCTGCATATTTGAGGAATTTATAATGTGGGAAAGGAGATGAAACTTCTAAGGGAACAGTTATAGTTCAGACACTGTGTGTGCAGTGCCACAGATGAAATGCTCTAACTGAGTAGAGGAAGCAGATACATTCTAGGTGGGAGTCAGCATTGGAGAAGAAATGATGTTTGAGCTGGGCCTTGCTGCAATAAACCATGTGTATGTACATTGAGAGGAAGGGGTAAGACAAACGTGACAAAGGAGGGGAAAATCCAAGTACAGCTGCATATTGTTCTTGGTCTGAAGGAAAAATGACAGGGGAGAACTCATAGTGTGTTCTCCTCTCTGCTGGACATGATCTAGCCTTCTGCTGACCATGGGGACCGCACAGGTCATTCCTGTCGGAATTGCGGTGGACAGCACGCTTCTTCCCTGGGATTTACTCCCATTTGAATAGGATAAAGGTATAAACTTCTCAGTGACTAATGAACCTTGAAAGAGTCTTAAACACTGTTAAATTACACACCATTGGAATTGCCCTCTCATCAGAAATAGATGGGTATGTTCTGTTTCCTTGTTGGTGGCTCAGGAATGAATGAGGCTTTGAGTACTGTGCAGAGCGCATCGGTTTATGTAGTGAAACAGCCCTGAACCACCTGGAGTCTCTCCAGGACAGCGTCTAGGGGTGGCCTCTAGGACTCATCAACCCCCTTAACTGCCGCCCCCTCCCACCCCAACACAATTAAGCTTTTTGAGACAAGGAGCAGTTTCCCAACTGCAAATCTATCAGTCAGTCAAGAAGGATGCCCCTGAATATTTTGAAACAAGCCTCATAAAAGTATGAAGATATCTCTGATGGTTTTATCCATGGAGAGCCTTAAGTAAATGAAATTTACACATATACATACCACTGTCTCCATGTAGAGAGCAGACAGCTTCAAAAGTCTATGAAAAGTAGCACTTAATAGCTTAAAAATTAAAGATACTTCTGAAAACCAGTGTCAATGACAGAAATAAAAATAACATATTTTATTTATGTGTAAATAAAAATATGCACATCTTAGCTAGTAGCTAAGCAGAACTTAAAGCCAGATCAAGTCAGAAGGAATTCCAAAACAGTGAAGGAATTGGTAAGCAAAACTAGGACTTAATCTAAAATTTTGCCCCCTCTCTCGTTTATATATGTATCAGATAGTCTTTCTAAGGGACTTGGGAGGCTTCTCATTTGTCTGAGTGTTTTAAACAGATAACTTTGAGTCTAATGAAATCCTAGCATATTCTTTCTTTCCATTTAATTATTAAAATTCACTTTTCTGTGGGCAGGTCTAGTAAATTCTTGTTCTTGGCATTTCTTCTTGACAGTTTAGTAAATAATAAAAGCTCCCAGCTATGTTGGGACTTTGCTCCTTGATAAATCCCACTTACCCACTTCCAACTGTTTTCCTTTAGGACAGTCTCCAGTTATTTTCCAATTTCTTCTTCCCTTCTATATCTCTTTCTTCCCCTTTCTGTCATTTCTGGCCATTTGTGGTTCTAGGAGCTGGGTGCTTTTATGTGTTTTTGTTTGTTTCAAAATGGGGACCTGGGGAAGACACTATGCTGCTGCTGCTACTGCTGCTAAGTCGCTTCAGTCGTGTCCGACTCTGTGCGACCCCATAGATGGCAGCCCACCAGGCTCCCCCATCCCTGGGATTCTCCAGGCAAGAACACTGGAGTGGGTTGCCATATCTTTTGGACCATTGATAGTTTGTAGCACAAAGTTGTTTTTATCTTTGGAACTACAGTTACTTTACTCAAAGTTAAGTTCTGGCTCCACACTTGGGTCAAAGCATCTGTGGATTTCACCTGTGTGCATAGCTTCTAATTTGATACCAGTGTAAAAGCATGACGTAATCCAATTATTGTGTGCTACTTGGCACATCCTAGTTATCAATTCAAGGTTTGTATCTGCTTAAACATCACAAAATCCATACTTGTTTCTCTTCGTGTTTTTGTGTTTTAATGTGTCTGTCTCACTTTTGTTCTTGCTGTGTCCCCAGCTCCTAGAATGGTTCTTAGCACCTAGTGGGCTCTCAATAAATATTTGCTAAATGAAATCACATGTTTGTAAGTAAAGAAAAAAACAAACAAACAAAAATCTTTAGATAAATGCTCTTAGGCACACTTGACTATGCGACTTTCTTGAAATCATTAAAGAACATCCTGGCATGGCAATAGTCGAATCTTTCAGGAACCTGCCAGCTATCTGATATGAGAGAAGTGTTACATAAAAAAGCCCAGCATGGCTAAAAGAAATACATTGGCACCCCTTCTGGGAAGAACAGGATTGAAAAGATTTTGAGGAGGCATCATAGTATAAGTGAAAAGAATGCCAAGTTTAAAAATCAGAAAACCTGGTTAGGAATTCCAGCTTTCTTACTGCCTGTATGGCCTGGAGTAAGCCACTGATCTTAATTGAGCCTCAGTTTCCTAAGCCATAACATGGAGCTAGTAAGACGTCTGTTGTGTTCTTAAGAACGAATGGGATAATGTACGTACAAGTGAAACCATACATAAATATACAATGATGTTTTTCTACAATAATTAAGGATTATGTAATGATTCTTATAAAAACAGTTTGTGAATATAAATGTAAGCACAAGTGAATATTCATTAGCACACGCAGTATCTGTATTTCCCATATTACCAAGTCACCGTTTGGGGGGAGAACAACTTTATTCTGAGGTTTGCCTTACTAAAATTCTCCTATTTTCACTGAAATAGGGATCGTCCATCTCACCCACACTCAGTCTTTACCTAGTCTGTTGCCTTTCGAAATTTATTTGACACCTGTCAATCTCCCTTCCATTGAAATGTGAGCTCCATGAGGACAGAGGCCTCATCTGTTCACAGATGTTTCACTAAACACCTAGAAGAGTTCTTGGCTTAAAATTATGCATTCAATAAGCATATCTAGAATGAGTAAGTTAATTAATGAGCAGACCTCATGGAGCTCTAAAATCTGAATTTTTGATCCATAGGCATAGGCTGAAAACCTACAGTATGCCAAGGATATGCTAAGATACAAAGATGCATCAGAATCCTTGCCTTAGGGGACCTCACAGTTAGTGGGGGACACACAGATATATTTTCAAGAAAAAGCATTTAATGCACAAAAAGAGGCATTCCCAGGTACAGTGGGGCTGCTGAGAATAACTTAGAATATCACGGGGTTCAGGAAAACTCTGGAGGTGATGATGCCCAAGAAGAAGCTTGAAGACAAACAGAAATGAACAGGGAAACAGTGATGCTCTGGATTGCTGGGACAGCATGAGCAAGGGCCAAGAGACAGAGCAGATCATGGTGTATGGGCGAGGAACTTGCAGACGGTTTGCCAATGTCCAGGAACAAAATACAAGATCTGGAGTTTTGACGAAGTATCGGCAGAGTTAGTTAGGGGCTGAGTCATGCTCTACCCTCGGAGTTTAGGTAATGGGGAGCCATGGGAGGATCTGAAGTAATAGAAGGACATGGACTGGCAGGTTGCCCATCAGACTTTACATTCCCTGAGAACTGGTTAGTCCATCTGCTGCTTCTGCTCGATTTGTCTTTCTCTCCCAGGGTCCTGAGGAGCAGTCAGAAGGCTAGTCCATTGGCTTTAGCCCTGGGTGAGGAGAGTGCGTCTCTGGATCTTCAGGTTTCTGCAGAAAAGTGCTTCCTTCAGACTCCCATTTCATTTTCCAGGGATCTTCCCTGTCAGGACATATGTTTACTCTTTCCTCCATCCTTGGCATTCCTGAGCTCTTGTAGGATGAAGCCCAGGGCAGGAGAGGAAAGCTAAGTTCAGTGCTGAGTTTCAGGGTCAGCGTCTCTATCATCAGGACCAGGGGGCCAACTCACGCCCATCATACTTTCCTCCTGTGTTGCGGGATCTGGTCCTTTCTACCCCATCCTCAAGCTGTTACCTCTGCACTGGTATATTGCTTCTCCACTTGCCTCTCTATTGCCCAAGGGGAAGCTCATGCAGTGCTGAACCCTCTGAGATCAGCCAGTCTAGCTCACTTCTCCTTTCTGATGGCATCTCTAGTGGGGAGGAAGGAAAGCAGGCAAATGGGGAAAAGTTAACACATATTTAAAGGAAAAAGGATTGGGTAGACCATCATTGTGCACATTACATTCCACATCCCTTTGTGATTATTAGCCATTTAAAACTGAATGGGATTTTGCAGCCAGAGATAGTCTCTGAACAGATGATTAATGGTTTAATCTGTAATAACTTTACATTTTATAGAACCCTGATAGGAGTCCACATCTGGTGAGCCAAGCTATTTAAGGCGGTGTTAATTCTGTTAATTGCTATACGTTTATTTGAATTGCTAGCACCTGCGGGCTTTGGGATAATGTGTTTGTTGTTGCTTTTGAAAAAAGAATATACTTATTTTATCTAGTCTCACTGTCTTTTGCTGCTATCTATTATTTGATCACAATTTTTCTTCTGGTTTTTCTTTTGTATTGTCCTCTTTTTACTTCCTATACCTTTCCCCCTGCCCCATTCTCATTTTCCTTAACTTTATGCTTCTCAATCTCTTGTTTTGGTATCTTTCATGATTTCTCAGGTGATGCTAACTCATTCTGTCCATAACCAGGTAAATTTAGGCCATGGCATTGGGCCTAAAAATTCCCTTTTCCCTAGAGTCAGAAGAGGTTGGAAAATGAGAGGAGGGTTGGCTTTAGGAAGCACAAATCCAGGTTTTGAGTCTTGCCTAGACTTGCTCATTACCAGCTGCAAGACTCTCAGCATGCTACTCGACTGCTCCCAGTCAGATAATAATTCAGGCATTTTTTTCAGATAATTCAGGCATTTTTACATGGGGGGGGGGCAAATGTGGTAAAAAATGGAAGTGCTTAGTAAACTGTAGAGCACTGTGAAAATGCCGGTGTAACTGTTTATGTTATTAAATGAAACCAAACTCATCTGTTTAAGGAATCACTTGCTGCTCTTTGCTGTTTCTGCAACTAATAATAATAACAAAAAAGACAGCAGAAGATGGGAGAGTCCAATTACTTTAATAAAAAGAGCAACTGAATTAGAACTTGGCCACCAGGTCCATTTCTGGTACTGACTGGAAAGCCATAACTCCTCTGTGGACACCCATGTCTTGATCTGTCAAATGAGGATTGTTATCACTGTCACACCAAACATACCCTACTATGGAGCCCTTCTAACGTAGAAAGACAAATTGGATAGCGACACAGAATTTATTTCCTTCCTGTTAGGAGGATATGCAGAAAAGAAGGGTATAGGTTTGGAGGAAAGAAGGCTTTGGCAGAATGGAAGGGCCGATAACAAAAAGGAGACCGAGAGGAACAAGATTCCAACAAGGGAGAAAGAAATAGAGACGTGAGTCAGAATCTGAGAAACTGGAAGAAAGCAGCAGCAGAGGACACGAAGGAAGAGACACTGTCTCAGGAGCTTTCTGTTGGGTTGACCATAGAAACTGCCGTTTTCCTGGGTTAAAAAGTCAAATGTTGACAATGTCATGTGATTCAGTGTAAGAATGAAAGTTGTGAAAAAGAAAAAAAAAAAAGAAAGAAAGTTGTGGACTTCTCCAGTGGTTCAGTGGCTACGAATCCGCCTGCCAATGCAGGAGACGTGGCTTCGATTCCTGGTCCGGGAAGATCTCACGCGCTGCGGGGCAACTAAGCCCGTGTGCCACACATACTGAGCCCACACCTAGAGCCCACACACCGCAAAGAAGAGTAGCCCCCTCTCGCAGCAACTAGAGAAAGCTGTGCCCACCAAGGAAGACCAAGTGCAGCCAGAAGTAATCAATAAATGCATTAAGAAAAAAGAATGAAAGCTTTTTTAAAAAAAGAGAATAAATTGGATCTTCTTGAATTAGGGCTTCCCTGATAGCCCAGTTGGTAAAGAATCTGCCTGCATTGCAGGAGACCCCAGTTTGATTCCAGGGTTGAGAAGATCCTCTGGAGAAGGGATAGGCTACCCATTCCAGTATTCTTGGGCTTCTCTGGTGGCTCAGCTGGTAAATAATCTGCCTGCAATGCAGGAAACCAGGGTTCGATCCCTGGGTTGGGAAGATCCCCTGGAGAAGGGACAGGCTACCCACTTTCTGGCCTGGAGAATTCCATGGACTGTATAGTCCATGCAGTCACAAAGAGTCAGACACAACTGAGTGACTTTCACATTCACTGAAAAGAGATTAATCTCTGGATTACCAGGAGCTGAAACAGGCAGGGGAGAGAATGGCATACAGTGTCACAGAGGAGGAGCTGAAACCCTGGGCTACTAGGGATTCATGGTGAATGTGGGGCTTATGTCACAGAGGAGCAAGGTGTGAGCACTTAGCCCAGGGTGGCTGTAAGAAAGCAGTGAGAGGCTGAGAAAGAGTATCCAGAGGGTGAGCCTTCCAATACTCACTACTGCAGTGCTGTTAACAAACAGGGAGAGGCTCTTCAGTTAATGCTAGGAGAACATGTTAAAGAATGGTTTGCTCCTTATGATTGATGGGCTATTGGTGAGAACTAAGATATGAAAAACATTTTTTAAGAGACCTGATACTCATTTTCCCTTATTTCAATGACTGTTTTCTTGATTTTTATTCTCCCTTATGTTCAGTCCAGCGATTTAATGTCATCGATTCCTTCCTGGCTGCCTTGGTGAGCATGTGAGCTCCTAGTCCGTCAGGAACTTCCATTCCTCTGGCTGGAGTTATTTTGTTCGTAGCTGGACACCTAACCCAGTTTGTATCAGGGACAGATATTCAGTTTCAGGACTTTGTGTCTTGTAGGGAAGTACTTCTCCTTCTTTTGAGCTCCAACTTGGGATGGTATAGAATTTGAGCTTCTGGCTACCGTCTTGCCACCCCACTGTGACTAAAAATGAAGCTAGAATGGAGAAAAGCAGAGCTAAAAGGTGGGGAGAAACTAGGTTCTGGTGTCATTTTTGAGACCCTGGATCAAACATTGTTCCGCCTAGACCATCCCTGACTTTCCAGCCATCGTTGAACACGTTCCTCTTTTGTCTAAACCAGCCTGAGCTAGATTTTTTATTATTTGCAACAGACCTCTAAGTGATGTGAAAGAATTCCTTACTCCTATTTTACCCCTGTCTTCTCTGATAAGAAAATAGGTCTTTGGCCAGGAGAAGATTAAGTTAGGAAATTTAATATCAGAGCTTGTTAAGTAGCACCTAATTGCCGTGCATTAATTTAACTTTCTTGGCTTAGATGAATGATACAGAGAGAATTTGAAAGTAAGATTTTTGAAATCCAGTTGATAGTTTTTGAGAAACTGTAGAGAATGGAGGAGGTTCCTAATGACGAAAGATGGAAAAAGTGTATATCCTGCACGCTATGGGCTTATGAGCTTCAGTGGTATCTGAGGAAGATTTTGAATTTCATAATGAATAGAAGATATGAGCCCACAGAAGAAAAAAAAGAGAGCTGTAGTAATTCACTAAAAACAAACCATATAAGGCTAAATTCACAAACATTATTCAAAATTGATGCTATCCTTAAAGCTCAGAAAAGTACTGTGGACCTAGCATTACTAAATATCAGCAAGGCATTTGACAATACACTTTGTGATATCCTCATCAACAAGATGGGAAAAGGGATTGGATAGAAGAGCTATTCAGTAAAGGAGTAACTCTTGAAATACACAGCCGAATCCTGGTGAATGGGTCTCACATGGAAGATTCTGGTGAATGTCCACTGGTTTTCTCACTCAGCATTTATATTGGGAGCTTGAGGGAAGGTAGGAGAGAATGCTCCTCAACTGTGCAAGTGGCACGGAGCTGGAAGGATAGAAGTTATGTGCCTATATGTTCTGAGACTGAATTAATAAAGATGTGAAGACAAAAGAGATTTCGGTTCTATAGTATAATTGATTGGCTAAGAGAGTAGACTTTGTAGCTAGAGTTCTGTTCCCACTGTGGCATGCCAGGCAAGTTCCCTAACCCTCTTTGCACTTTACTTACTTTTTGAGTGGGGAGAATATACCTACTTGATAGGGTTCTTGTAAGTATTGACTGAGATAATAATTGTAAAATCCTTAGCATCGTGTCTGGCATACAGAGAATGTTGGGTAAGTTGCATTTATCAGCATCATCGTGATCAACACTGTGTGACGATGTGGTTACTGGGAATATTTCTCTGGAGTTCTGGATGATAAGGACTTAAACGTTTAGCTGACTAATTGACAGATTAGAGTATGTTTAGAGCTGAGCTATGAAAAAGATACCAGTGTACTCAAGCGTCTGACATCAAAATGAGTTGACTGATGGATCCAGAAACACTTAACCTGAGGGAAGGATGCCTGAGCCCATGGGTTGACAGCTGTCTTCATTCTTGACTGTCTTATGGATGTGGATTTAAATGTGGTTCATATATCCTTAGGCAGAAGCATTAAGGCAAGTGAGTGGAAGCTGGTACTAAATATAAGGCAATCATTTCAATGAGAGCTAGTCAAAGCTACTTTTAAAATAATGTTTTCTCTCTGACTCAAGGCATGCAAGCAAAGCACCAAATGAGTAGCCAGTCTTGATTTTTCTAGCTTCCTTCTAAACATAAGATTCTATATACATACATATATATAGCCACTAATTTTTAGATTCTAGTCCCTTTAGGCCACTGTGATGACCTGTATTGAGTATTGTGTAGAGTTCCCTGTGCTATACAGTAGGCTCTTATTACTTATCTGTTTTATATGTAGTAGTGTTTATATGTCAATCCCAATACTCCAATTGATTCCCCATTTTCCCCCTTGGTGAGCTCCCCTTGTGGCTCAGCTGGTAAAGAATCCAACCTGCAATGCAGGAGACCTGCGTTCGATCCCTGGGTTGGGAAGATCCCCTGGAGAAGGGAAATATTCTGGCCTGGAGAATTCTATGGACTGTATAATCCATGGGGTAAAGACATTTTCCCCCTCGGTACCTATAAGTTTAGTTTCTACATCTGTGACTCTATTTCTGTTTTATAAATAGGTTCATTTTTACTATTATTTTTAGATTGCGCATATAAATGATCTCGTGATATTTGTCCTTTTATGTCTGACTTTCTTCACTCAGTATGACAATATGTGTATCCAATTATTATATTGTACATCTTAAGCTTATACAGTGTTAAATGTCAATTATATCTCAGTAATGCAATTACTGAAAAATATTTTAAAAATCCCCTAAACTCACATAAGATCCTATAGCTCTATAGAAAGTGAGCCTTCTCAATAGAATGAGACTAATTAGACCAGATTGACTGAAGACTTTCCTGATTAATCTCCAAAGCAGTTGACTACCCATGTCCCACAGAGACTCAGGGTTGCCCTTGTGGTAGGATTTGAGGTTCCCAGCCACTGTCATCACTTATTAGTCACTTACAAATATTTCTTTTTGCTCAGACCTTCCCGGGCATCATCTCCATAACCATTATAACCACAGCAATTATAATCATAATAACAATAAAGAATAACAGTTACTGAGCACTTAACAGTGTGGGTGCCTGTGAAGTACGGGCCTTTGTGGTTAAGTGCTGTGTATATATTTCCTAATTTAATCCTCACAACAAACTTCTGAGGTGGATTCTGTTCTCGTTGCTAATTTGATTGTAAAGATGATGGATGCTTGGTCCAGGGTCCCTCATTTAGCAAGGCTTGGGGCTGAGATCTAAACACTGTTGCTTTCTGGACTCCTACCAACATCTCTACCAACTCAGTCGAGAGACTTGGTGAAGAAGGAAAAGAAAAGGCTTTTCAGGAAAAGGTTGGTAATTCTGTGGCTAACCCCACTCTAGGGAATGGCCTTGCACTTCTATTTAGAGGCTTCACTTCAGAGGAGAGAGAGGTCATTTAATTCAGCAAAAATGTCTTGCTGGGAGACTGGATACAATTGCCTTTTTCTCTTACCTTGCCACTGATTGTTCTGAGCAGAAGGCAGTTACTGCTTGATTTCCAACTCTGACTGGACAAATTGATATCACTCAACCTGTTAATGGAGGAATGATTTTCATTATGGGACATGAGTGGGAAGTGGCTCCTCTTGGCGTAAACGCCCAGCGACAGAACACCTTTGTCTTGAGATGGGAGTGCGTCTGTCCTTTTATGCCTTCCTAATATGCTCTGTGAAGTTGGAGTTATTTGCCTCCAGGGCCCCCAGAAAGCCAGAATGAGGAGCTTTTTAGGCTTATGATGAATTTTCAGGCTGATCCTGGGCATCTCTCATTTAGTTTTGCCATCTTTTTTTTTTTTTTTTTCCTGTTCAGGATAAATTCGGTGGAACTCATTGCTTTCTAAAAATGTCACTTATTTACAGCAAATGTAATCTACCACAACATTCCCACTGAGACAAAATCTCTTGTGTCTTCCAATGCCTCAGAGGAGACAGAAAAAGTAGTCTTTGTACACATACACCTACAGGGATAAAGTCATCACTGAGCTTATTAATTAGCTAATGCTTTTTAAAATTGCTTTGCAAACGCTGAAATGACTCTGACATTAGCATTACGTGCTGTTCTAAGCTCGTGTTCCAATACCCCATATGGACGGTATGCCGTGACTATTTTCTGCATAAATTTCAAGAGAGATAGTGGGACACATTTTCCACTTGGCAAATCAGTGGAGATGCAGCAGGAGGAGGCAACACTGCACATGGATTATTGACCAGAGAAATTCTCCGTCTTCCCCCTCCTCCAGCTTCTCCCTCACAGCCAGTATCCGCAGATGGCCCATCTCATACTCTGGGGAGAAAATGGGAACACTTTCACTTTTGCTTGGTCAGTTCCTCTTCCTCCACTTGTAGATTGACCTTCAAAGATAGTGGCTCGGCTGGTAAAGAATCTGCCTGCAATGTGGGAGACCTGGGTTCAGTCTCTGGGTTGGGAAGATCCCCTGGAGAAGGGAGAGGCTACGTACTCCAGTATTCTGGCCTGGAGAATTCCATGGACTGTACAGTCCATAGGGTCGCAAAGGGTCGGACATGACTGAGCAACTTTCACTTCGCTTCACTGCAAAGATAGTCATCACTACCTTCTCTCCTCCTGTCTTATAGGATGAGCTCTGCTTTTCTCTGAGTGTAATTGCTGTTCTCTTCTGCCTCTTTGGAGATTTAGCCCTTTTAGGGAATCTCTTCCTTTTAGTTACCTTAGCTCTTCTCTTCACCCCTTTTCTATTCCCTCAACTAGAGATATGCTCAAAATCATTTTCTTGATCCTGTCTCCTGCTGAATCTGCACCTTAGCTCATTCCCTGTTACAATTAAGGACTTCTTAGGAAAATTGCATATGTCCCCACCTTCTCTGCCTCATGGTTACTCTATACCCTCAACAAGTGCATGCCGTACACTGAAGCACTACACTTGTCCTCAGCACTTGAGCAGGGTCATCTCTGGCTTTGTCTTGCTTAAGCTGGGAACACTTTACTGTATGATCTATGGTGCTCAGTTCCTAACTGCATTGTATTCTAAGTGCTTTTATACTTTATACTACATTGTATTGTATTTTAATGATCCTCTGCTCATAAGTTTCCCCAATAGTATGAGCTTCTGGAAGGCAAGGACTAGGATTTCTACAGATTGAGTACTCACTGTAGCATTAGACATAGGTCCTGGCACATTAGTATCTGGAAAATATTCTTCAAAAAATAGATATTTGTGCATATCAGTAATAACATTATTGCTTTACGTTTGCAATGTCTGCTATATCCATTTTGTGAACAGTGTATCATTCGCTCACTTCTACGTGACTGCAGTAAATACTCATGGAGTGCTCTAAGTGTTGGAGTTTGTGATAAATGAGACCCTGTATGAGATCCCTGAGCTTATGGAATTCATGTTATGGCTGAAGGAGACTAATAGTAAATGTGTAAACACCTAATTAAGATACTTTAAAATAATGATATGTGGTATGAAGTAAGTAAAAGAGAATGTTTGTGATTAGACATCAGGCTTCTCTTCAAAGGTCCAAGCTAGGCAATATCAACATATCAAGCTACCTCCACCTTGGGGTCTTCGTGAGTGGCAAGGAGATCGGGGCTCTGTTTTTGACTGAGGGGTCAGGGAAGGGCTCCCTGAAGAGGTGACAATTAAGCTGGGACCAAGAATGCAGGAAAGAGCCACACAAAGACCTGGGAGAGACTCTTTCAGTCTAAGGAAGCTGTGAGAAAGAAAAGGACCCCAGGCAAGTGAAGGGTGGTGTGTTCCAGGCATGGCAGGGATACTGATACAGAAAGCAAACTAGTGGTTACCAGAGAGCAGTGGAGAGGGGTTGGGGCAAGTGAGGAATATTGCTTAAGAGATAGAAACCACTATGTATAAAGTAGATAAGAAACAAGGATATGTTGTACAGTGCAGGGAGGGTTGTAGCCATTCTCTTTTAATGACTTTCACTGGAGTGTGTAATCTGTAGAAATACTGAATCACTGTGCTCTACACTTGAAACTAAAATAGTTTTGTAAATAAAATACACTTCAATTAAAAAAGAGAAGTGATAAGGAAACCACTGTGACTGTGGCTCAGAAAGAGGTGGGGAGAGGAGAAAATGTTTCTGATCAGACATCAGGCTTCTCTTCAAAGGTCCAAGCTAGGCAATATCAGCATATCAAGCTGCACCTCGGGGTCTTCGTTTGCTGTTTGTCTCCTGTCTAGGCTGACTTTCTCTCTCCCTCTATTCAAGAGAGCAGGTGTCTCTCCAGGTGTCTAAGCTCACCTGTGCAGAGTGTCTCCTCCTCTCCTGTCACCACCTGGCATTGACTGTTATTCCCCCTTTCTCTTGTACCTCTCATCTTTGTTTTTCCTTTGCAGGCTACAAACATGTGCTAGTCTAGCCTATCCTGGCATGAAACCCTTGCCTTTCCTTGTACCTTGTACCTTCTTAAACTCAGAGAAAGTATATTTCTTTCCCAGAGATTGTAGGTAAGGAGAAAAGACACAGAATGGTTTTGAGATTTGAGAAAGGACTAATCTCAAAACATGAACTCCTTATTGCCAAATTCAGACTTAAATTGAAGAAAGTAGGAAAACCACTAGACCATTCCGGTATGACCTAAATCCAAATCCCTTACAATTATACAGTGAAAGTGACAAATAGATTCAAGGGATTAAGTCTGATAGAGTGTCTGAAGAACTATGGGCAGAAGTTCATGACATCGTACAGGAGGCAGGGATCAAGACCATCCCTGAGAAAAAGAAGTACAAGAAGGCAAAATGGTTGTCTGAAGAGGCCTCACAAATAAGTGAGAAAAGAGAGAAGCGAAAAGCAAAGGAGAAAAGGAAAGATATACCCATTTGAATGCAGAGCTCCAAAGAATAGCAAGGAGAGATAAGAAAGCCTTCTTCACTGATCAGTGCAAAGAAATAGAGGGAAAAAGTAGAATAGGAAAGACTAGCGATCTCTTCAAGAAAATGAGAGATACCAAGGGAACATTTCATGCAAAGATGGGCTCAATAAAGGACAGAAATGGCATGGACCTAACAGAAGCAGAAGATATTAAGAAGAGGTGGCAAAAATACACAGAAGAACTATAAAAAAAGATCTTCATGATCCAGATAATCACAATGGTGTGATCACTCACCTACAGCCAGAGATCCTGGGATGCAAAGTCAAGTGGGCCTTAGAAAGCATCACTATGAACAAAGCTAGTGGAGGTGATGGAATTTCAAATTTTAAAAGATGATGCTGTGAAAGTGCTGCAGTCAACATGACAGTAAATTTGGAAAACCCAGCAGTGGCCACAGGACTGGAAAAGGTCAGTTTTCATTTGAATCTCAAAGGCAATGTCAAACAGTGTTCAAACTATCACACAATTGCACTCATCTCACACACTAGCAAAGTAATGCTCAAAATTATCTAAGCCAGGCTTCAACAGTACATGAACTGTGAACTTGTAGATGTTCAAGCTGGATTTAGAAAAGACAGAGGAACCAGAAATCAAATTGCAAACATCTGCTGGATCATCAAAAAAGCAAGAGAGTTTCAGAAATATATCTACTTCTGTTTTATTGACTATGCCAAAGCCTTTGACTGTGTGGATCACGACAAAACTGTGGAAAATTCTGAAAGAGATGGGAATACCAGACCACTTGACGTGCCCCCTGAGAAATTTGTATGCAAGTCAAGAAGCAACAGTTAGAACTGGACATGGAAAAATGGACTGGTTCCAAATAGGAAAAGGAGTACATCAAGGCTGTATATTGTCATCCTGCTTATTTAACTTATATGCAGAGTACATCATGTGAAATGCCAGGCTGGATGAAGCACAAGCTGGAATCAAAGATTGCCAGGAGAAATATCAATAACTTCAGATATGCAGATGACAGCACACTTGTTGGCAAAAATCGAAGAACTAAAGAGCCTCCTGATAGAAGTGAAAAAGGAGAGTGAAAAGGTTGGCTCAAAACTCAACGTTCAAAAAATGAAGATCATGGCATCCAGTCCCATCACTTCATGGCAAATAGATGGGGAAAGAATGGAAACCGTGAGAGACTTTTATTTTGGGGGGCTCCAAAATCACTGCAGATGGTGACTGCATCCATGAAATTAAAAGACACTTGCTCCTTGGAAGAAAAGTTATGACCAACCTAGACAGCAAATTAAAAAGCAGAAACATTACTTTAGCAACAAAGGTGCATCTAGTCAAAGCTATGGTTTTTCCAGTAGTCACGTAGGGATGTGAGATTTGGATTATAAGGAAAGCTGAGCATGAAGAATTGATGCTTTTGACCTGTGGTGTTGGAGAAGACTCT
Source organism: Ovis aries (assembly GCF_016772045.2). Classification (NCBI taxonomy): domain Eukaryota; kingdom Metazoa; phylum Chordata; class Mammalia; order Artiodactyla; family Bovidae; genus Ovis; species Ovis aries. The sequence goes on from NC_056060.1 coordinate 87,970,110, forward strand.
TGAGAGTCCCTTGGACTGCAAGGAGATCCAACCAGTCCATTCTAAAGGGAATCAGCCCTGAATATTCATTGGAAAGACTGATGCTGATGCCGAAACTCCAATACTTTGGCCACCTGATATGAAGAACTGACTCATTGGAAAAGACCCTGATGCTGGGAAAGATTGAAGGCAGGAGGAGAACAGGACGACAGAGGATGAGATGGTTGGATGGCATCACCAACTCAATGGACATGAGTTTGAGCAGGGTCCGGGAGTTGGTAATGGACAGAGAAGCATTTTGTGCTACAGTCCATGGAGTCACAAAGAGTCGGACATTACTGAAGTGAACTGATGAGAAAACTCACATGGATGGCCCATGTCCTCACTACAGTAGAGGCAGGTCACAAGTGTATTAAGTGTGAGAAGAATGCACGGTTATATATAATCCAGTAGGTTTAGAATAGCTGACACTACGGTCATCAAAGTGAAGTTGCTCAGTGGTGTCTGACTCTGCGACCCCATGCACTATAGCCTACCAGGCTCCTCCATCCATGGGATTTTCCCCGCAAGGGTACTGGAATGGATTTCTTTTTACTTCTCCAGTGGATCTTCCTGACGTAGGGATTGAACCCGGGTCTCCCACATTGCAGGCAGACACTTTACCATCTGAGCCACCTGGGAAGCATCAACCTTTCACTCGAATTGGAAACGTCTGGGTGAACCCTGATCTTTCCTTCACACTCCCCTTCTTCTGCTCTGCTCTCATGGCATCAGCCACACATCCCATTGACACGCCCCCGTTGTATTTCTCATTCACTCCTTTCCTTTCTGGGTGGTTGGCTCCCTCCTTTCCCCCTGCCCTTGCCTGTTGTCATGGTGTCATAAGGAATCTTCCCACCTCCGGTCTCTCTGCTGGTTTCTAATAGTCCGCATCCTGCCCCACCTCGTCTTCTCTGCCGCACATCAGCAACATCCATTGCCCACTGAGAGCCCATGTTCTCCAGCTGCCCGCTCATGGCCTTCTGTAGTCTGGCTTCAACTTTCTTGCCTCTGCTTCATACCTCCTCTCCCTGCCGAACCAGAGTGGCTATCACATCGTATTCAGAATATACATTTTGAGTTCTTCTGAAACTTCTGTATTTGGATCTCTGCCATCTGACTCTTACACATTCTTCCAGGACTCAATTCCTGGTCACCTGCTTGACCAGTCACCTTGGTCAGCAGTGTTATTTCTCACTTCTGAATTCTCCGCTTGTGTATATGACATGTATATACCATCTGCATATGTATATATGATATGGCATGTGAGAGCTCAGACTTTGGAGGCAGACTTCCAGACTTTAAATTTTTGTTCTGCCACTCACTATCCACATGTCCTTGGCCAAGTCAGTTTGCTTCTCTGTAACTCAGTTTCTCCATCTGTATGCTTTTTAATTGATGTATAATTGACTTGCCATGTTGTGCTGGTTTCTGGTGTACAGCAAAATGATTCAGTTATATGTATATACGTGTGTGTGTGTGTATATATATATATATATATATATATTTTATTTTTTTCCATTATAGTATATTATAGGAAAATGAATACAGTTCCTTGTGCTATACAGTAGGACCTTGTTGTTTGTCTCTTTTATATGCGGTAGTTTGTATCTGCTAAACCCAAACTCCTAATTTATCCCTCCCATACCCCCTTTCTCCTTTGGTAAATGTAAGTTTGTTTTCTGCGTCTATGAGTCTCTTTTCTGTTTTGTAAATAAGGTCATTTGTGTCGAATTTTAGATTCCACATATAAGTGATAACATGGTGTTTGTCTTCCTCTTTCTGACTTACTTCCCTCACTATGATAACCTCTAGGTCCGGCCATGGTGTAAAAGACCTTATTTCCTTATTTTTATGGCTGAGTGGTATTCCATTTTGTGTATACACCACATCTTCTTTCTCTATTCACCTGTCAGCGGACGTTAATGTCGATTCCATCTTCTGGATATTGTGAGCCATGCTGCTGTGAACAATGGGGCGTGTACATCTCTTCGCGTTACATTTTTCTCCAGTTTTATGCTCCGGGGTGGGATTGCTGGATCATATGGTTGATGCATTTTTAGTTTTTTAAGGAACCTCCTTACTGTTTAGCATTAGTAGTTGCACCAATTTAAATTCCCACCAAGAGTATAGGAGTGCTCCCTTTTTTGCTCACACCCTCTCAGCATTTGTTATTTGTAGACTTTTTAATGATGGCCATAAAATGGATATTTTAATAGTACCTACCTCATAGAATTTTTATGAGAATCAAATGAAGTGATACAATACCAGTACATGGTAAGTGCTCAGTAAATATTGGCTATTATTGCCATGTATTTGGTCCTTAAAATGCCCTGCATTTGTTAACTTTTCTGGCAGACATATAATCCCTTTGAGGCAGAGAGGTTTTTGTAATTTCAGCAGTAAAGTTTATACTATAGGTTTATTCATTAAAGAGAGTAGGAAATAATATATATCCCTTGAATGAATTTCTTGATTGACTGTAATGAAATTGCTTTTTCTCCATATCACATTTTGACCCCCAATTAAAATGATCCCATCTGCAAAATGAAGATAATAATTTCTTCTTTATAGGTAGTGCACAAAGCAAATTTCATTCAATAAAAGGTATGCACATGTATGGTATATGAATTCAATGATCTCATATTTTTTGAATTGCTGGTAATCAAATGATATTGTGATGGTATTAGCATGCTTTTTAATTCATAGACAGTTTTAATGAAACAGTTCTGGAAGTTAATGTTTAAAATGCTAAAGGAAATAAAACTTACAACATCAGATATTAGCTTGATGCTCACCGATGTCCCTTTCAAGTCTAAAATTTGTATTAATTATTAATTGCTTTAAAATGTCTTACAATCCCCCAGTTACCTTTAAAGGATTGATTAGATGAGCCTCTATTATATTCCAGGCATAGTGTCTGGAATACAAAGTGAACTGGGCACACATCCTTCCTTGGGAGATCTTTGAGTTCAGAGGTTGGCAGCTTTTTCTGCAGAGGGCCAGGTTAATGGTTCTCCACTGGTGGCAGTTTTGACCACAGGGAACATTTGGCAGTGTCTGGAGACACTTTGGGTTTGTAAGAGTGGCATGAGGGGATAGATGGAGCAAAGCAAAGGGGTAGTGAAGTGATGGAATTGGAATGGGGTCCAACTGGCATTTAATGGGTGGAGGCCAAGGCTTATGTTACCCATCCTGCCACAGAGAGGACAGTCCTTCTATGGCAAAGAAGTGTCCAACCGAGAACCTCAATAGTGCTGACATGGAGACTCTGGACCAGATAATAAATAGTAAGTCAGTAGTATAGATATGGTTTTGTGGCCCAGGGGTCTCTGTCACAGCTACTGAATTCTGCCTTTGTACCAGGATAGCAGCTACAAATAATAGGTAAACGAATGGGTAAGTCTGTATTCCAATAAACTTTCTTTACATAAGAAAATAGAGAGTGGGTTGGATTTTGTCCTAAGACAGTAGTTTATTGTCCTCTGCTCTAGGTGACATGGTAAACAAAACTGTATAATTACAGTATATTAAGCTGTGTGGTCCAAGTTTTCACAGGTTTTCAGTAAAGCTCAAAATATGGGCAGTTTGCCTAACCTGAGATATTAGAGATGGTTTCTTGAAGGAGAAAGACTAAAAGTTTTTTGTTTAATTGTTTGTTTGTTTTCTTGAGTGAAAGTGGGAAAGTGAAAATGTTAGTCACTCAGTCACGTCCAACACTTTGCGACCCCATTTACTGTAGCCCGCCAGGCTCCTCTGTCCGTGGGATTCTCCAGGCAAGAATACTGGAGTGGGCTGCCATCCCCTTCTCTGGGGGATCTTCCTGATCGAACCCAGGTCTTCTGCATTGCAGGCAGATTTTTTACCATCTGAGCCACCAAGGAAGCCCCAGAAGAGGGAATAGCATCAGCAAAGGCATAAAAATGTGAAACATGTGGAATAGTGTGGAGAGTGTGGGGAACTATGAATAAGAATAACGGACGTAGGAGAGGTAGTAATAGCAATACTAGCAGCCAACACATAGTAGGTGCTAACTGTGTGCCAGGAACTCTTCATAGTATTTCACATATGTTGATTCATCTCCTAGAAACAGAGCTCGTTGTGGCTGAGGTTATATGAAATTAGGTTGAAGACGTGAGTATGTTCTAGAGCTAGGATTTTGTTCAACACTTGGATAAAATTAAGAATGAGAAAAGCATCAAGGAAGCGATTAGTAAGACGTCTCAAATTGATTGAACCTTAAGAGTCAGAGTAGAGAGAGGTCACAAGTTTCTGGTTTGGTGAGATTAATAGAATATAGAAGTGCTGGGGGAGAGGTAAGCTTAATGGGGAAAATGGTTGGTTTAATGCTGAACGTGTTGTATTGGAGACACTTGCGTTCTCTGGAGTTCACAGTCAAGTTCAGATAGATGGAGCTGTAAGTGTAACATTATTTGAAATTGATGAACTCAGGTAAGAAATCACATCAAATAGAAGAATGGATTAAAAATATAAAAGAATCCTGAGGGTCATTAGTATGAAAAAAAAAGTGGATTTAAAGGAAAAATCTAGGAGGTAGGAGAAGAATCTGAGAGTGATATCATGAATGGCAATAAGAAGAAAGTTTCCAAGACTTAGTGCTAAAGTGAGCACTGGGAAGTTGAGAACTGAAAGGGCCATGTAGCAGAATTCAGAGTTCAAGGGTAATTTTATTTTTCTTTTGAATCAGTGATACGTAATCATTTTGAAATTCAAAGGAAAAGAAATCAGTACAAGTGGAGAAGCTAAAGATATAAAAAACATAAATGTTGAAGCAGTATTCCAGGAGAGAATTCCAAATTTTTCTTAAGTATTCATTAGGTAAAGTATGTACAAGAAATCTCATGGAGAAATAGTTTGTGGGCTTATTTTGAGTTGCGATACATTTTTTAAAAAATGCATTTTATGTAATCTTTTGAAAATTAATATTTTGTAGTTACATTCTCCTTCCCCCTCATTGATTAGATCTATCATTAGATTTTACTGAAGTTGTGGGCTTGAGAGACTCAATATCTATGTGTTATAATAAAATCTAAAAACCACAATTGTAGAACAGCAAAACTTTGGGATATTATTATGTGATTAGCAAATAGGACACCAACCTCATAGATGTGAAATTTTAAGACACCAAAAATTATGTAGAACACACTGTCAGTTTCAGTTCAGTTCAGTCGCTCAGTCGTGTCTGACTCTGCAACCCCATGAATCGCAACACGCCAGGCCTCCCTATCCATCACCAACTCCTGGAGTTCACTCAGATTCACACCCATCGAGTCTGTGATGCCATCCAGCCAATCTCATCCTCGGTCGTCCCCTTCTCCTCCTGCCCCCAATCCCTCCCAGCATCAGAGTCTTTTCCAGTGAGTCAACTCTTCGCATGAGGTGGCCAAAGTACTGGAGTTTCAGCTTTAGCATCATTCCTTCCAAAAGAAATCCCAGGGCTGATCTCCTTCAGAATGGACTGGTTGGATCTCCTTGCAGTCCAAGGGACTCTCAAGAGTCTTCTCCAACACCACAGTTCAAAAGCATCAATTCTTCGGCGCTCAGCTTTCTTCACAGTCCAACTCTCACATCCATACATGACCACAGGAAAACCATAGCCTTGACTAGACGGACCTTAGTCGGCAAAGTAATGTCTCTGCTTTTGAATATGCTATCTAGGTTGGTCATAACTTTTTTTCCAAGGAGTAAGCGTCTTTTAATTAGTTAAGTTCAATTCACTTTTAAGTCTTTCATTGAATGCCATGCATTTTTATGTACAGTGATGTGGCAGAATGTTTTGCTCTCAAACAGCTTGCCATCTTATCTGTTTTGTATGTTTATTGCACAAAGGATTTACAGCAACTAAATGTGTCGTTGATGGGGAAAGATTTACATACACAAAAGCATTTGAATTCTACTTGTGAAGAAATGTAATGAAATGCTGTTATCACATGTAGAATCAGTGATGCAAGCAATGTGTATTTTCAGGAAGGGAGAGTCTAGCATGTACTGGAATACTGGAAGGTAAATCATCTCCGTTTACCAGCTCTGTGTGATGTTCTTCTCTGGAGAGAATTTTGTTAACTAAAGTACTTTTCCAACACAAAAACAACAGTGATAGAGAAGCAAGGGGTGATCCAAGCTACCTTGGCTCTTCGAGGACAGACTGTTTCTTACCTGTGTGTTTCCCTGGGCCAAGGCACCATGCATTAAGTGCATTGATGACATTTGGCCATTGGATTAGTGCAGCAGAGGCAGGTTGGAGCCTGTGCTTTGTGGACGCTCTGCAAATAATGGTGCTAATGGCAGAGAGCTTAAAGCTCAAGAGAAAGTGACTTGTGAGAACTCCATCTGTAGAGGACTGGGAGTGAAAATGTCTTTGTAGAAGAAGAGAAGGCTAAGTGTTGGATTCATTATCAAGTGGGAGTTGGGCACACCCACTGGGTTCTTTCATCTCTTGTAACAGCACTGGCTCATATGTGCTTTCCGTATGAATGGTCCTCAGTCAGTTGTGTCCCACTCTTTGCCACCCCATGGACTATAGCTCACCCCGTGGACTATAGCTCATGAGGCCTCTCTGTCCATGTGATTTTCCAGGCAAGAATATTGAAGTCGGTTGCCATTTCTTACTCATGGGGATCTTCTAGACCCAGGGACAGAACCAGTGTCTCTTGCTTCTCCTACATTAGCAGGACGATTCTGGGAAGCCACAGAATCTACAGAATGGATGAACCAGTTCTAGCTGAAGATGGACAGATAAAAAATAAATGCTCAGTAATTCCACCATAGCAGTTTCTTATGAAAGAAATTTAAGGTTAAGGTAAAAGTGAAAGGTGCTCATTCATGCCCTACTCTTTGAGACACCATGGACTATACAGTCCATGGAATTCTCCAGGGCAGAATACTGGAGTGGGTAGCCTTTCCCTTTTCCAAAGGTTAAGGTAACGTTTTATTAAAAAAACTAATGAAATCCGTAAGACTTTTGGTTCTCACCTCTAAGGGTTAATCACGTTGGCTGTTTCACAAAACGGCACCGAGAATGAGTGCAGAGTAATTTTTGCTAGCTTTTAGTCCCTATAGGCAAAAAAGCCTTTCTGAAAGAGATTTGAAAATTGTGGAGTCTGATAACACTGGTAGTTGTCAGGTTTTTCTCTAATGAACAGCTTATCAGTAAATGTGCTCAGTGGTTAATTACCACATTAGGGCTTATTGGTATGAAGTGTAGTAGAATGCCCATTATCCTTATGCAAATAGGGATTTACTGCAGGTTAAATCCTGTGACCTGAAATCTAAGTCGCCTGTCATAAATGAGGAGATCTGTGTAGTAGCCCTGCTGGGATTGGCAGTGACAAAGGACCCTGGGAGCGGGGTGCATGAATCATGACTGGGTGGGTGGGACTTGCTGTTTGGAATGTCTCACAAAGGCTAGTAGATCTAATTGTGCTTCAGAGGCTGTTGGGTATTTTTGTTTTGCTTTGATTTTGTTTAATTTTTCAGGGCAGCCAGGTGGCCCAAGCCACTCATGATGCCAAAGGGTGTCCTTCAGCAGATGGCCTGGGACATTTGGGATGGTGGGAATCAGATAAAGATGTGTTATGCTTTCAAGAGACCTGCCCAATTAGGGTGTGGATCCTCAGATAAAGATTCGAGATTCCTAGGTGTTTCCATCAGCTTTCAGTTCAGTTCAGTCAAGTCACTGAGTCGTGTCTGACTCTTTGAGACCCCCGTGGACTGCAGCACGCCAGGCCTCCCTGTCTATCACCAACTCTTGGAACTCACTCAAACTCATGTCCTCGAGTTGGTGATGCCATCCAACCATCTCATCCTCTGTCGTCCCCTTCTCCCGCCTTCAATCTTTCCCAGCATCAGGGTCTTTTCCAGTGAGTCACTTCACATCAGGTGGCCAAAGTATTGGAGTTTCAGCTTCAGCATCAGTTCTTCCATCAGCCTAGATTTCTATAACAAATGCCATAAACTGGGTGGCTTAAGCTACAGACTGCTCCTCCCAGTCCTGGAGGCTTTGGAATCTAGGATCAAGGTTGCCACAGATTTGTCTAATGATTTCCTGGTTTGCCAATGGCCATCTTCTTGCTATGCTCTCACGTGGTGGAGAGATAGATCATCTCTCTTGTGTATCTTCTTATGAGGACACTAATCCCATAGTAAGGGCTCTACCGTCTTGACCTCATTACCTTTCAAAGGTCCACCACTAATATTGTCACTCTGGAGATTAGGCCTTCATCATATGACTCTGAGTTGGGCAGACACAAGCATTCAGCCCATCGCACCTGGAAAGGCTTGGGACTCAAAGCAGAGAAGGCCAGACTCAGCACACTAACATTCACAGCTGCCTCTGATATTTCAAGAGGAATGAAGCTCAAGGCAACATAGTCAAGAGAAGGCAGGTCTGCAATAGAACAGGGTGAGTGTCACACAGTGGCCACCTGGGAGCCAAGCTCCAGAGTGCCCCTGGGTTTACAGATTTAATCCCATACCCTTACAAGAAGCTGGGACAGAGGTGGCTGTTGAGCCTCCTTTCCCTCACGGCTGACTCAGGAGAGAAGGTCACTTGGGGCCCCGTGGGTCTGTGAAGTTCCACTCTGTTGACTTGAGGTTGAAACCAGGCAGGAGCTGGTCTGACATAGTCAAAGCCACATTCAAATCTATTTGCTTATAAAAGGAGGTTGGTGTTTGAAAGTGAAAGTGAAAGTGAAGTCGCTCAGTCGTGTCCGACTCTGCGACCCCATGGACTGTAGCCTATCAGGCTCCTCTGTGCATAGGATTTTCCAGGCAAGAGTACTGGAGTGGATTGCCATTTCCTTCTCCAGGGGATCTTCCCGACCCAGGAATCAAACCCAAGTCTCCTGCATTGCAGGCAGACACTTTATCGTCTGAGCCACCAGGGAAGCATTTATGGGCACTGATTGATATTTCTGCAAACAGTGGGGGCTCTTTGTGAAGCCCCAGAACCCTGGCTAATATCCCCTACCCCTGGCCTATTGAAATCCATAACTAAGAAGAAGAGGTTCTCAGCATCTCAGGGACAGGAAAATCTTTATTTCAGAGGTCTCTTAAATGAATCATTAGTGCCCAGAAAGGAAACTAGAGCCTTTTTGTGCCTAGGGCTTGTGTCCAGGTAATTAGGGTGGGGAACAAGATTTCTTACCACACCGAGAGCATTTGTGTGGCTGGGCAAAGGGGTTGTGGTTTCAGTGCTTATCCATTAGCAGTGTGTGTGGTGGGTGAAAGTTCTTTAATTGGTCCCCCGGGAGAAAACAGCCTGGCATTTATAGGTTATCAGCAAAAGGAGGTTGGGGAGGCTCCAGGTGACTTGTCAGCTTTATCCCAGTGACTTTTATGTCTTTCAGATCACATTAAAATATTTCACTCGAATCAGGAAATCTGTTGTCCTTTTCAGTCCCATCCTGAATTCATGGTCTTAGTTGTTAGAAGCATCCATAGAAAGCACCCTTCCATCCTCATAATTCCCCATTACAAAGAGTAGCATGGCGTTCTCATTTAAGGATAGTACAAACTGTTTTAGCTGTAAGATGTAATCTGTGAATTACCGAGGCAGACAAGGAGCATGGAGCAGCGGTGTGTTTCCCATACAGCAAGTACTCAGTGGAGTGAAGAACAATTAGAGAGGCAGCCAAGAAGCTGGGGCCAGGCTCAGAAGCACTTACTCACTTGTTCAGAAAATGTTAGACCAAATGCAGCTTTGAGGTACCAGATACCCTATCTGGTATCTTTGTCCTACAAACTGTCTTAAAGTCTAGGTGAGAAGCGGAACTGAGGGACCTTCTTTTCCTTGAACCTCACCTTGACTGCTTAGCCTTCTAAACATTGGAGGCAGGAGGGGTCTCCCAAATGAGAATCAGCCCAAGATCATTTTATAGCAACCAATGCATGAGACATAAGAAATGAAGCAATGAAAAGAATCTAATTCTCATACAAACAAAAGACACATGAGGTGGTTCTCCTGAGAGCCCATTATACAGAAAAGAGGCCCAAGTGGAAAGCTTTGTGCAGAGATCCAGGAGAGTAGCTGACCCACTTTATTTCCATTTATTAAAGCTTTATCCCTCTTAAAGGGCTTCCCAGGTGGCGCAGTAGTAAAGAATCCACCTGCTAATGCAGAAGAAGCAGGAGATGCAGGTTCAATCCCTGGGTCGGGAAGATTCCCTGAGTAGGAAATGACTCCCCACTCTGGTATTCTTGCCTGGGAAATCCTGTGGACGGGAGAGCCTGGCGCGCTCCAGTCCATGGGGCAAAGAGTAGCACACGACTTGATGAGCAAGCACACACATGCCTGTCTAAAAGCTTTCAGTCCTTCTTAAGTAGGTGCTGGCTCACTGATGAATTAATTTTGCCCTCAGCCATTTCAGAGCTTGGAGAAGAGGTGAGAAGAGAAGCTCTGAGCTATCCCTAGTGAAACTATAGGATAAAATAAATTTTCTCATTATGCCAGCTCAGACGTATTAGCGGTAGAGTTACAAAGGATTCTGTTTCACAGGAAACAATTTTCTTTGTATTGCTATGTTGCTTTGTAGTTCATGTTTTACCATTTCACTGTACATGTTTATATCCTTAAGCAAATTTTCTATAATCTGCAAGTTTAAAATTTATACAAATGATGTCTTACTATACATATCTTTCTACAACTTGCTGTTTTATTCAATACAACATTTTTAAGATTTATCTTAGAAGATTCACTTAAAGATAGAAGATGGTAGACTTCAATTATACATGTTAACTTCTGTTTAGCGTCCCACTGTCGGAACATACTTTGTTTTGCTTATTTCATGCCATTTTCTAGTGTGGCTCAATATTTAGGTGGTTTCCAGTTTTCAGCATTTCAGTTAAGGCTAGAATGAATGCCCTGCATGTGTTTTTATTCATGTCTGTGCCAGAAGTGAAGTTGTCTATGGGTATGTCTATAATTTTACCAGATATTGCCAAATTGCTCTCCAAGTTAGTATGCAAATTAGCACTCCCACTAGCAGCAGGTAAATGTCTCCTTGATCTTTGACAATATTTGGCATTGACTGTAAGTCGTATAGTATAAACCAGCTCAATAGAGGTTAAGCAAGATTTATCCTATAAAATACTATATAAAATAAATACCAACAGCTTTCTCTCATTTTAAGTTCCTCACTCCTACTGAGAATCTGCAGATTTTGAGGGGAAATAAACTGTGTGTTTCCTGTTTCCTTCTTAACTCTGCGAAGCCCCAGTGCGAAGTTTCCCATTCAGTTCTTAGTTTGGAGCCCGTCTCTTTATCAGAAGAAACTTGTCTTTCTGCTTGAAAATGATGTTGTTCTTCTGAAAAGTGAAAGTGTTAGTCGCTCAGTTGTGTCCAGCTCTTTGCTACCCCATGGACTGTAGCCCACCAGGCTCCTCTGTCCATGGAATTCTCCGAGTGTTTTTGCCATTGCCTTCTCTACGGGATCTTCCTGACCCAGGGATTGAACCTGCCTTTCATATGTCTCCTGCATTGGCAGGTGAGTTTTTTATCCCTTGTGCCACCTGGGAAGCCCAAGATACACACTACATTATATAAAATAGATTAACAGAGAGCCACTGTATAGCACAGGGAACTATATTTAATATCTTGTAATAAATTGTAGTGGAAAAGAATCTGAAAAAAGAAAAACTATATATGTAAAAAACAAAAAACTAAATCACTTTGCTCTCTACCTGAGACAATGTAAATCAACTATGCTTCATTTAAAAAAGAAAAAGATAAAACACAACAAAATCTCCAAAGCAGATAATTATTACTGAGCAACCAAAAATGAAGGCATCAAAACTGTTAAAAAAAAAAAAGGATGTTTTCATGGAAAATATTATTCCCCAAATATGTTCCTTCTTTCCCACTTTAGGATTTCCTTTTCTGGGATGTTGATGGGTAGTTAGGAAATTCTTGAGTTCTCCTTAGAGATGAGTTTAAAATGTGTAAGCAGCATTTGAGTCTCTTGGAACTATGGCTCCCAACAGTTCCTTTCATGGAAAGTCGTAAAGTTATGTCTGAGAGTGGACTATGTAGTTGACCTCATCTGCCATTACCATTGCTGTGGACCCCCTCATGTGCCTTTTTCTTGCATTTTCTACAAAAGTTAAAGCAGAATATTTATTTTGGCTGCTATGTGACAAAGAAACAAAACAAAGCTCCCATCATGTAGTTTAGCTTAAAGACTCAGATGTGTGAAAAGCAGATTCCATCTCTCAATTATTAATTTCAATTTGATAAGTTAATTTTAGTAGCATACCAATGTATAGAAAGCTATCTGCTCTTTCAGGATCATGGTGTTGAGATTTTTCTACCAAGAACGGTGTCAGTTTTGCCTCAGTGTTTTTGTTAATAGGAAGTGAAATTTGATGCTACAGTGTTCTTCTCAGTTCAGTTCTGTCGCTCAGTCGTATCTGGCTCTTTGCAGCCCCATGAACTGCAGCACGCCAGGCTTCCCTGTCCTCCACTATCTCCCAGAGCTTGCTCAAACTCATGTCCATCGAATCGGTGATGCCATCCAACCGTCTCATCTTCTATCGTCCCCTTCTTCTCCCACCTTCAGTCTTTCCCAGCATCAGGGTCTTTTCTAATGAGTCAGTTCTTCAAATCAGATGGCCAAAGTATTGGAGATTCAGCTTCAGCTTCAGCATCAGTCCTTCCAATGACTATTCAGGACTGATTTCCTTTAGGATGGACTGCTTGGATCTCCTTGCAGTCCAAGTGACTCTCAAGAGTCTTCTCTGACACCACAGTTCAAATGCATCAATTCTTTGGCATTCAGACTTGTTTATGGTCAGACTCTCACATCCATACATGACTACTGCAAAAACCATAGCTTTGACTAGATGAACCTTTGTTGGCAAAGTAATGTCTCTACGTTTTAATATGCTGTCTAGGTTTATCGTAGCTTTTCTTCGAAGGAGCAAGAATGTTCTCATAGACGACTGAAAGTAGTTTGACGAGGATGGAAAGTTTGAAATCACTGAATTATTGGGCTTGAATAAACTGAGTATTTCTTGATGAGTTTATCAAGTAACTACTAAGTGCTTCTCTGTTGGTATATGTCAGGCACTGTGCTAAATGTTGATGATACATTGATGATCAGAGAGAAGATATCCCATATCTTGTCGAGATCTGAGGTCTAGCTTTTATCATCTTTTTATAAATGTGGTTTTTAAGGATACAGAATTCCATAGCCAAGTGGAAGGATCTTTGATCTTTATGGCTTTAACATTTAACTTGAAAAGTAACATAAAGGATGTGTAATATGTGACTTAAGACTACTTGTGTATGTGTTCTATTAGGTTTCAAGTATTTTGACTGCAGTATGAATTTTTATTATAAATGTGTTTTGTAGTCAATGGTAAAAAAGAGGAAGGTGGAGACAGACATACAGAAAGAAACCATAGAATGAAGTGACCATTTTTAATATGCAAGTGCATAGAAAGAAGTAGAAGCAAAGGCTGAAAAGTGTGAAAAAGTATGTAAGCTTTGCAAGAAAAAAAATCTTCAATTAGTGTTAAAAAGCTAAAAAGACATTTTTTCCTTAGTGATAGTCTGACTGTATCTTTCTCTGCTTTAGTTTTGCTAGCCAAAGGGATACAGAATTAATATAAAATTGTTCCTTCCTCCAAGAGGCCCAAATGAGAAATATTGGCAAGCATGTTGGAAACAATTGTAGTAATTATGGTGAAGAATAAAAGATGCCAAATGGGAAAGATGTTTAAAAGACTAGGTAAGATTTCTGTTTCTGGTGGATAAGCTTGTATTAAAGTGACCCTGTCACTAATAGCAGCTAGAAAAGCCAGACAAAGCCTGAAAATGATCAATCTGTAGACATCAGAGACCTACCAAGAGAGAGAGGGCTCAAAGGGCCAAGGTCCTGTAAAAAGAGAAGAAAAACACAGAAAGGTGAGACCAGAAGTCTCACCAAAAAGCATGTATTTTCCCCTCAAGATGTTTCCTAAGAAGCCAGGCAGGAAGTGGCATCCTCGAGGCTGAGAATGTGAGCAGGGCCTTCAGTAGGAACCTTCAGTTTCATGGAGCTGGTAGACAGAAATTGAGTCCAGATTTATCAATAAGAAGGAGCCTTGACAACATTCCATTCCTGAGTATATGCCAACGGAAATGCAGACATATTGCATCATAGTCTCTACACAAAAATATTGATAAACACATGGTTTAAAATAACCCCAAGCTAGAAATAACCTCAGGGCCATGGCCAGTAGACTTGGTAGACTGTGCTATATTCACAAAATGGAATACATTTGATGACTACAATGTTGATGTATCTACAACAACATAGATACATCTTATAAACAGAATATTGAGTAAAGTAAGTCAGATGAGAAGGATGCATATTATAATTCCCCCTTACATAAAGTTTTAAACAAGATAAACTATTCTATGGTGGTATAAGTCAGTTAGTTATCTTTGAAGAAGAATGGAGTGAGTGGGGAGCAGGAGGGAGGCTTCTGACATGTTGGTGTTTTTATATTTCTTGGTCTCGACGTTGAGTTCGTATAGGTGATCACTCTGAATGTTATTAGAGCTCTTGATTTGTGTACTTTTCCAGATGTATGCTTTAACTAAATTAAAAATATGTCAGCCAAGAGATAAACAATATGTTTTGCTTGAGAATGCCTGAAACAAATTTGAAAATTGGCCATGATTATTTTGTAGAAATAGATGGAAGAGATAGGGAAAGAATGTTCCATTAAAGGAACAGTCTAAACCAGATATATGTAAGTGTAAAGATTTATGTTATTCTCAATTAACAAGTGTTTGAGCGTGCCTACAAAATTCAGTATGTCTGGGGAAAAGGGTAGGAGATTAGGCTGAAGATATAGGTTGGATCCTGTTTGTAGAGTGTCATAAATTAATGGCAAAACATAAAGAGATGGCAGGTTCTTGAGCAGAAAGTATAACACAGAATTTTGGATCGGGCTGCGTTTGAAATACTAACAGCTCGAGCAGGTTTTGCCAGTGAATTTTGAGTTTGGAATTTGACTTTCCATTTCCCACGGACTGCTTCCTTCCCAGCATATATGTGAGTGCAGAGTCTCTGTCTCATTTTAATTAAGTCTTTGACTTTTAGCAACACAAAGTAGAGTGCTTTGGTTTTCATAAATTTGCATAAATGACTCCTTTTATATAACTCTTGCCTGTCGTGGTCCCTCTCCTTTGTAGATGTCATTAGGTGAATTCCCTGGCTTTAAGAGGGCCTACCCCAAGGATCACAGTGGCCAGTCCATGTTTTGACGCAGATAGTCCACATTCTGAGGAAATGCACCCTAAACTATACTATATTCCAAATGGTCTATGGATTGGCAGGAAGAGACCATAAACACACATTTCATTTAATTTCTTACTTATTTAGGGATAAAAGTGTTGGGTTGGCCAAAAAGTTTGCTCAGGCTTTTCCCATGGATGTTCTAAAAAGCCTGAATGAGCCTTTTGACCAACCCAAAATTATCCCAGACATGGTGACCACGTAAGACAGAAACAGGTGTAATGTCTTCTAATGCAGATTTGCTTGACACCTGAAGTCATTTACAGCAGCAAGCAGCAGC
The DNA here is from genome assembly GCF_016772045.2 of Ovis aries. Taxonomy (NCBI): domain Eukaryota; kingdom Metazoa; phylum Chordata; class Mammalia; order Artiodactyla; family Bovidae; genus Ovis; species Ovis aries. The sequence continues at coordinate 87,985,713 of NC_056060.1, forward strand.
AGGAGATACTGTTCATTTGGGGTTGAGTCCTTCAAAGTTTCTGGAACACTCAGGCCTGCCCTGTATGCTTGGGACTTCTGTCACATTCTTAAAGAATTGATACCAGTAGCCTATGCATGTCTGTTTAAAAGACTGTTTTCAAATACTGGAATCCCTTGGCTCTTTACCCAAATGAGACATAGCAAAGCCACTTCATCTAGAGGGGAATCAGCATCTATGTGCGGGACAGGCAGCTTTGCTTCTAGCTTTGAGGTGTTCTGGAAGACATTTTTCCATATTGAAACCAATACCATGAGTATGTATTAAGTCGCTCCAGTCATGTCCAGCTCTTTGTGACCCCATGGATTTAGCCTGCCAGGCTCCTCTGTCCATGGGGATTCTCCAGGTAAGAATACTGGAGTGGGTAGCCATTCCCTTCTCTAGGGAATCTTTCCTATCCAGGGATCAAACCAAGGTCTCCTGCATTGCAGTCAGATTCTTTACTGTCTGAGCCACTAGGGAAGCCCCCTTTGGACCTTGGGCGTGTTTTAATAATAGGCTATGGCTGTGTGGAGTGATGTACGTCTCTAGAGGGCTGTGGCATAGAAGAGTCACAGTTTATGTGGAGATTACATTCTAAAATTGATTCATTGGTTAGAAAAAATGCTTTTAATTAACTTTACCCTTAACAAGCCTTTAAAATCATCCCCTGAAGTCCAGGACCCTTGAAAGTTTGAAAACCAAGAGCTACATCCTGACATCTCTGTGCATTTCTGTTAAGGCAACTCTTGCCAGAAGATAGAAAAGCCAGAGCTAGTTGGAATGAGGCCAAACATCAGGTGGTAAATAGACAATTCTCTCACCCCCTCTCATTTCCTTCTGAGCATGGGCAACTGAATTTTAGTGAGTTACTCTTTCAGTTCAGTTCAGTTCAGTTGCTTAGTCGTGTCCGACTCTTTGCGACCCCATGAATTGCAGCACGCCAGGCCTCCCTGTCCATCACCAACTCCTGGAGTTCACTGAGACTCATGTCCATCGAGTTGGTGATGCTATCCAGCCGTCTTATCCTCTGTTGTTCCCTTCTCCTCCTGCCCCCAATGCCTCCCAGCATCAGAGTCTTTTCCAGTGAGTCAACTCTTTGCATGAGGTGGCCAAAGCACTGGAGTTTCAGCTTTAGCATCATTCCTTCCAAAGAACTCCCAGGGCTGATCTCCTTCAGAATGGACTGGTTGGATCTCCTTGCAGTCCAAGGGATTCTCAAGAGTCTTCTCCAACACCACACTTCAAAAGCATCAATTCTTCAGTGTTCAGCCTTCTTCATAGTCCAACTCTCACATCCATACATGACCACAGGGAAAACCATAGCCTTGACTAGACAGATCTTAGTTGGCAAAGTAATGTCTCTGCTTTTGAATATGCTATCTAGGTTGGTCATAACTTTTCTTCCAAGGAGTAAGCATCTTTTAATTTCATGGCTGCAGTCACCATCTGCAGTGATTTTGGAGCCCCCCAAAATAAAGTCTGACACTGTTTCCACTGTTTCCCCTTCTATTTCCCATGAAGTGATGGGACCAGATGCCACGATCTTCGTTTACTTGTGCTAATAAGTAAATTGACTTGTGTTATGCTTTAACTGTTTTAGGTTCATTGATTCACTTTTTTGTAGGTAGCGTGTGGTGACAAAGGTAAAAATGCAGTGACGATGCCTTAGTGAAGAGATCTAACGCTGGTCAAGGAAACTGAAAAATAAACAAATGCCTGTCGTGCAGTTTGTGAAGTGCTTTAATGAGACGCTGCTTCAGGGTTTCAGGATCATAGCAAAGGGGCCAGTAAAGCAATCAGAAAGGGTGTAAATGGGGGCGTGTGGTCCAAGCCACCCTCTTTTCTCATGCGATTACTGCGTCAGCCTTCTAAATGCTCTTCCCACTTCTGTTTTCTCTTTTGGTTTTCCCCTTTCCCCAAGTCTATTCTGGCTCCCTAGCATCCAGAATTTTCCCCTTAAAACATTAAAAGAACACACCCCTCTCTGCACAGAACCCTCCAAATGCTTTCTGACTTGCTCAGCAGCCGGGCTCAGGTTCTTAGGAGGCCTGTGAGACCCTGCAGGCTCTGCCCTTACCACCCCTCTGCCCTCACCACCCTTCTGCCCTCATCTCCAGTTTGCCCCTCACCGTTCCCCCTGATCCAGCCATACCAGCCGCCTTGATGATTTTTGAATGTCATTTACTTGACTGCTCAGAACTTAAAGAGCTACTGTCTGTCTGCCTGAAATTCTCTTTCCCTAAATGAGAATTAGGGCCTGATCCCCAACGATTTCAAGTTCTTGCTGAAATATCACAGTATTTTAAAGGTCTTTCCTGGCTATCCTGCATAAGTAGTAGAAACACTCTATCCCATCCTAGCACATGCATTCCCTTTTAGCTTGCTTATCACCATATCATATACTGTATGTTTGCGTATTTATTTGTCCCACACGCTTAGATAGTAAGGTCCATGTGGGTAAGATTTTATTTTTACTTCAGGACCATGCCTGTGCATAACAGTATTCACTAGATAAATATTTGTTGAGTCGATAATTTATTTTTCTTCTCTTACAATGTCTTCCACATATGTTTACCTAATATGGATGGATAGATGAGTGATGGATATATCCTCTTGGCACCAGCTGAAGGAAATATTCCCTAGTGGACTGTTTCTCTGGAATAACGTTAACAGTCCTTAATGGGAACAGAAGATTTAGTCAGAACTTGTCAGGAACTCTTAGGTTCTGCTGAGATAACACCTCAGTCACAATTGGAAATGCCATTTAATCATTTACAATGATTGAAAGCAGAGTTTGGTTTAGGGGAAGGCTTTTGCTGGGCAAAAGAGCCTCTGTCATATTGAAAAATTTGATTGGTAATACCTGGTTAGCTGTTAGATTAAACATCTGTATATATATGGGCTTTTCTGGTAGCTCATCTGGTAAAGACTCTGCCTGCAGTGCAGGAGACCCTGGTTCAATTCCTGGGTCAGGAAGATCCCCTGGAGCAGGGATAGGCTACCCACTCCAGTATTCTGCTTCCCTGGTGGCTCAGATGGTAAAGAATCCGCCTGCAATGCATGAGACCTGGGTTTGATCCCTGGGTTGGGAAGATCCCCTGGAGGAGGGCATGGTAACCCACTCCAGTATTCTTGCCTGGAGAATCCACATGTACAGAGGATTCTGACAGGCTACAGTCCATGGGGCTGCCAACAGTTGGACACGACTGAGCAGCTAAGCACAGCACAGCACAGGGTGTATATATATGTATGTGTGCATGGGTGTGCACCCATCTACTTTTCTTTGTGTATATTGTGTGTTTAATATGTACTTTTGTATATGTAAGCATAATATGTATATACATGACCTAAAGTGTCAAAGGATCTTCAAAGTCAAAAGATTTGACCACCTCAAAGAACTCTGAAGGTTCTGTAGAACCCTTGATGCTTGAAGAGCTAGAAATATGGGGAAGGCTTACAGAATTCCCCTATGCACTTTCAGCTTACTAGTTACTACTTCTGGCTGAGGCTAGACCTACGGCAGTAAATAGCAGCAACAACAAAAGTCCCTGTTTTCATATAGCTTATGTTATGGTAGCTGGAAACAAGGAGTAAGAAAAGAAACCTAAAGTATTGTATATGGTGATACAAATGCTTTGAGGAGAGGAAACAACATATAGCATGGTGAGGGAGTGCAAGATGATGGAGTGCCATTTTAGAGAGTTGGGTTGGTAGTGAGCTGATGTTGCTCGACAAGAAGTCAAGGATCAGTAATTGCAAAGACCTAAAAGGAAGTGACTATCGAATTCAAGGGATATACAAGAGAACATGCTAAACAAGATCAAGCTGTGTGGAACCTTTAAGCCATGATAAGGGATTTGGATTTTATCCTAACTACAGTGAAGGACCATTGGGCACTTTTTAGCAGGGAAGCGATTGATCTGCATTTAGAAGCATCCCTTTGACTGGTCTATGGGAATGGATCATAGTACGCACTAATAGAGACAGAAGATTGTCAGGTGGCTGCTGTTACCAGGCTGGCAAGAAAATAGAGCCCTTTGAACAAGAGTAGTTAACAATGAGATGGTAAGAAGTGGATGCATGAGGGGTATATTTTGGAGCTGGAGGCAGTAGGATTTATTGATGAATTGAGTGTTGGGTATGAGAGGTGAGTAATTGAGGATGTATTTATTAGGATGTTGTAATATTACAAGCTAAGTTGTAATATGGCAACAAATAATTCCAGAATACCAGAGGCTTACAACTGTTCACCAACACTTTATATCCTTTGTGTGTTGGCTGGAGGCCTTGGTATTTTTATTACTGTTCTCACTTTGGAACATGGGATGACAGGGTCACCACTCGTGGGAACATTGGTGGTTGACACTGAAAATGGAAAAGAGAAATTTAGAGGATTTCAAACCTGGAACAATGAAATGTTTGGCCTGAAATGACACATCACTTCTGCTCAAAAGGAATTGGTCAAAAGTAATCACACAGCTCCACCTACCACAAGGAGGCCAAAACATACAATCCTATCTCACGCTAGGGAGGTAGAGAGTCAGAATTTCAGACAGTAGCACTGTGAATCCATGACATCGTCCAGATTAGAATAACTGTTAATAACATTGTCTAAGTGGGGATGCTTAGAAGAGTGAGCTTGGGAAAGGTGAAATCAATATTTCTCTTTTAGCCATGTTTAATTTAAAAGCCTGTTCAGTGGAGATATCAAGAAGACAGTGGGAAATGTGAGTCTGTTGACCAGAGGAATGTTGTGGGTAGAGATGTAACTGTGAGCATCAACCACATAATTATAATATTGAAAATAATGAGACTCACAGATTGTAGCTGAATCAAAAAGAGGGCCGAGAGCAGAACTCTGGGACTCTCAGTGGGTAGAAGTCTTACAGAGGAGTAATCAACAAAAGAAACAGAGACATTATTTAGGTAGATAGAGACATACGTACAGGAATCTTAAAAGAACTTGCGACGCATATCTTGTGAGAAGAACACTGAGAAGTCAAGGGGCATGAGAGTGAATCATTGGTTCTGGCAAGGCATTGCCCACTCCTGGGGTGTGCCATGCGCAAGAGACTAATTTGAAGTGGCTTGAGGAGAGACTAGTAAGTGTGGAATTGATGAAAGTAGCAACAGACAACTTTTGGAAGAGTTTTTCTCTAATCAGAGAAGTTACATGGGGTCTTTAGTGAGGAGGAACAGGGCATCAGGAAGAGAGGGGCTGAGAAGAGGGAGAAGATGTATAGACAAGAGGATGATTTTGTCTCTTGAAATGCTTTGACCTAAAAGAAAGGCAGCTGGATCAAAAATCCTCAGATATTAGTTGGAGATATGAATCTGAACAGAGAGAGGAATCAGAGCTGGCCTGAATATGGCATAAATATTTAGAAGCCCTCTGTCTAGGGAGGAGGTAAACCTGGGAATGCAGATGAGTTGTGATGGAAAATGTGTAGAGAATAAAGCGTGGGGAGATGAAGGTTGTGCCTTAGGGAACACACAGTAATAAAATTAGGAGAAGAAACAGTAGCTAGTATGAAATGGGAGAAAATAGGTTGACTAGGTTATGTGTCATAGAATTCAAAGAAAGAGAGTTTCAATATCTTTTAAGAGGTTTTTCCTTCACGTTCCATGGTCTCATATACAGTCCACACTCTATACCTTGATGCCAAATTCTCTGTAGACACTACTACAGTTGGTTAAATATATCGCTAAGAACTGTGGAGGGCTTCCCGGGTGGCTCAGTGGTAAAGAATCTGCCTCCAATGCAGGAGACTTGGGTTTGATCCCTGGTTGGGGAAGATCTCCTGGAGATGGAAATGATAATCCATCCCAGTATTCTTGCCTGGGAAATCCCATGGATAGGAAAGTCTGGAACGGCTATAGCCCATGGTGTCACAAAGAGTAGGATATGACTTAGTGACTGAACAAAAAACTGTGGAACAGTTAGGATAACGTTTTTTTGTGTGTGTATCAAATACATGGGATTGATGATGTTCTTTCTGCTGTTGTTTCCTCTTACTGTCTTGAAATTTCTCTAATGAAGTTGACTTAAAATATATTGTTAGTACCATAATTATCCCTGTCTTTTCTTCTCCTCTTTCTCTTCCATCTTCACCATCATCACTTGCCACTCTCATCATTATCAAAATAATTGTCATCACCATTAAAACCTCATTAAAGTAATTATTTTGGTATTTTAATAATTGGGCTAGAGCTACTAAGAGGCATGCATTTTAGAATAGCAGGGTATATTGACAGCACTCTTGATTATATGTTGAGTACTTATGGAGTGCTTATTTCAAAGGTGAACTTGATTCCTGTTCTAAGTTCTTTCAGTTCAGTTTCTAGGAGAAATAACAAAAAATCAGGAAAGAAAAGACGTGCTCAGACAGGAGGACAGGAGATTAAGGCCTCAAGCTTATGGTGTTGCTAGATTACTTGGGAGAAGTTTTTTCACATGCTCAGGTTGCTGTCGTTCAGTCACTTGCTGCTGCTGCTGCTGCTGCTAAGTCACTTCAGTCATGTCCAACTCTGTGTGACCCCATAGATGGCAGCCCATCAGGCTCCCCTCTCCCTGGGATTCTCCAGGCAAGAACACTGGAGTGGGTTGCCATTTCCTTTCCCAATGCATGAAAGTGAAAGTGAAGTTGCTCAGTCGTATCCGACTCTTAGCAACCCCATGGACTGCAGCCTACCAGGCTCCTCCATCCATGGGATTTTCCAGGCAAGAGTACTGGAGTCAGGTGCCATTGCCTTCTCCGGTTCAGGCACCTAGTCGTGTCCAACTCTTTGCGACCCCATGAACTGCAGCACAGTAGACTCCCCTGTCCTTCACTGTCTCCCGGAGTATGCTATAAGAATCATATGTAATAGTCCTGGAATGTAAAGGCAGAGCAGAGTGCTGACTACATATCTTAATATCAAATGGAGTCAAACTGGCTTGTCTCCATCTTCAAGCTAGGGATAATGTGGCTTTATGACATGCCTTCTCTGGAGTATAATTTGGTTCATTTTCAGTTCTGGTGCTTTTTGGGGCTTCTTAGTCTAACCATCTCCTCCCTCCCTCTTTCTTTTTCGACTCCTCCTTCCTTCCTCCCCAGAACTTCTTACTCCTCCTGTTGAATTTGTTCTATCAGTGACTTGATATCTATCTAAATTAGCCAAGCCAGACTCCTGAAAGTCATTATTGGTTTCCCTTTCCTTAAACACTCCTCCAAGAGTCTTCTGTCCCTAAGCCATGTTGACTAGACTCATTGTCCGTCTTACCTCTTGCCCCTGTCTTGGGTCAGCTGTTCATTCTCTGGTAGATTATGGTCATGCTGTGGATCACAGACCACATGTAGGACAGCAGTATGAAGAACTGATTGGAGGAGGAGCCATTGGAGTTGGGATTGGGGCTCATTAGGAGTCTGTATCATACAAGTCCATGTAAGATTTAACCCAGGCTCCATTTCTCCAGAGCTGAGTTGACCATTCAGCCTTGAGAATCCACTGCATCCCTACAGATTCCTCTTCTAACATAGCTGCACGTATATATGTCTACATGTGTAACACTTCTAGTAAAAAGTTCCGTAAAGTCAGGGACCCTACTTAAAGCCTAACATTTAGTAAGTCCCCTATGTTTGTTTACTGGATGATTGAAGAAAACGGAGGTCTGAACAGGACCAGTGGAATGGAGTAGAGAAAATCAATATGAAAAACTTGTTGGATATGGAACCGAATGGACTTGGTAACAAAATGATACTAAGGACCGTGAGGAGGGGAGGATCAGATATATCTTCAAAAATTTGAACTTGAGGTGACTATTAGCAGATGCAGGGGAATCTGAGATGAGGAATCTGTGAGTTTGTTTTTAAGCAGGTTGATTCTAAAGTTCTTCAGAGAATTTTAATTTTAGGTGAATGATTGTCCCAGTGGACAATTCAATTAGGGTTGTGGGGCTTTGGAAAGTGTTTGCTTTAGGGATAAATATGTGTGAGTGGAGGATATTGCCAGTTGAGATAGAGCCATGAAAAAGGGAAAGAGCGCCTCATCAGATGCTTGGGGAAAGCCTCTTTTTAAGCAGTTTGGAAAAGATGCTGATGATAGGAAGAAAGTGAGTCATCAAGGAGTTACTTGGAAAGTGTGCAGTCAGGAAACCCTGGAAAAGAGAATTTTGAGGAGAAAGTTATAGACAAGAAATAGCTACTTCACAGATATTGACTGTTCTGAGCCTATTTAAATTTAGTTAATTGGACATTTGTAATCTTGTTTTCTTTTTCATTAAGAATAATTTAATCATAAGTTAAAAATGATTACTCTTAGAAAGCCAGTAAGTTAAAGCATAGTATTTTAAATGCTGCAATGACAAGGGGGCAAAAATTCTCTCTTCTTTCATCCATGATTAAATGAAATACCTGTTATTGATTTTCCTTGGAACTGTGTCCTCTAGCCATACAGTCAAGTGGATAGTGGTAGAAACCAGAGATAAAAACTAAGTGTCTTGACTTATTCAACTGCCACTTGTGACTTTCTGAGCTCACTCTAAGGTGTTAAGCAGTAGATGTTGGTTTTCTGATAGAATTCAAGTTGATGTCTTGCCTTTTCTTTGTGCTGGATCTAGGGGCATTCGAGTTTTCTGTTGACTTTTCACCTTTTCTGTACCTTCATAGTTGGAACAAGAGTAAGAGAGCCCTAGAGAGATCCGAACAATCTTTTTGGTGCAATAGTCCATGGTATCAGCATTATCTTCAGGCCATCCCACAAGGAGACCAGGGAGAAAGATGCCATTCTCATGTCTTGTTCAATCCTTGGATTATCATAAATACAGAAGACATTAGTTTGTCAAAATTATATTAGGCAGAAGTGTTAAATACAGGTGTTTTTGTTATTTTATTTTCCATAAATTTGTGTGTTTGCAGTATTTCATAATAAAACATTTCTAGCACCTAGCAATAGTCAGTTAATATTTTAACATTAACTACTGTAAAGTTCCAGATGTCTACTATGCATATAGAATACACAGAAGAACTATACAAAAAAGGTCTTAATGACTCAGATGACCACAAGGGTGTGATCACTCACCTACAGCCGTACATCCTGGATTGTGAAGTCAAGTGGGCCTTAGGAAGCATCACTATGAACAAAGCTAGTGGAGGTGATGGGATTCCAGATGAGCTATTTCTAATCCTAAAAGATGATGCTGTGAAAGTGCTCCAATCTATATTCCAGGAAATTTGGAAAACTCAGCAGTGGCCACAGGACTGGAAAAGGTCAGTTTTCATTCCAAACCCAAAGAAAGGCAATATCAAAAAATGTCCAAACTACCATGCAATTACACTCATCTCACATGCTAGTAAAGTAATGCTTAAAATTCTCCAAGGGGGGCTGCAACAGTATGTGAACCAAGAACTTCCAGATGTTCAAGCTGGTTTTTGAAAAGGCAGAGGAACCAGAGATCAAATTGCCAACATCCGTTGGATCATAGAAAAAGCAACAGAATTCCAGATAAACACCTACTTCTGCTTCATTGACTAGGCTAAAGCCCTTGAATGTGTGAATAACAATAAACTGTGAAAAATTCAAGAGATGGGAATACCAGACCGCCTGACCTGCCTCTTGAGAAACCTGTGTGCAGGTCAGGAAGCAACAGTTAGCAACTGAACATGGAACTGACTGGTTCCAAATAGGAAATTAATATGTCAAGGCTGTATATTGTCACCCTGCTTATTTAACTTATATGCAGAGTACATCATGCAGAATGGTAGGCTGGATGAAGCACAAGCTGCAATCAAGATTGCCGGGAGAAATATCAATAACCTCAGATATGCAGATGATACCACCCTTGTTGCCGGAAAGTGAAGAGGAACTCAAGAGCCTCTTGATGAAAGTGAAAGAGGAAAGTGAAAAAGCTGGCTTAAAACTCAACATTCAGAAAATGAAGGTCATGGCATCCAGCCCCATCACTGCATGGCAAATAGATGGGGAAACTATGGAAATGGTGGCTGACTTTATATTCTTGGGCTCCAAAATCACTGCAGATGGTGACTGCAGCCATGAAATTAAAAGGCGCTTGCTCCTTGGTAGGAAAGCTATGACAAACCTAGACAGCATATTAAAAAGCAGAGACATTACTTTGCTGACAAAGGTCCATCTAGTCAAAGCTATGATTTTTCCAGTAGTCATGTATGCTCGTGAGAACTGGACCGTAAAGAAGGCTAAGTGCCAAAGATGCTTTTGAACTGTGGTGTTGGAGAAGACAATTGAGAGTCCCTTGGACTGCAAGGAGATCCAACCAGTCCATCCTAAAGGAGATCAGTCCTGGGTGTTCATTGGAAGGACTGACACTGAAGCTGGTGCTTCAGTTCTTTGGCCACCTCATGCAAAGAGCTGACTCATTTGAAAAGACCCTGATGCTGAGAAAGTTTGAAGACAGGAGGAGAAGGGGACGACAGAGGATGAGATGGTTGGATGGCATCACTGACTCAAGGGACATGAGTTTGAGCAAGCTTTGGGGGATGGTAAAGGTAGGGAGGCTTGGCATGCTGTAGTCCATGGAGTTGCAAAGAGTCTGAGACTGAGCAACTGAACAGCAAAAACTCTACATATAAATACAAATATCTAAATTCATGTTTTCAACAGTATTTAGCTCATAGACTTCATAGTACTTTTTCTACATTCTATTTTCACTCCAAGTATCATAAATAGCTTTTATGTTAATGCATATATATTTAAAATACTTACACGGCTTATAATATTTCATAATATATTTGTATGAAAATCTTAAACCAGTCTTATATTGTCACATATTTGCTTCTAATATTTCATCATCATAATCAGAACCACAATAAATATTATTTAATATAAAATTATGTCAGGCAGGAAAATAAACATTTTCTACCTTTGGGATGAAAGAAAATGTAGACAAGGGCATGGTCAGTTAAATGGTCTATTAGAAATGGTAAAATAGTGAACATGTGGTCAGTGCTATGGAAGTTCCAGGAAAGGTCTTTGGTAAACTCTGCAACCATAATTTTGTACTATCTGCTTTGCTTACAGGTAGAAACATCCTTTGTTAGTGCCAGGATGCCCTTAGGAAGCTTTTAAAGAAATACCTGATAGTGGTTACTCCCATGCTAGTCCAAAAATAAACTCTAAAGATTAAAGAGTCAAAGGTAAAAGTGAGTAGGGTTTTTTTCGCAAGTCTTAGCATCTTTCAGGATACCTGTTAGACCTTTAGTAATAGGTCCTTGCCTGTTTTTTGTTTTGTTGACCATTCTAGTTTATCTTGATTAGATGGTACTAAGCTTTCTAGCTACTGATTTGGATTTCAGGGGGCATTGGTAATGGAGTGATACACTGATTTAACTATGCAGCAACAGACAAGTCTTTGTTGAGGTTTTGTGTATGATCAGAGGAGTCCCTAGATGGGAATAATTTTTCTGATAAACAGTAATGGCATTGTGGTTGAATAAAGGATTTTTCTAAACTGTTTCTTCCAAAGTAATTGGAATATAGGAGTCAACCATGGAGCTTAATGGTTTTGTGAATTCATCTGGGAGTCAGGTGGACTTGAGTTCAAATCCTAGCTTTGCCACTTGAAAGGTTTGAGAGCCTGGGTGAGTCATTTAACTCTCCAAGTCTCAGTTTTCTCATCCATAAAGTGGGATGGTGATGTTACCCCCATAGAACTGGTGATTGTTACAGGGAATTCTAAATATAAAGCATTTATCATCACGCTTGGCACCTAGTATATATCCTTTATTATCAGTATTAGATGGAGACAAGTGGATGCCTTAACAGAACAGTCCAGTAAAGCCTTCCCCTGTCTTCCAACAAGTCATCAAGCCCTCTAAGCTTTATTTTTGAAAAATTTCTAGAATCTTTCCCTCCTATTTTTGTCTTCACCTCTCTAGACCTGGACATTACTTTCTATTATTTGGACTTTTTTTTTTTAATATGCTGCACACAATTGCCATGTTGGTCTTCACAAAACTTGTTTCTGATTATGCCTTTCCTGCTGTGGATCCTCAGTGCTTAATCTGGTTTTTAAGACTGTGATTTGGCATGAACTTATTTTATCAGCTTGATTATCTCTTTTTCATTTTCTTGATGCAATTCTCTTCCCCAACACATACATCATCACCAAGCCATAATCATTCTATTCATTGTACTTTTTATACTTCTCATTTTATATATGTCATGCTGCTGTAGATTTTCAAATTGTTTTTCTGTTTTTTAATTCATTCCTGTGGCCATCAGAGTAATCTTTTATGTAATGCCAATCTGATCTCATCACTCTCCCACCTGAGTGATTCCCCACTGCCTTTAGGACCAAGTTCAAATTTTGTAGGAGTTTTTCTGGGGTCTTATGCAGTTATTCTTCTTTACCTCCACCCCTCCCACAACTCTGTGTAATTCAGCCATACTGATCACTCTCTATTCTGTGAATACACCAAGATTTTTCACCCTTGTCTCTCTTTCTCTATGTTGCTTTTCTTACTTTCCTCTTTCTTCTGGCTAATGTAAGTCATATATCAAACCTCACCTTAGACTGACCCTTCCTCCTACTCACAGGTTGAATTAGTGCTCATCCTTACTTTCATGGTGAGTAGGAATAGTTTTGGACTTTCCAGGTGGCTCAGACAGAGATGGCAATGGCACCCCACTCCAGTACTCTTGCCTGGAAAATCCCATGGGCAGAGGAGCCTAGTAGGCTGCAGTCCATGGGGTCACAAAGAGTCAGACACGACTGAGCGACTTCACTTTCACTTTCACTTTCATGCATTGGAGAAGGAAATGGCAACCCACTCCAGTGTTCTTGCCTGGAGAATCCCAGGGACGGGGGAGCCTGGGGGGCTGCCGTCTCTGGGGTCGCACAGAGTTGGACACGACTGAAGTGACTTAGCAGCAGCACGTGGCTCAGCAGCCTGCAGTGCAGGGGACCTGGCTTTGATCCCTGAGTTAGGAAGATCCTCTGGAGAAGGGAACGGCAACCCACTCCAATATTCTTGCCTGGAGGATCCCATGGACAAGAGGATCCTGGTGGTCTACAGTCCATGGGGTCACAAACGGTCAGACACACCTGAGTGACTGACACACAATAGGAATACTTTTCACAAAACCCTTTGTCATGCACACTGCTAACTTTTCTGTCTCTCCTTCTATCAGAGGACTTCTTTGCGGTATCGCCTTCATCCTGTGTTTCCCTGGAGCATGACACTGAATGAACGGATAATGAGCATGTGACTAATTGAGTAAATGTGTGTGTATCTGTTTCCTTTAATGGAGTGAAATCTTTGAGGGACAAGTCAATGCCTTGTTCTTCTTCAGACACTCCACATTTCCCAGCATGGTCCTTTAGAGTAGTTGCTCAATAAATGCTCAGTGAATGAATAACGATATACATGCCTGTCTTCCCCAAAACATGGTGAATTCTTCAGGAAAGAGATTGTGTTATAAAAATTAGACAGCTTCTAGCACAATGAATCGCACATAATCCATGCTTTAATTCTTGTGTTTCATTTTTTGCTTTGAACTCTGGCTTTGGTGGCTTATGAGAATCAAGCATCCTCTCTTATCATACAAGCACATACTTGATTGAACTGTGGGATCAAACACCTGATAGCTAAGTACAGCTGGTCATTTAAACTTCAGAGACAGTGCGTCCTAGGATCCGAGTACTCGTGTTGATAGGCCTGCATAGCTTTCCATTCTTATTTGATTCTTCCTTGTCAAGCGTGTTACACAAAGTAAGTCAGAAAGAGGAAAACGAATATTGTATGTTCATACATACATACATATATATAGATATGGAATCTAGAAAAATGGTATTGGTGAGCCTCTTTGCAGAGCAGGAATAGAGATGTAGATGTCACGGAGGGTCCTGTGGACACAGCGGGGAAAGGAGAGGGTGGGTGAATCACGAGAGTCACACTGACATACATACGCCATCGAAGAACTGATGCTTCTGAACTGTAGTGCTGGCGAAGACTCTTGAGAGTCCCTTGGACTGCAAGGAGATCCACCCAGTCCATCCTAGAGGAGATCAGTCCTGAATATTCATTGGAAGGACTAAAGCCGTAAGTCCAATACTGTGGCCACTTGATGCGAAGAAGTGACTCATTGGAAAAGACCTTGATGTTAGGAAAGGTTGAAGGTGGGAGGAGAAGGATACCACAGAGTCTGGGATGGTTCGATGGCATCACTGACTCAGTGGACATGGATTTGAGCCAGCTCTGGGAGTTGGTGATAGAAAGGGAAGCCTGGCATGCTGCAATCCATGGGGCTGCAAAGAGTCGGACACGACTGAGCAACTGAAATGAACTGAACTGAACTGGTGTGTAAAATAGCTAGCTAGTGAGAAGCTGCTATATACACAGGGAGTCCAGCCCAGTGCTCTGGGACGACTTAGAGGTGTGGGATAGACAGAGACATTGGCAAGGAGGCTTCAGAGGGAGGGGAAATACATTGACTCATGACTGATTTGCATTGTTGTATGGCAGAAACCAACACAATATTGTAAAGCAATTATCCTGAAAATTTTTTTAAAAATCCAAAACCAAAACAAACCTGAGGAATCTGTGTATGGCAGGCATCAAAGCAGGTAGCCCTTGCCCTGGGGGGAGAATTGCAATGCAGACTCTAACAGGGGCTGGGGAATGAGAAGAGAGAGTGTGTATGCTTCCTTTGGTTACTGTAACAAAGGATCATGAACCAGTGGCTTAAAACAGCAGCAGAAGTTTATTGTCTTACAGTTTTGGAAGTCAGAAGCTCAAAAATCAGTTTCACTGGGCAGAATTCAAGAGGTCAGCAAGCCCCTCCTATGACCGCACCCCAGAAGCTGCTGGGCAGAACTGCTCCTCTTTCATTTTCTCTTGCTGCTGATAACCCTTGACCTGTGGCCGCATGTCTCCAACCCTGCCATCACCTTTACATCGTCTTCTCTCTGTATGTCTAATCTCCCTCTTCTTCTTATTAGGATACAGGTGATTGTATTTAGGGCCCACCAGGATAGTACAGAATCATCTCATGTCAAGAGCCTTAATCACATTTGCAAAGACCCTCTTCCAATAAGGGAAAGGAAGCACATGGAACCCTCTCTGGTACTCTTGCTTGGAAAATCCCATGGATGGAGAAGCTTGGTTCAGGCTACAATCCATGGGGTTGCAGAGTTGGACACGACTGAGCATCTTCACTTTCACTGTTCCAATACAGTAGCATTTTATAGGTTTTTAGCAAATAGGGCCCATTATCTTGGAGAAAAGAAAAATTCAGCCTTCTGCAGAGACAGAATTTTTCCCCCTTTGCAAACTCCAAGTGCTTATTCTTCCAGGATCTTGGTTTGCTTACAGACATCCCTCACGAGTAAACAGCTTCCAAACTGAGGGCCCACATGAAGGAGCCAGGGAATACTGTCAGGAAGGATCTAATTTAGGTCAGTCTGATGTCACTGGACAGGTGGCTAGGGTAACGTTCCTGATTCTCATTATGAAAATAAACAATTCATACTTACTGAGGAGCTGAGTAAATACTCAAGGAGCTGGCTGGAGGCCTGGGCAGGTTCGCAGGCGTGGCCAGGTCCTATGACCTAGCCCCGTTATGGATGGGTCACGGTCTAGTTCTGGGGGAACAGATGTGCTTGGCTAGCCTGGCACTCGCTCTTCTGTGTCCAGCAGTCACTTTTGCCATCCTTCTCATGAGGAAGGTCACAGGGGATGTTGGTGGTCACTGGGAGGGGAATTCAGGCCTGGTCAAGAGAGAGGCGCTCTGGAATGGGCCCTCATACACAGTCAGAATGGGGTCTTCACTAAGTTTTGAATTAGCAAACTTCAGCAGTTGAGTTTGGGAAACAGACTCACCCTGGCTCCTGCCCACTTCCTTTCCTCCTCTCGCATATAGCCTGGGGAGGGCCTGGATCCCAGGAGAAATCTTCCACAGGGCTCTGACAGGGGCCTTGAGCATGCTTCATTCAATGTACCTACTTGACCATAACCCGCTAACCTAAACCTCAGGCAGGAGAGCCTCCCATTTCTAGCGATTCTCTTGTGGTCCAGCTAGTTGGAGAAGCTGGATTATACTAGAGATCTTAGGGAAACATTGTTTTCTTCTGTTGTGTAGAGGCAGGGTAGTCATAGTTACTGAGCACAGGTTCTCAAGCCAAACTTGCATTTGATTCTGGCTGTAGTATGTAATAGCTCTGTGACCTTAGATATTAAAATCTCTGATTCTCCTTTTCTCTTCTGTAAACTGAAGATAATAGTAGCCAACACTTATATTTACCAAGAACGTCTAAACACCCTACATGTACTTACTCTTCTAGTTTTCACTAGATAATCCTAAAGATAATCATACTATTATTATCATCGTCCCAATTCAAAGATGAGGAAGCTGAGGTACACAGAGGTGCAATAACCTGTCCAGCAAATGTTTGAGCCCACATAGTTTGACTTCAGCAAATGTCTTTTAACTCTAGGTGTGGTTAGGCCACTCAAGATGGCCATTCTTTTGCGCTCTGGACATCTCCTGCTTGACCCGGCCCTGGTTCACTCACAGAACTCTCCAGTCCTCTTAATGATAGGGCTTAATCCATAACTGCCTTCAGGCTTGGCCCCTGCCCCAGAGGCTGGTTTCCCTGGTAACTCTAATGAGCCACCCTGACGTCAGTACCCCCTATAAATGGCAGCGCCCTCCTCCCCTGAGTAGGTAAGGTGGCTGCCATGCTCTGCCTCGTGCTCATGGCGAGTGTGTTGCTCCAGGACCGTTTCTGTGCACAGGTGAGACCCAGCCCTGTCCAGTAAACCCTGGGTGTCTCTGTCACTGTCTTCAGGTGACTGTTTGGTCCCCAGTCTGGGCAGCTGCAAGGCTTGATGGCCTATGTGGTGCCACTCAGCAAGTGAAGAGTGCTTCACGAGGCTGGGGGAATGCCTGTGAATGCTGCATTGTCAAGAGATAAGCACGGGAATGGGAAATGGCAGGGGTAATCCCGAGGTGGCTGTCCACCAGCATGCAGGGCCCTGTGGCAGCTGACCACCATGGGAGATATATTTCTCTTCCATTATATTGGAGGCATCCTCTTAAACCTCAGAGTCTCTTTCCCGTTGAAAAGTAGCAGCCCCAAGCTCCTGGCTCATCTGACTGCACGGGGGAGGCTAGTGAACACAGACAGAGTCTCAAGGACTGAGGTTATCTGTCCAATACTTAGATATTATTTGACCCCTCAACAGTTATAGACACAGGCTTTAGGGATATTAATTGGGGGAACAGACCTGTGAGTTGGACGTGGCCAGTTACCTGGAAGGGCTTGCTTGGGGCCTGTGGCAACAGCAAAGTAGTAAGAGTATCCTTGGGCCTCTGGGGCAGCTATGGATGTGGGCAGAGCTGCCATACAGTGTGATGGGCACCAGCCCTGTGCATCTACAGAGCACTACAGCAGGTGGAAGACCTTACTAATGGTCTACCTGGGTCATCAAGTGATGCAGAAAATCACTATTCAGGGTCTGAAACAGCTGTGTATGATATAAGGACCACCTCCCCCCCACCATGGACATTGGATAGCGACCCAGGAATCCACTTTACCAGCCACGAAGTTTAGGAATGGGCTGATAAAAATGATACATGCTGGCATTTTCACCTGTCCACAGCTCCACTGATCTCTGGCTAATTGAAAGGATGAACAAACTGCCTTAACAGTTGAGAGGGAAACCCACTCTCTCGACATGAGGACCAGGGGACTGACTGGAGCCCTGCTGCTGTCACTGAACGTCCCAGGAACAGCCATCCCAGTGTCTGTGGCATGTTAACCAGCTGGGCTCAACCGCTAACCACTGAGGGACCCCTGCCCACTATCAGTCAGGACAGTGGCTCAGGTTTGCCCTAGCCACAGGACCCACCCAGGGGGATCACATTATAAAAAGCCATGGGGCAGGAGCATACGTCCCCGGTGGTTTGGATTTGCACCTCGTGGGGAACAGGAGTAGAAGAGAACTTAGATTTCACCTGTCTTCTACCTGCCCCACTTAAGACCATTGAGATGGTTAGTCTGGGCCCTCTACTGGAGGAGGGCACCGTCATGTTAACCCTGCGCTCTGCTGTTAACCCGCCTCGCCAGTACTTGGCATCAGCTGTGGGGACTGAGGGTGCTGGCCAGCACAGAGACCTCAGGCAGGGGCGGTGTGATCTCGGAGTGCTGCCGTGGCTTATATTTTGCTTAATAATCATAATCTTCCCTGTTTTGTGCCTGTGAAACACCATTAATTTCCATTTGCCTGCTAAACTTCCATTTCATCCCTAGTCTGAACCGAGGTTTTCTGTTTGCAGACTGGGTGACAATGGTGACCTCACTGTGAAATGAGTCTGATGGCTGGGTCTGCAGTGAGATGCCGTTGTTTTCCTCTTCTGGACTTGCATGAAAAATTGACCCAATAAGTGCCTGGCTTCCTCTTTAGCTGCTGTTATTGTCTTGCATTTGTGGTCTTTGGGTACAGTGCACCTCAACATGCCTGACCACAGGGGTACTGCAGGAGAGGGCTGACCAATATTACTAGGGTCCCGCAGGGCATGTGGGGGTGGAATGTGTGGTCAGGCAACTCAAGATGGTTGCTTTCTTGCTCCTTATATATCTTCAGCTTGACCAGTCCCTGCTTCACTCACATGGCTATGCCATCCTCTTACTTGTAGGCCTTAATCAGGAACTGCGTCCCTGCCCCCTGCCCCAGCCCTGGTTTCCCTGGTAATTGATGAGCCAGCCTGGTGTCAATTCCCCAGCCTCCTCCGCCCCTGAATAGGGAAGGTGGAGGCCGTGTCCCACCTGCTGTCTGCCGTGCACAGTGGGATGTTGCTCCAGGACCTTTTTCTGCAGATGTGTAAGACCCTCTGGCCAATAAAGTGGTGTTTCTGTAGCTGTCTCTGGGCTCTGTCTTTGGTCAGGAAGCTGGGCAGCTACAAGGCTTGCAGTCCAGTACCCTAGTTATGCTACCTCTCATTCTCAGGTTGATATGAGGCTCCAAGAGGGCGGCCATCCACCGCAGGTAGACTTGGAACGTTCTGGGTTACCTGTTGTCCGGGTGAATTATTGCCCTCTTTTACTCTCAAAAGTAGTGTTGTGTCTTGGTTTGGCTATTTGTCATATGAGGATTAAATTCTTTGTGTAGAATACTGAGAACAAAATGTGTCCCACGAAAGGCCTTCCATCAAGGTTAGCTGTTGCTGTGTCTAGTACTGCTACTCTTACCGTCATCCTTGTCGCCCTGGCCCGTGGTCATTCTGAGTCTGGGAGGCTTTGAGCTAGTCGGTTCATTCAGGTTCTGCAAATGCAGCATCGTGGGAGTCACCATTCCCCATTTTCACAAGCATGTTAGGCATTGCCCATGGGTCACAGCCCGGCAATCTTTCCCATTTTGTGCCCTAGGCAGCCTCTCTTAATTAATCAAGCTTGACATGTGAAATTAAAATTATTTGCCATACCTAGTTTCGTTGAATCTAAGATCCCAATGTAAGGTAACTGAATTTAAGCTGAACTTGTGGGTTACTCCATTTATATTGAAGCTTATTTGATTCCTAATAGTGATAATGAAATTTGAGTACCTTTAGGCACCCTATATTCCTTTCCTGAAATATTCCTCTCTGCTTATTTCTCTATTATTTTTACCTCTAAAAGATTTTTAATTCGTAATAGTTCTCTATTACCTGCCTGCAATTTAATATTTCATTGTAAAAGACTATTGAAATGCACAGAAATGGACAAAATATAAATAAGGAGGAGTGAGTTGTGATAGGAATTATAGTTGATACCTAAGATCCAAGACTTAGAAAAGCTTTCTTTAAATGTGATTTGTGTGACTGATAGTGAAATTCATGTCAGGTTGGTTTTATGTGGCATAAGGGACATCTAGTGGTTATGTGGTTCTCTGCAGATGACAGGTGTAAATCCTGGGACTAAGGGCCATCTCCTTGAAAGGGTGCCCTCCAAAGGAGGTTGGCCTCATATTTTCCACAACTCTTTATTTTGATGTTAACAAAGGGTACAGACACCTGTTTAGAAAAAAAATCCACTTGAGTTCTAACATTTCTGTCTATATTACTGTTAGTTTGAATTCAACTCTTATTTGCCCATTTGCACAAGGTTAGAAATGGTTCTGTTATCACGCACCTGCCAACCTGGCATATTCTTCTTATACTCTCCTTACCCCTTCTGCTGATTGCAGAAGGGCTCCTCTGGACCACTTTGAAAGGCCATCTGATTAGAGCCTTTACTAGACTGGTAGCAGAGCTGCTTAGCAGGCCAGGCAAGAAACAGGTGATAATTGCTTCTGACAGCAGAGCCCCTTTTTAGAAAGGTGGGGGACCATCAGGAAGCCATGCCTCTCTTATATAAAGCCCATATGTAATTTATACAGATGAATGGGCTTCACGTTGTAAGAGAATGAACTGCAAAGCCCCTGTGTGAGCGTGACATCTTGGTCCTCCTGGAGCTTGTGTGTTGGTCAGCGCCGCTTGGAATTGTCTGTCACTGTCCGTGGTTCTGAACCCACTGCTTCGATTTTTCTGGGCTGCATGGAATTCGTGGCTTTCCTGATATGCTGCTATTGTTGCCAGCCACCTATGTTAGACTTCTTCAAGGTTCTGTTTCATTGAGTCCTTTATCGTAGTTCTGCCTTTGGGCCTTTCATAAAATCTTTCTTCAAAAGCTATTTGGCATTCCTCCTGGAATCTATATTTTTGCAGGATAGTTGGTAGCAGCTAGAAGTTGCTAGCTGTGGTCAAAGGCTTCACTGTTGGGGATTCATTCTTGTTCCTTTTTTTTTTTTCCATCTCTGAGTGCAGGGGATAAGGGCTCTGAGGTATTGTTTCAAAATCTGTTTTCTCTGACAGTCCAGTCTACATGGTTGTAAAGAGGTGAGCAGTCATCTCTTAGCAGGCTGCAGAGTGAGAGGCAGTTCTGGTGCTGAGCTTCATCAGGCAATCTCCTGGAGCATCTTGCTAGAATTTGCAATTGGGCTTTTTGCTGCTGCTTCTCTTAATGTTCTGCCAAGACACACAAACTAATGACAGCTGCCATTCGAGGGAACAGAAGTTTCCATATTTATAGCTTAAAATATAAGCACATTTCCTAAGCATACACAATAGGGAAAGCAACTAACTATTCAATAGTTCCACCACATGCTTTTAACTGTGTGATACTTCAGTTTTCTATATTCTTGTCTCCTCACTTACTGTCAAGCAGAATGAATGTAGAGGCTTCTTTTTGCCTTAAAGTCCTCTTTGACTTAGAGGCATCAGGATATAGACTGATTTTCCTTGCCCTTCTTTCTCTCCATTCTTCCCCATTCTCCTAAAATATATATACTGACTTTGTGCCAGGCACTGGAACAGACCTTGGGAAACACAGGAAAAACACCAAGTCTTCCACTTGAGAAACTCCCAGTCTCCTGGAGATAGACAGACAGTTACAGCACAGCATGATAAATTCTGTAATAGCAGATTATGGAGCTATGGGAACAGGGGGAAGGGAATCAACTGTGGGTGGCAGTGGAATGGGCGAGAATGTCGGGAAAGGCTTCCGAAGTAGGTGATACTCGAACTGTGCCTCTCATGTGAGCAGTAGTTATTCAGATGGAGAATCTAGGTGAGGCTTATGCCAGAGATGGTTTATTGGAAGAACCGCAGAACTTTGGCAAGGTTGGTGATGATGAAGATGGATTAGATCAGGAAGACTTTTATGTAATGCTTAGAAGTCTGCATTTGATTCTGAAGTTGGTACAGAACCATTGAAGAGTTTCAAGCAGGAAAGGACATTTTATCCCCAGAGAAAACAGTAAGATGATCAGAGTCATTTCTATTCCTTGGAATAAAAATAACAGTAGATTCTTAGTGATTCAGGAAGGCACATTTTAAATTTTGTCACCTTTCTAATCAAACTGCTAAAGGCTTCCTTTCTACTCTAATGGTTCCTTTTCCCCCAACTGCATAACGATTGTATTTTTAGAGCTTTTCATAATGAAGTACCACCTACTTAGCTGATCTTAGTTCCCCTCTTTGTGACATGTAACTTTCACTGTCAAGTTGGTGCCCTCGTCAAATATTCTAAGACAGAAAGAAACATAGGCATTCATGGGGATAGATCTGTGTAGTACTTAAGAAAATATCAGAACAAGAATTAAGAGTGTATTAAATTTGTTGAGCCTCAACTGTGTGCCAGACACTGGGGATCCTTTAGTTGCCCAATCAGAAATGCACAGCCTGTTTATAATGTCATTCCTAAAAAGCAGGGGGAAGAGAAACACAGTCTGGGCCAAGTTTCTGATTACAGAGCTAGGCACACTCATTAACTGGAGTGACAGGTAACTCATATAAAGCATCCTCCAAGATTTCCAAGCCTTTCATATCAGATTGTATTTCATGTTACCTTTGTCTTCCATGGTCTAGAGATAGTCATTTAACATATTTACATGAATGTTTTTTTTGTTTCCAATATTCTCAATTTGCATTAGTCAAAATGTTAGTCGCTCAGTCATGTCTAACTCTTTGCGACCCCACGGATTGTAGGCCACAGGCTCCTCTGTCCCTGGGATTTTCCAGGCAAGAATAATGACGCGGATTGCCGTTCCCTTCTCCAGGGGATCTTCCGAACCCAGGAACTGAACCCAGGTCTCCCGTATTGCAGGCAGATTCTTTACCATCTGAGCCACCAGGGAAGCTTACTTTAAGCTGGCTTAATCTTCATTTACGTTATGTTGGCTTTCATGCTAGAAAGTGACCAGAGTATAGGTGGGTTCACGTCAAGTTTCAGCTCTTTGACTTGTGATAACTTCATAGAGCACTGCCTTGAATTCTGAGGCTTCATTTGGGTTTAATGAGAAAGGGAGTAGAATAGAATTAGATCAGTTAGCAATGCCATCTTCCAGAAAGGAAGAAGAGAAACGTATATTTGCTAACATGGCGCTAAGAGATGGGAGAGTTTTCTGTCCAGTTGTGGCTTAAAGGGTCACCTGGAAAACTTTCTTAAATTTATCTACAAACCTTTTCACTATTCACTGATAAGGCCTATCTTGGAGAACTATGGCCCATATATGGACATTCACATCTTATTTCTTTGCCTGGTTCTGGTTATGCCAAGTATATGGTCTGTCTATGACATGTTCTTGGTTCATTAATTTAGTAAAATCTTAGAAGGCCCTGGAAGAATGATAAAGCCTGAATTGGTACATCTTACCTCTTGTGATAGACTGGACTTTTATGGTATAAATACCCCACAGATTTGGTTGGCTGGAAAACTTATCTGTGGAACACATAGACACATGTGCCTAATTAACCTTTTAGCTGAATAAAAGTCCTAAGACTTCCTGGTGGTCCAGTGGTTAAGAATCTGCCTGTCAATGCAGGGGACACAGGTTTGATCCCTAGTCTGGGATGCTTCCACATGCCACGGGGCAACCAAGCCTGCGCATTGCAACTATTGGAATCTGCATGTTGTAGAGCCTAAGAAAGTTCTCTTTCGTGAAGAATAAAATTGAGAGATTGGAAGTCTTAAACTTAGTGTTTCTGTCTGTAGTTGACCACAGACTTACATGGTCATTGCTTGCTCTTAATGAATCCGTCAAGGGAATAAATGCTTGCCTAAGTCTTCAGGCTAAGTGGTGATGACTTGCGTCATTCATGCGGCTCTGGAGCTGGCGCCCATGGCCCTAGGTTTATAAGGTCAGACTAACTGGCTGCTGCACAGTGCTTGCTCATGTGTTCGTCTCTCTGCGTCGAGCTTTTTTTTTTTTTTTCAAATGAGGAAGGATCTGAGGACTTTGCTGATTCAATTTAAGTACTGAAGTTTTTCTGGATTCTTCCTATGACTCCAGCTTGCTTTCTGTCCCTTTTATTTTTTCCTGTCAGTCTCTTGCAAATGGAACCTTCACTTCAGTTGCTCAGTCGTGTCCGACTCTTTGCGACCCCATGGACTGCAGCACGCCAGGCCTCCCTGTCCATCACCAACTCCTGGAGTTTACTCAAACTCATGTCCATTGAGTTGGTAATGCCATCCAGCCATTTCATCCTCTGCCGTCCCCTTCTTCCCCTGTGTTCAATCTTTCCCAGCATCAGGGTCTTTTCAAATGAGTCAGTTCTTTGTATCAGGTGTCCAAAGTATTGGAGTTTCAGCTTCAGCATCAGTCCTTCCAGTGAATATTCAGGACTGATACTCTTTAGGATCTGGTTGGATCTCCGTGCAGTCCAAGGGACTCTCAAGAGTCTTCTCCAACACCACAGTTCAAAAGCATCCATTCTCTGGTGCTCAGCTTGGAACCATCTACCAGGGATTGTAAACTGGTAGTCTTTGAGATCCAGCTTTCAGATATGTATTGTTTGACCCACAGATTATTGGATCACCAAGCCTTTTTAAATTTTATTTTTTTTAATTCATCTCTAATGGAGTATAGTTGCTTTACATGTTGTGTTAGTTTCTACTGTACTAACACAATAAATGAATGAATGAATGAATGAATCAGCCATGCTGCTGCTGCTGAGTCGCTTCAGTCGTGTCCGACTCTGTGCGACCTGAGAGCTCCCCCATCCCTGGGATTCTCCAGGCAAGAACAGTGGAGTGGGTTGCCATTTCCTTCTCCAATGCATGAAAGTGAAAAGTGAAAGTGAAGTTGCTCAGTCATGTCTGACTCTTTGCAACCCCATGGACTGCAGCCCACCAGGCTCCTCCATCCATGGGATTTTCCAGGCAAGAGAACTGGAGTGGGGTGCCATCGCCTTCTCCGTGAATCAGCCATACATATACATATATATTTCCTCCCTTTTGGATTTTCTTCCCATTCAGGTCACCGCAGTGCATTAAGGAGAGTTTCCTGTAATAGACAGTATGTTTGCCCAACTTTTAAAACAAATTTTTTTTAAATGTATTTAATTTTTAATTGAAGGATAATTACTTTACAGAATTTTGTTGTTTTCTGTCAAATCTCAAGTTAGTTAATTGCCAGTATTTCTCCTACAGGTTTCAACTTTCTCTGGAGTCTTTTCGGCCTTTTGAGCCTCAGGACTCTCATATTTCTTGGCTCTTGCCTTGTGATTCTGAAACTCCATTCCCATTTTCTATTTCTGGGGCTTGGTTTTTATCTTTGGCAGACCCTGAGTGCTGTGAGCAGAATAGCAACCTTGGAAATGATGTCTGTAGTATGCAGCGGTCGGGGCTCAGGGCCCCAGCCTGGGTGTCAGCTGCAACTCAGCAGGCAAGTGAGTCTGCTGACCCCTGTTAGCCAGACCAGAGGTGCAGATGTGGCCTCAGCCATGCCAAATATCAGCTTCTCTGGCTTTGGAAGCTAAGAGGACCATCTGCTGCCCCATTTGTTCTAGAAGTTCACTGTTGGAATTTGGTCAGTGGTACACTGCGGCAGAAAATGATGTTAAGGATCATGAATCCTAAATCTGTAGAAGGGCCTGGTATGTGCAAAAGACAAAGAATAGATAACCACTAGGTGTTTTCATATCTTATAAATGCCACACTAGGCAACTATTTAATTTTTTTTTTCCTAATTTGTCTGCATCAGGTTTTAGCTGTTTGTGGACTCTCTGCACATGAGCTTTAGTACTTGCAGCCCAGGGGCTTCATTGTCCCAAGGCTTGTGGAATCTTACTTCCTTAACTGGAGATCTGCGTTGTAAGCAGATTCTTAACCCCTGGGCCACCAGGGAAGTCCCGATTTTGTTCGTTAGACTCTTGAGTGGACATGTGGCTTAGAACTTACCCTCACAGGGACTCTTCCGTGTCCTTTTTGTTTTTAAGTAATGTATTTATTTTAATTGGAGGCTAATTACTTTACAATATTGTAGTGGAATCTTCCCTTTCTAATGATTCCATGTCAGGCTATCCTCTCTGTTGATCTAGTTATAGCTTCTCACAGAAAATAACAAAAGGAAGAGAAGCACCAGAAACTGCTAAAGCACTTTGTAGCTATGACATATATTACCTCACATACCTCTTACAGCCCTGTGAAAGGAGATACGTTACCTGTAAGTCTTCGACGTGAAGAACGTTAACCATTGTCCAAGGTCACACAGCCGGCAGGGGTGGAGCTGGACTCACACTGTACTTACTGAAGCAGGAAGTCCGTGACGTTGACCTCTACCTTGCGCTGCCACCTGAGTCCAACATCAGATTTAATGAAGATATGAGCATTTATTAAGCACCTCTACAACTAGGTGCTGGTTCAGATTTTTAAAGCTGTAATGCATATATTTAGCTGATAAGATATTTGAGGTTTACTTAAAACAGTAAGACCCGTGCTTACTGAAAGGTAACAAGGTTGGATGTTTTGAGTGACAGATGAGTTGAGTAGACACTCCCTAGGAAAGAAAATCACCACCGACCAGAGTCATTAGTTGCCTGAAGGGTGGAAGGGGAAGTAATAGAGAAAAAGTAGGATATGTGATTCTGTGACTGCCCCAGACACAAGGTGCTTTCCCAGGGCTTCTTATTTATTTACGCAGAGTAGAAATGTCACACAATAACAAGATTACCGCCCCCCCCCCCCGGTTTATCTAGAAACTGCACAATCCTGAAAGCTGAAGAGAAAAAGCTCATTTTGTTATTATCTATTGTCAAAGGATTATGGTGGTGTAGGGAATAAATCTTTGTCTGTTTCTGGTCATATGTAAACTGCTCTGCACACAGGTATAAAGTCAAAAGGCTTTACTGGGATTTGTTGTCAACACTGTTCCACCCCAAGGCCCCTGACACTGGCTTTTTACTACTCTGTTTAGTCGGCCCACATACTCCAGAGGATGTCCCCCAGGGTCCTGACTTCAGACACCCTCCACTGACCTGGCTCAGAACAGTGGCGCTCTGTCACCAAGTCACGGGCCTGTGAGTCACAGTCCTATAAGACGGTCTGGTATGTTTTTTTTAAATTGAGATTGCCCTATATGTAGACACGTAGAGGATTACAGGTACTTCAAAAACAAGAGAAAAGAAAGGCCATGTGGTAAATCTGCTCTTCCTGAACAGAAGAAATGGAACCACAAGGCCATCTGGGCACTGCAGGGCACAAACCCACACTCCCAGATTCTTTCTGGGTCCCTTGCTGGAGAGCCCAGGGATGTGGCGTTTACTGCAGAATATGTGGACGTGTATTCCCAGAAAGCTGCAAACAGCGTCCAGAGTGTCCTGGGATGAGATGGAATAGGGAGGAAAATACTCCCACGCGTTCTTGATAGGTGGTGACTCTTTTTATTGTATTGTTCTTGCTATCATAGCTTGTCTTACTCCTGGTATTGTTCCTGTGTTTCTCTGTATCAAAGATTGGGGAGACATACAAGAGGTGTTGTCCTCAGTTCAGTTCAGTCCCTCAGTCGTGTCTGACTCTTTGCAACTGCATGAACCACAGCACGCCAGGCATCCCTGTCCAAACCCATGTCCGTTGAGTTGGTGATGCCATCCATCCATCTCATCCTCTGTTGTCCCCTTCT
Organism: Ovis aries; assembly: GCF_016772045.2. Lineage (NCBI taxonomy): Eukaryota > Metazoa > Chordata > Mammalia > Artiodactyla > Bovidae > Ovis > Ovis aries. Next base: position 88,013,168 of record NC_056060.1, read on the forward strand.
CCTCCTGCCCTCAATCCCTCCCAGCATCAGGGTCTTTTCAAATGAGTCAGTTGTTCTCAGAGAGTGTTTTAACCCTGAGCTTCTGTCCACAACTGTTTTACTGTCTGACCTTCTAAGTACTCCCATGAACTGCTACCCCTTAGATTCATACTCCTGGGCTTGCCGTGTTCCTTGAGCACCATGGAAGAGTTTAAAAAGCACAGCATGTAGATTAGAATAACCTCTCCTGGGGCTTTCCAGGTGGTCCAGTGATTTTGAATCTGCGTGCCAGTGCAGGGGACATGGGTTCGATCCTTGGTTCAGGAAGATGCCACATGCCGTGGAGCAGCTAAGCCCGTGCACCACAACTGCTGAAGCCTGTGCACCCAGAGCCCGTGCTCCACAGCAAGAGAAGCCACCGCAATGAGACGCACGCCCCCTGCAACTAGAGAGTAGCCCCCACTCGCCACAACTAGAGAGAGCCCGCACGTAGCAACGAAGACCCGGCACAGCCAAAAATAAACAAATATCAAAAGAAGAGCAGTTTCTTTTCCAGTCAAGGCCAATGGTCTCAGCAGTCAGGCAAACAGCTCTGTCATAGGTAGGCAATGAAAGGCTTCCAAGCTTATCAAATGTTGGGTATGAGCAAGAACCAGAGTAGTCAGAGAGGGCCTTGAGTGGGTTTGGGGGTAGATCCTGGTGCAGAATCATCATTTAGAGGTTGGAGGGGAGAGGAAGGCAGTGTAGGCTGGGAAACCTACATGATGAGCAAGTATGCAGAAACCCTGACACCAGAGTTCGCACAGAGGCCTCCAGGTGCCTCCAAGTGGGGAAGGGAAGGGAAGGGTAGGGATCCATTAGAGAGGGCAGCCCAGATAGGAAGGGCTTAATAAGGCTGGATGCAGCTGGGTGTGTTTTTTTGTGCCTGATTTAAGGAGTTTCTACTTTATGGGTAAGCCTGCATTACTAGAGAGCTTAGAAATGGCCACCCCCAGAACATGACCTTGCCACAGTGCAGTCAGGGAGATCTGGGTTCAAGTCCTGGTTATGCCCTTAAGGGACTGTGATGTTAGACAAGTGCCGATCCTCTCTGAACCTCATTTCTGCAAAATGAGGCTAATGTTACCTGTGTCACTTCCTTAATGTGGAAGATGCACATTAGCATTTTTAAAGTGTCTGGCACATAATAGCCTCTTGGTAGGTGGTGACTGTTTTTACTGTATTGCTCCTGCTATCACAGCTTGCCTTACTCCTGGTATTGTTCCTGTGTGCCTCTGTATCAAAGATTAGGGAGACATACAAGAGGTGTTGTTCTGAGACAGTGTCTTAGCCCTGAGATTCTGTATACAACTGTTATACTATCTGACCTTCTAAGCATGAGCTGCAAGTCCAGTTCAGTTGAGTTTACTTCGGTCACTCAGTCGTGTCCAACTCTTTGTGACCCCATGGACTGCAGCATGCCAGGCTTCCCTGTCCATCACCAACTCACAGAGCCTGCTCAGACTCATGTCCATTGAGTCAGTGATGCCATCCAACCATCTCATCTTCTGTTGTCTCCTTCTCCTACTGACCTCGGTCTTTACTAACATCAAGATCTTTTCCAGTAAATCAGTTCTTCTCATCAGATGGCCAAAGTATTGGAGCTTCAGCTTCAGCTTCAGTCCTTCCAGTAAATATTTAGGACTGATTTCCCTTAGGTTTACTGGTTGGATCTCCTTGCAGTCCAAGGGACTCTGAAAAGTCTTCTCCAACACCACAGTTCAAAAGCATCAATTCTTCGGTGCTCAGCTTTCTTTATAGTCCAACTCTCACATCCATACATGACCACCCGAAAAACCATAGCTTTGAACAGATGGACCTTTGTTGGCGAAGTAATGTCTCAGCTTTTTAATACGGTGTCTAGTGTAGTCTTAGCTTTTCTTCCAAGGAGTGAGTGTCTTAATTTCATGGCTGCAGTCACCATCTACAGTGATTTTGGAGCCCCAAAAAATAAAGTCTCTCAATGTTTCTGTTGTTTCCCCATCTATTTGCCATGGAGTGATCGGACCGGATGCCATGATCTTACTTTTCTAAATATTGAGTTTTAAGCTAGCTTCTTCACTCTCCTCTTTCACTTTCATCAAGAGGCTCTTTAGGTCCTCCTCACTTTCTGCCATAATGGTAGTGTCATCTGCATATCTGAAGTTACTGATATTTTTCCTGGTAATCTTGATTCCAGCTTGTGTTTCATCCAGCCCAGAATTTTGCATGATACACACTACATAAAAGTTAAATAAGCAGGGTGACAGTATACAGCCTTGACAAACTTCTTTTCCAGTTTGGAACCAGCCTGTTGTTCCATGTCTGGTTCTAACTGTTGCTTCTTGACCTGCATGCATGTTTCTCAGGAGGCAGGTGAGGTGGTCTGGCATTTCCATCTCTTTAAGAATTTTCCACATATTGTTGTGATCCACACAAAGGCTTTGAAATAGTCAATGAAGCAGAAATAGATGTTTTTCTGGAATTCTCTTGCTTTTTCTATGATCCAAGGAATGTTGGCAATTTGATCTCTGGTTCCTCTGCCTTTTGTAAATCCAGCTTGACCATCTGGAAATTCTTAGTTCACGTACTGTTGAAGCCTCACTTGAAGAACTTTGAGCATTACTTCATTAGCCTGTGAGATGAATGCAGGTGTGTGGTAGTTTGAACATTCTTTGGCATTGCCTTTTCTTTGGGATTGAAATGAAAACTGACTTTTTCCAGTCTTGTAGCCACTGCTGAGCTTTCCAAATTTGCTGGCATATTGAATGTGGCACTTTCACAGCATCATCTTTTAGGATTTCAAATAGTTCAACCGGAATTCCATCACATCCACTAGCTTTGTTCGTAATGATGCTTCCTAAGGCCCACTTGATTTTGCATTCCAGTATGTCTGACTCTAGGTGAGTGATCACACCATTGCGGTTATGTGGGTCATGAAGATCTTTTTTGTATAGTTCTTCTGTGTGTTCTTGCCACCTCTTCTCAATATCTTCTGCTTTTGTTAGGTCCATACCATTTCTGTCCTTTATTGAGCCCATCTTTGCATAAAATGTTCCCTTGGTGTCTCTAATTTTCTTGAAGAGATCTCTAGTCTTTCTCATCCTATTGTTTTCCTCTATTTCTTTGCATTGATCACTGAGGAGGGCTTTCTTATCTCTCCCTGCTATTCTTCGGAACTCTGCATTCAAATGGGTGTATCTTTCCTTTTCTCCTTTGCTTTTTTTTTTTTTTTCCTGTTTCTATAGCTTTATTTTTTTAAATTTTAATATCTTTAATTCTTACATGCGTTTTCACTTCTCTTCTTTTCACAGCTATTTGTCAGGACTCCTCAGACAACCATTTTGCTTTTTGCATTTTTATTCCCCTTGGGGATGGTTCTGATCACTGCCTCTTGTACAATATCACGAACCTCCATCCATAGTTCCTCAGGCACTCTATCAGATCTAGTCTCTTAAATCTGTTTCTCACCTCCACTGTATAATCATAAGGAATTTGATTTAGGTCATACCTGAATGATCTAGTGGTTTTCCCTATTTTCCTCAAGTTAACTCTGAATTTGGCAATAAGGAGTTCATGATCTGAACCACAGTCAGCTCCCAGTCTTGGTTTTGCCGACTGTATAGAGCTTCTCCATCTTTGGCTGCAAAGAACATAATCAATCTAATTTTGGTGTTGACTATCTGGTGATGTCCATATGTAGAGTTGTCTCTTGTGTTGTTGGAAGGAGGTGTTTACTATGACCTGTGTGTTCTCTTGGCAAAACTCTGTTAGTCTTTGTCCTGCTTTATTTTGTACTCAAAGGCTAAACTTGCCTGTTACTCCTTTTGACTTCTTTTGCATTCCAGTCCTGTATGATGAAAAAGACATCTTTTTGATGTTAGTTCTAGAGGGTCTGATAGATCATCATAGAACTCTTCAACTTCAGCTTCTTTGACATTAGTGGTTCTGGCACAGACTTGGATTACGGTGATGTTGAATGGTTTGCCTTGGAAACGAATAGAGATCATTCTGTCAATTTTGAGATTGCCCCCAAGTACTGCATTTTGTTGGCTATGATGGCCACTCCATTTTTTCTATAGGATTATTGCCCACACTAGCAGATATAATGGTCATCTGAAATAAATTCACCCATTCCAGTCCATTTTAATTCATTGATTTCTGAAATGTCAATGTTCACTCTTGCCATCTCCTATTTGACTACTTCTCATTTACCTTGATTCATAGACCTAACATTCCATGTTCTATGTAATACTGTTCTTTACAACATCGGACTTTACTTTCATTATCAGTCACACCCACAACTGGGCGTTGTTTTTACTTAGGCTTTGTCTCTTCATTCTTTCTGGAGTTATTTCTCCACTGATCTCCTGTAGCATATTGGGCACCTACCGACCGGGGGAGTTCCTCTTTCAGTATCCTATCTTTTTGCCTTTTCATATTGTTCATGGGGTTCTAAAGGGAAGAATACTGAAGTGGTTTGCCAATCCCTTCTCCAGGGGCTAATGTTTTGTCAGAACTCTCCACCATGACCCATCCATCTTGGGTGGCCCCACATGGCATGGCTCAGAGTTTCATTGAATTAGACAAGGCTGTGGTCCTTGTGATCAGTTTGGTTAGTTTTCTGTGATTATGGTTGTCATTCTGTCTACCCTCTGATATATAAGGAGTCCTAAGCACATCTTATTTGATAATTCAAAATCAAAACACTTTTAAAAGGATTCAAAATTGTACAAACATACTTACACGTGATCAAAGAATAGAAGGTAGTATGCAGAAGGAAAACATCCACAAGATTGTCAGAATTATGAGGCGCATCGTGCAAGAAAGCATTCCTCAAGAAAGCAGCATCTCAGCTGAGATCAGAGGACCAGGAGTGTGTACCGGATGTAGATCATAGCAAGGAAAGTGTTAAGTAGGGAACAAATGGCTCAGATGGTTAAGAATCTGCCTGCAATGCAGGAGATCCGGGTTGGATCCCTGGATTCTGAAGATCCCCTCGAGAAGGGAATGGCAACCCACTCCAGTATTCTTGCCTGGAGAATCCCAGGAACAGAGGAGCCTGGAGGGCTACAGTCCATGAGGTTGCAAAAAGTCAGATACTAGTGAGCGACTCACACACACACACAGATACAGACAGACACAGGGGAGAGAAGAGGATCGTTAAAATAATCAAAGAGCCTTAAGTTGTCTGGATTAGAGAATGAAAGGATAGGGGGAAAGAAAGGGAAACAAGTTGGGAGAGAAACAGGGACAGATCATCCTTGTCTGCACTGAGGGTTATTAACCAAATGAATGCCTGATCAGATATAATGGCTTTGGAAAATTCACTGTGGAACTGTGGAGAACATGAGGGGAAGGAGCAGGGGGTTCTGTTAGAAGGCCGTTGCAGAAATCCAGAGGAGAAATGGTGGTGGACAGAGTTTGGCCCTGCTGGAGTAGGCGAGGGGCTGGTTTGAGAGATCCTTAGGACTTGACAACTGGACAAGCTGTAAGTCCAAACAGCAGCTTTTATAAACCTGAGGTTGGAGTTGTCACTCTTTGGCACTCTGCCTCTGTCATCCCAGGCTGTGTGGCATCTCCCATTGGGAGATGTTTCCGCTTTGTCTCTCATTGCTCCTTGGGGCTAGTTGTCAACCAAGGTGCTCATTGCCACATCTTTTCCTAGTTCGGTCATCAGGCAGGGCTTTTCATTTAGATGAAAGTCTGAATTTACAGAAAATATTATACCAAATTAATGCTTTCAAATTGTGGTGCTGGAGAAGACTCTTTAGAGTCCCTTGGACTGCAAGGAGATGAAATCAGTCAATGCTAAAGGAAATCAGTCCTGAATATTCATTGGAAGGACTGATGCTAAAGCTCAAGCTCTAATACTTTGGCCACCTGATGCGAAGAGCCAGCTCATTGGAAAAGACCCTGGTTCTGGGAAACATTGAAGGCAGGAGAAGAAGAGGGTGGCAGAGGATGAGATGGTTGGATAGCATCACTGATTCAGTAGAACTTGAGCAAACATCTGGCGATAGTGGAGGACAGGGAAGTCTGGTGTGCTGCAGTCCATGGGGTCACAGAGAGTCAGACACTACTGAACAATAGCAACTATACTAATTTGCCTTGTAAGGGAGTGCACTGGCGTTTCTTGCCATCATGCCTTCCCCAAGGTGCTGCTACAGTTGTGCATGGCCATGCCATGGTCTTGCAGTGGGCAGGTTGGCAGGGGTTGGGGTGGAGAGGTGAAGATGCCAACCATGGAGCTTCTTAATTGAATATCACTGGGCTACAAGGTGCTGTCCTGTCCCTTTCTTATTGGTAGGAGATCCTCAGAAGAACATCAGTTCAGGCCCCTGCCAGTTTTTAATAGTACCCCAGTACTGCTGGAAAACATGGTGTACTATTGTGTTCCTAGGTTTGTGTACCATTTAGGATTCTCTATGTTCTACCAGGTATAATATCCCATTTAATCTTGATAATTGCTCTGGGGCTGGAAGGAAAGGGCAACAGTTCTGAAACAGCTATTGAGTCTCCTGCCTTTGGAAATAAATACAATGGGACTCAGAGAGGTTACTCAGCTGTCATTGGGAAAGGTGTGGAAACTGCAAATAAATAGACAAGTAATTTCAGGGCCATGGAGTAGCTAGAGAGTTCATTTCCAAAGAGCTTTTGAGAGAAGTCTTTGTCTGGCCAGTTCCCAGCTGGGATTCTCTTGTCTGTGTCTGTAGAAATCTGCATTCTAGTTATTCACTGTCTGTCCCAGTGTTGGTTCCATACCCTTCTCACAGAAGAGTTCCTCTTCATAGGATGCTGCATTCTTTTAAAAGGCCCTTTTCATTTTATCCTTCTGCCTCCTGTAGAGATGTTTGAGTTCTTTTTCCATTTATTGTTCAATGGAGCTGAGCCTCAGTCTGTCCCTGTGGGATCCCCTATTGTTCTACGTTAATAATTAACCTTTACAAGAACTTTGGTCATAGGCATTTAACCCAAATGCAAAGAAAGCTGAAGTTAGGTTATGACAGAGAGCTCTCACATGTTGTTTCATGGGGATTAGAAAGGAGAAGCTGCTAGCCATTAAACATTTTTCATTTCTTTTCTCACTCACTTGAGTGATTGCCTAAGAATCTTGCGTTTTTTTTTTTCCTTTTGCACATGGTCAGTCCGCTAGAATTAAGAAATTTAGCTTTTGAACTGGGAAGTTGCACATGCGTGATTTCCAGCGTGTTATTACAGATGAGCTCATGGGTGCTGGTGGTACAGCCTTGTGCTGAATGTCCGTAGGTGGCAAAGCACATGGACTCTGGAGCTGACTCCCTGGGTTCAGGTCCTACTCTGGCACCTAACTGGCTGTGTGACCATGGGCTGGTTCCTTAACTACTGGCCACGTCCGTTTCTGCATCTGTGAAATGGGAGAATGATGGTAGGTACCTCAAATGGGTGTTGTCAGGATCTGATGGGGTGCTAGACTTCAGATCCTGAGTACAGAGCCTGGTAGGAGGTGCTCAGTAAATATTAGTATTGTTCCTGTTCTCAGTGTTACTGACTATGATTTCACCCATGGCGAAGGTCGTATGGTAGGAGAGACCTTTTCAATTCTTTGTTGTCAATCAATGTGAAAAGGCATACATCTTTGCTTGATTCTCTCCTCATGTTGGGAGATAGAGGAGAAGCAATTCTACAGCTAGATGTTGGGGATTAAATGATATATACTGGAATGACTCACCCAATTAACTTTTTATCACTGAGATGAGTTGTAAGAGTTTAGCACTTAAGTCTCGTTATTTTACTGAAAATGGAGATAAGACAACTTTCTCAGGGCTGCAGAAAGGACCAAGTGAGTTAACAGCCACACTCAAAATAGCTGAGAAATTTGTTCCCATCCTCCGTGTCCTTTCTAAGCGCTTCCCATGTAGTAACTCATTCCATCCTTAAGAAACAGTCTATTCCTATATTCCCATTGTCAAAGGAGGAGGCAAAC